>NC_087548.1:54485361-54789276 GCF_963921805.1 Phalacrocorax carbo
TGTTCAGAGTAAGGATGAGGGGCTGCAGAAGGCTTTTGTCTGGAGCAAGGTGGTGGGAATTGTGGTACCTGTCTGACCCCTGTGGTGTAAGTCAGAGTGCTTGGCAATTTGCTTCATCTAACATGAGGATTTGAGAGAGATCAGTTTTGGCATGATAGAACAATAATCTAACTTTTTGGTCTTTATCCTGCCTTTGAGTGTTTCTACCTGTAACAAAACAGTTACATTGAAAGCACAGCAATTGGTTTTTTTTTTTTCAGAGTTGTTGTTTCCCCCACCAATTAAAAATAGGTGCTGTATATACTGATCTTAATGTATCTTCAGTTTCTATACAGATAAAAATAGAGGTTGATTTTTTTCTCTCTCTTTGAAATTGTAGGTGGCTGCTCTCAGTTCTAGGAATAAAAATGAACTCTCTCTTCCTGTTCTTAAATTTCTTAATATGATTTGGATTTTATGGCAAAATAATTGTGAGGCTGAGTAACTTATGTTTTCTACAGTAAATTGGTCCCTTGTTACCTGGTCTGACAGACTTAAATTTTTTTTTTATTTGTCCCATGTGATGCTTTCTGTTTTAGTGTGCTGGATTAAAATCCAATGGTGTAGTGTTTTTCCTGAGAATCAGGTTTACTTTGAGGGCAGGTTTGAATGGAAATATCTTTTTAAAGCAGGTTTTTTTAACGTTAAAAGAAAAGTCTTGTTTAAGAGATTGAGCTAATTACAGTAAAATTACAGTAGAAAGACTACTGAAGATTCTTGAACTGTGATCGGTAAATCAGTGATGCTTTTAGTGTTTAGTGATTGAAAGCTATTTAGGAAAATGATCTGACTCATTTTCTGTTAGGATGGTTAGTAAATTATTCTGAAAAGTAAGCTGGATGCATGTGTAAAGGATGGATGGGACTGTCAGGGAAGTGTTCAGAAGGTTATATTCTGGTAGTCCTTGGTTTTTTATGTATATTTGGTATAAGAGGAGAAGAAAAAAACTACAAGTAATAAAACTAAATGAAACTCTTCCTAATGAGAGGAAGAAAGAGAAAGGCAGGCATTTGGTATGGCTGGCAAGTGGCTGGGTTGCCAATCTAGGGAACGTATGAGCAATTAGCAAAGAAGTATGTGCCATGGAGAACTGGAAAGAAGGGGAGAGAGGAATGAACAAACTCAAAGCCTGACCGAACCAGGCATGAAACCTTCTCTGCTTTAAGTTAATTCATTTCCCACAGCACTTTTCTGGTGTAGCTTTCACATCATGAGCAATTGTAGTTTCTGCAGGCATGTTACCAGCCTGAGAAGCTGTTCTCTGTAACAAAGAGTGGGAGTAAAAGTGGTTGCCAAGGCAGTCTGTTTATGTTCATAGTAAGAAAAATGCCCAAGAAAGCCCAGGGTAGAACACTGCTACTGACTTAAATGAACATACTGTAGGTTTTTAACCGCCTATTGCCATTTTTAAAAATTTACGTATCATTCTGTCTTGTGTTCAGAGAAATCCTATAATTTTTACAAGTTCCTAGACCTCTTGTGGTGTTCAGGAAAGATAATTTACTTCTATGACATTGTGGTACCATTCAGAATGGTGATTTTGAAGGTAGGCTGGAAGTTTGAAAGTGTTCTTGTGCTCCTCTCTGTAAACATAGTTGGGTGATAGGGAATCTAGATATGGCTGCCTGCCGTGATTCAGACATTGCTGCTTTCTTTAGTGAAGAGGAGAACCCCTTGTTCTTCTTTCTGTCCCTCTCCCAGCTGCTTTCTGGATGTGTTTTCCTGAAGTGAAAAGTCTGTATATTTCCAGACCACCTTGTGCAAGTCTTTACTGTAAGTCTTGGCTATTGTGAGATATGTAATGTAATCACAATGCATTAGTGCAAGAAGACCTGGAACACTTGCTGCATGAAAACCTTTGTCTTTCACTTCTAGCTATGTGGTTGCCCAGCCAGTGCTGCCTGCTTCCTGCATTGCTGCCTGTGCTAAATCTTACCTCTTCTCTGTGCTGCAGGGGAGAAAAGGTTGCGGCATTTGTCAATAGGAACGTTTACGAGGATGCAGAGTGAGTCTGATAGTGCAAAAGGGAGTAAAAGCTGAGTGTGTATTCCAGACACTAGAGCTATGCACAGGGTGTACCTAAATAGAGTATTCAATTTCTGTTAAGTATTTAATTTCTGCAAAGGTAAGAATTTACAAGGAAAACTGATGAATTTTGCCTCTGCCAGGTGTGTTGAGTACTGATGTTCTTCTCTTATCTGCCTGAAACAGCAGCTCATAGAAAAAGGAGTCAGGACTATCAAGTCTTCAAGCACTTCAACCTCACTGCTCAGTTGAGCCATGCTGCTCAGTTCTCTACCATGCTTGATCGGGCATGTGTCTTTTTTCTCCTTGTTTGTTTTTCAGGGTTTTTTTGGTCACTCTTCTTAAATAACACACTAAACCAAAATATGCAAAGGTTTATTTTCTGAGGCAACTACCTCTTAATCCTTGCAGGGCTCAACAGAGAATTATCTGTTCTTCTGTCAAACTTATTTTTAAGATTTGCTCAGCATGACTCCATGTTTCTTACACCTATAAAACTCATTTGTGTATGATGTTCTTCACCTCCAGCCCAATTGTCTTTCAGCTGGTGTTTGCCTGAGCTGCATATTTCTGTTGTCTCTTCAGTCCTGAAAGAAACTCAGAAACCTGGTTCTGTCTTATCTTAAAAACTTTGCCATTGATTTTACTAGATACGGGATTTAGCCTTGCGCAGTTATTTTCTTGCTCTGGCACTGTTTACAGCTTTGTCAGTTTAAGTATTTTTCTGTTAATAGAATTCACATGCTGTTTGCCGTTTTTCAGATTAACAGAGTTGTTAAATAAGATCATGTCTGGTGCCAGTTCCCTTTGCTGCCACATTACAAACTTCCTGTGCTCTGATAAATGTGTTGCAATTTGTTTGATTTTAATGTGTTTACAGTACACTAGCAGGCTTTCATGTTGTGGTGGTTTTGATGGTCAAGTTATATTAATTGAATGATAAGGGATATGTGGGACACAGTATCGAATATTAAGTTATAAATCCAAATCTGCTTGATCAAAAATCCTTGCAATGTACACTGTTCCTAGTTCTACTTTAAGTCTTAAGCATGTCTGGCAAAACCTTTCACTGTGAATCACTTCTCATGACAGGTTAAGAATTCTGCTGTATTCTAAATGTTTAGATATGCTAAATATAGTACTCTAATCAGAGAAGGTACTTGACATTTTTTTGTTGAAAATATTGGAAGTCTGTGCTACTCTGAATGAAAACATCTCTGTGCTGTAGGAGGCCAGGACTTAAAACTGTAACCTAGTTTTGTGCCTGAAATTAAAGAACAGTTATTGAAGGGTCTGAGGATATCAAGCCTAGAAAACAATAGATTGTCAGTAAATATTAAATATGTTCTCTGTTTTTTGTTTTGGGCTAATATATCTGAAGAAAGTAGCTTGTTTCTGTTTTGTGGTGTTCCCAGTAAGTTGCAAAAGTGATAAAACAGAAGGCAGAGCAAATATTACTCTAGGAGGTTTCAGACATGATAGCTGTCCTCTGATAAAGGTGGATTCCATGGTTTTTTATTTTGCTAACCAGAATTCCTTGGCTGGAAACAGAGTAGGCTAGTTAAAAATGTTCTGAGAATTGGTCTCCTGCAGCTGCTTTCTCATCTGAAGGAGTTTCCCAGGACTTGTATGTTAAAATCCTTTTTCATTCATGCTTGCTTTCTGTATTTTGACACAGGGATGTGCATTGTTTTGTCTGTCTTCTCTTCAGTGTAGACAAGTTTGTTCTGTATTATGGAGGATGGGAGGGTGCTCTACCTAGTTTGTCAGGAAAGTAGGTTTTTTGCATTATAGGCTGTATAGTGATTTTTCATTAAATGACATCTAGATAGTAAGTCCAGAGTCTTCAGCAGCCTCTAGAGCAGTTTCTGGCTGATGTGCGTGGTGTCCCAGCAGCACATGTAGAGAGACGAAAGATCTGCAGATCTGTATGTAAAATCTTCACAAAGAAAGTGGTTGCTCTTTTTATTGTGTAGAGCTAATATATGTTTAATGTTAACAAGAACTGAGGGTCATGTGTACTTGTAGAGAACTTATTTTGGCCTATTTCAGGTCAGAATAAATGAGGGATACTTAAACCTAATCTTACAGAAGTAATTGTATAGAATCTCCTTTTTCAGTGATTTGGCCCTTGGGCAAATAAACTTTACAATGATTTTTGGACTGTGATCAATAAACTCATATTGATAATTTTTTGTTTGCTTGGAATTTTTTTGGAAAGGGTGATATTTAAAAGGAAGTTGCATGCACAGAGTTTATGGTTGGCCATTACGTCATCTCTCTCGGGTTGTAAGAAGACAACTTCCCTCTTTCAGCCATTTTCAGCTAAGGTGGTAGTGAAACCACCAGTGTTTCTGGGATCTATTTTTAAAAATTAAAATGTTCAATTGATATTTATATTTGCATCAATGGTGTTGAAGTTGTTCTTGGACCTGCTGTATAAATGTCACTGGTGTCAAGGGATGCCATATAATGGGCAGTATGATCGGTACATATGAGAGAAGTTGAATCTGCCTGTGAGAATAGTAAATCCTAAAGTAAGAATAATTAGGATTTTTTTTTATTAAGATGTTGAACTACAAGTACTGTGTTAGCATTTCAATATGTTTTTCGAAGGAGTAAAAACCACCCTACTTGTTACACTTGGATATTGTGATCTTCCTCTCAAAGCTGGATCTGGAAAAGAGATGTTGAGTGACTTTTTCAGTATTCAGTGAATTTTTGATGGTGTTTTAGGGAAATATAAATGCTGGTCATGTTCTTCAGCTGATTTTAGTACTACTTTAGTAAAATAACTTATGTAAGCAAATAAAAATGGATGGACTGACTTATAAAGGTTACAAATTCAAGTTAGGAAGCGGCAAAATGAAGCTAACTATCACTACTTTATCTCATCCCTTACACATAGGCCTTAAGATAAGTTTAATTACCTCGCCAGATGCTAGGTTGTCTGGGACACTCCTCCCTGACTGCCTCTGTGCACAGGATGGCCTGCTCTGAGGATGAAATAGGCATGTATTCTATTGCACATCTGGAACAGAGATATGAGGTAGTCAGCTGTGTGAAGTTCTTGATGTGGTGTCAGAATTGGAAGGCATGGCAAACGAATGAATCGGGGAATTCCAGAGAGAAAAGGACAGTTTCATGGGAAAGGCAGGCTGTTGCTGTGGGGAGCTATCTCTCTGTGTGCCCCACCCTCCCGTGCATGATTCGTGTGTGTTGTTGGTCATGTTTTGCAGTGCTTGCTAATCACTTGTTCCTGGTGCCCTAGGTGCCTGAAACTGTTCTGTGGATAACTTAAACAACTTGGGATATGAAAGTAAAAATGGAGAAGCTCCTTTTAGTAGCAGGCTGACTGGTGCTTGTGTTAGGACCAAGGCTGGAACTTGCTGGGCCAGCCATACTGCTTGATTCTTTCTTTTTAGACCAGCTGTAGGCAAGTACCAGACACGCTGAAAGTGGCCTTTATGAAACTTGTTGATGACAGGGAGATGACAGGGTTCGGGGGGATCTGTTTCTACTCCAGGCTCTGGAGAGGAAGGAGGAGCACTGTTCAGAAAACAAAAGGCTTTTTGCCTTTCTGGTCTAAGGTAGGCCTGATTACCTCCCTTCCCTGCCCCCTTTATTTCCAATTCCAAGTCAACATCATCTCTGCCTGCAGCTTTAATCCTACTAGTTCTTTTTGCAGACATGCTAGTCTGGTTGATGCTTCTTCCAACTCGGCTGTAGGAGGATATTGCATGTTCAGCCCTGTTGCACATGGGATGTGTGAGGGGGTGAAGCATTTTTAGTTACTCGAAGAGTATGGGGTGTGAATTTTCTGTTCAGCACTTGGAGCTGCCAGGGTCATGGAGCATGCTGTGTGCTGTAGGTCTTATTGTTTCTTTTCACTATCTGCTTTAGTAAACACATGAGACAAAACTAAGAAAAATCAAAGTTCTATGGTTTGGCTGAAGTTCTTTCACAGAAACAACAGAAGTTTGTGTTCCTAGAAATGAACCTCTCAAATTAGGCAGCACTCTGCATTAAGAGGTGAAGCTATTAAACTAAAACACTTGGCATTTCTTTTTTTTAATGTTACTGAATTATGTGTATTTTCCTATCTTCAGTCCTAGAAACAACTGAACCACTGAAGTAGAATCCCTTGCTTTAAGGCCTGGGGTTGCCATGTGGTATGTAAACTACAGATGAGATAGTTGATGTCAAGCAAATGTATTAAGCAAACAAACCCACTGAAAGAGTATCTTACACTGAAGTATATCAGGTGCCTAGTAATAGTAGTGTTACTTATGATCTTCAGAATATAAAAATAAAATGCAGTGCACAGGTTGCAACCTTTTGTACCACAAAAGAGGCAGCACAACTTTTTTTTTTTCACTTGAATGCTTAAGCTAGGGTTTTTGAAAGGTAATTTTGAAAGGTAGAAACCTTAACGTTTGTCCAATCCTCCTGAAATTCTTGCAGGTAATTCTGTCAGTCTTTGAGAAGGGTGAACCCCTTTATTACTTCAATTAAGGTAGGAAGAAATGCTTAAGTAACTGGCATTTTCATCCTGGAGAAGAAAACATTGACAGGCTAGTTTTGTGTTTGTGTTGGACATAAAAAAAAACCAACAACCCACAACAGTGATCCTCACTCTGATCATGGATGAATTAAAAACAGTACCTGAATTACAGGTTGGAAGGCTGGGTTTTGGATATTCATCTGCTGGCAGGAATGTTAAATGGTGAAACTACACGAGTCTAATGTCTTCCAATGTGTTGCTAAAACAAAGGAGTTTAATTCTCAGGGTTAGCACAAGGATTAAATGATGCTCTCGGGAGCTAAATGTTGCTGTCTTCACTGTTTGAATACTTCAGATGCAGGTTTCATATGTGTTTTGAATGTTTTCTAGTGATTAGTGGATGGTATTTTCTCTGAAATATGTAAAAAATAAATGATACATCCGAAGTATTGATGAAGTTTAGCAGCTCACATAGCTGGAGGCAGGAGCTGGAGTGTCTCTATATAGCTTATCTTTGACTATATGTTCTTCATAAGGAAAAAAAAAACTCCTGAGTTTGCCACAGTTTCTCAGGTCATTTTAACTGGGTCAGATTATTGGGCTTTTAATATTATTATTCTGATGGCCCATATTATCTGAGGAGGCCAGGTGGGGAAAATACTCTTTGCCCTGTTACACATGGGTGTCTATCCAAGGCAGTAATGGCTCAGGACATTCAGGATACTTTAATTGATGTTATACCTTAGCTTTGCTTGTAATTGTAAAATCCTGATGTGTTCAGTGATATTCTCTATATTATGAAATGAGAGTATATGCTCCCTTTTGTCTTCCTGTTAAACCTAGGGGAAGTTGCTTTCATTTTAATTCCTAGCAAAAACAATTCTGTCATAAAAGCAAATTATCTTTGGCTATCAGGATCAAAGTATGAAAGGTGTTGGGAATTGTTTTGGGTTTGTGGGTTTTTGTTTTGTTTGTTTTCTAACATCACTATTCAGCATACTACATATAAAATGCTTGTGTAATAATATCTTCCATGAAGTCATTGACCTGGATTAGGGGAAGATGTGGGATGACTTGACATAAAAGTAGTAAGAATTTTGTATTGAAGGGGTAAAACATTAATGGGATTGTTAGGTATCTCCTGATTCATTTCACTCAAAATGTGAAGCTGGAGAAACTGAGACTGTTGATATTGTGAGGGAAATCTGCTGAAGAAATTTTTCCAATTTGGAGTTTGATAATTAAAGTGAACAAAGCTCCTTAGGCTTTTAGCACAATGCTACCCTCTAGCGGAAGAGTGTTGCATTAAAAACCCTAGCGTTCTTTGTCAGTGAGCAGCCAGGTTTCAGTTAGATGTGTGGGGTGGATGTCATGCAGTGTATATGGGTACTTGTATAGTAATAACAAAGTAGAAGAAAATTTGAGGAAGCCAATTCTATCGTCTATGACAATGAAAATGTAATCTGTAGCTGAAATGGTTGTTTCTTACTCTGATCATTCCAAATCATTGTTTTGCAAAAGGTGAATCAGAAGTTCTCATGGAACAGCAATTCATTCAGGTTTAATTGGATTTCATTCAAGGATTCTTTTAAAAAAGTCAGCATTTCTGACTTGCATGAAATGTATGCTGAGTATCTAAACCCTTGTCATGCATTTTTCAGGCTCTTTTGGTTGATCGTTTGCTTCTGTTACTCACTTCAAAGTCAACCTTTCCAGACCATGTTTTCTTCTCAAAACCTGTGATTAATATGGATGCATCCGGTTTAATCTGACATTATTCACAGAATCACAGAATCTGAGATTGGAAGGGATCTCAGGGATCATCTAGTCTAACCTTTCTAGGAAGAGCACAGTCGAGACAAGGTGGCCCAGCACCCTGTCCAGATGAATCTTAAAGGTGTCCAACGTGGCCAAATCAACCACTTCCCTGGGGAGACTATTGCAATGGTTGAGTGTTCTCAGTGTGAAAAATTTCCCTCTTGTGTCCAATTGGAATCTCCCCAAGAGCAACTTGTGCCCATTCCCCCTTGTCCTCTCCATGGGACTCCATGTAAAAAGGGAGTCTCCATCTTCTTTGTAGCTACCCCTTAAGTACTGGTACATGGTGATGAGATCCCCTCTGAGCCTCCTTTTCTCAAGGATGAACAAACCCAGTTCTCCCAGCCTATCCTCATATGGCAGCTTCCCAGTCCTTTGATGATCTTGGTGGCCCTTCTCTGGACCCCTTCCAGCCTGTCCACATCCTTTTTGTGTGTAGCGGGGACCAGAACTGTATACAGTACTCTAGGTGTGGCCTGACAAGCGCTGAGTATAGTTGGATGATGACGTCTTTATCTCTGCTGGTGATGCCCTTTTTGATGCAGCCCAGCATCCCATTGGCCTTCTTGGCTGCAGCAGCACACTTTTTTGTGTGACATTATTGGTAATACCAGCTGTATTTGCAAATATAAGGTAAATGCAGGGAAATCTTCGATAGGCGTTTGGTGAAAGACATGCTGTGCTGACAGGAATATATTATCTTCATGTGTTTGGGGTTTGTGCAGGGAAAAGAAATGCACTCCTAGAATTTCAGTTGATGGAAAGATTAAAGTAGAAGAAATTAAAAATAAAACCAAAGCTTTGATAAGGAAAAAAGTCTTTATAGTAGAAAGAATAGGGTGGGAGGGCATTATTTGCCTGGGTATTTCAGTTTCCAGGTCTCAGGTTGGATAGATGGGTGAGATTTGGCAGTAAAATAATTGGCTTGAAGAACAACAGGAAAAACTAACGGACATGACTTTGAGAATGTTGTAAAAAGAGAAGAATAAGTGATGTGACCTCTGGAAAAGAGGTCATACTGGATTCAGGAGTAGTCTAGGGATTTCAGCATGGGTTTAGCTCCCAAATGCAGGCATTTAATTTAATTATCGTTTTCCCTTTTGTGGTTTGCATTCTCTGCTACACAAAAGGTTACAAAAGTAATGTAGTGATCCCCTACTGTCAACCTGTTTTTTCGAATGGGAGGATGTGGTAGTTGTGGGAAAATATTAACCCTGAGAAATGTGGAAAGTGTGCTGTCTCCTATAACTTCATTATTCTCTTGGTCTGACTTTACCAGCCGTAGTGATGTGTTATGGTAATGTTAGTTTTTCTGTTTGAATTGGTTACCAGAGTTTCTGATAACCATTCCTAAGAAGGAATATTCATCTGTTGTTTGAAGGCTTTGTTGTTGTACATTTCCATTGCAAATGTTCTTGAGTTTTAAATAAGAACATTATGTTGTGATTATGTCTACAGCTGATTTTCTCCAAAGTTAGTATAACAAATTATATGGGGTTGCAGTTTGGAATGATATGGAGAAGTATTGGCATGAAGAAAACATGTAAATGGAAACTTCTTAAAAATATGTCTGTGTTCAAGTAGGAACAATCTAGATGTTTGAGAGAACATGTGACAGGAGCAGTTTAACTGTTGTAAAGAGGCTTACATCTGCGTTACATCAACTGTTTTGAGCTGAAAAGAAAAAAGTGGTAAAAAATTACTAATTGGAGAACCATGGCTTAATCCTTCATCTGGAAAGCTGTTTGTATCTGACAGTTTCTAGGTTAAACTAGTCTGCTCATTTCAGTATGTCTAAGTTGGTGGTCAGCTGTTTTCTAAAAAGTTTAGTAAGCAACAAAGACTTGCAGTGCTGCCAGTAACTGGTGTTTTGTTTATAGTATGGATTGTTAGGGAGATATGGGTGCTGTATAGGTAAAATTTTGTAGGTCTATATCGGGGGGAAAAAGCAAACAAACCAACTGAAGCAATGAAATTCATTCTGCAGAATTAAAATCAGATGTTCTCAGAAGTTAGGTTGCTCTCAGTGTCCAAATCATCAAAGTTTGTTACAGATCCCTCAGAGTTTATGGATGAAACTTCAGAGAAAAGCATGTCAAATGAGGAAGATTTAAAAACAAAATTTGAAGATGGTAATGGGGCCATCCTCAAAATATACTTCTTTGAGGCTATTAAATATTCTTGAAATGTTTTCTTCTAATATCCTATTTCATGTATAGTGATGCTTTCAAAGTAGATACTGAGTGAGGCAACTAAAGAAATAGGTTCAGTATTCATATAAGCATGGTGCTTAGACATTAGAAAAAACTAGATAATGTCTTAAGCTGTCCCTGTAGGTAAAGGAACTAAAGGAAAATTGTCCACTGTTCATCTAAATGTGATGATGCAATTGTTTGAACAAGTAGCAGACTTAAAAGGGGTTACTTATTGTTGCATTCTTGTATTACATCTGGTAAAGCTTTGGTTCAGATGCTGCAGAGTAGAGTAGCACAACAAAAAATGCAAAAAATAACCTCTAACTAAATCAGTCCTCTGGCAGTTAAGCTTAAAAAAAGTTAGGGAGGTGGGTAATGTGACTATTTCATTCTGGCAGTTTTATTTCTCTAAAGTTGTCTATGTTTGTGCCAAGCTATGAAGAACATGTCTTAGCTGATGCTGAAAGAGGATGTTGATCAAAATACTGCTTGGTTGTATATACTGGTTTCTTTTGTGGAGGCCCTTAATTTGCTGCTACAATTGGAGAAAGTTTGTGTTAGACTTGACAGATTACAAGACGATGACACTTCTGCAAGAGATAACTAAAACCTTTGGAAGCTTTATAAAGCCTTTCACTGAACATGCAGTGTCACTACCTAGCAGTGCAAATACTGAGCTTCAGAAAGAAATAGGGTGGAGAGAACTGATGCAGCCTAACTTGAAAAAAACACCTTAATTTTTTTCTGTTAATTAAAATGGAAAAAGGTCCTAATTTTTATCCACATGGTGTTCTTCAGAATTAGTGTTAGGAAGTGTGAAACTAAAGGCTGAAAACTAGTGGATTTTTGTCAGTGGTTGGTTTGCTGCTTGTTGTTGATTTTTTTCTCTCAATCAGCCATTATACTGTTTAGCTTTTAAGAGTGTTTGGCCCAAGATTCCTAACCAAGCAGTCAATACTAGTAGGTAAATGTGCCTGTAGGAAGGTATATCCAAAGATTTTATGACTTAACCTGTTATTTCAGGTGCTTGAGTCTGCCTTTATCTTAAATCAAGAATTCAAGATTGTATTTATCTCTTTAAAAGACACAGCTCTCCCAAAATCACATTTAAAAATTGGGTCTTTTGTCAGTGGCACATGTCAGAGAATGCTGCCTCCTGTTAGTTGTTGAGAGGCAATAGCAAAAAATCTGCCTTTTATTTAAAAAAAAATGTTTTTATTGCTGTTTTAAAGCAACTTTATTTGTTTACAGGTGTCAGCTGTGATGCATGTTTAAAAGGAAATTTTCGAGGCCGCCGATACAAGTGTTTAATTTGCTACGATTACGATCTCTGTGCAACTTGTTATGAAAGTGGTGCAACGACGACAAGGCACACAACTGACCACCCAATGCAGTGCATACTAACAAGAGTAGATTTTGGTAAGTGATAATTTCAAGCTCTAGCAATTTGCTGCTATGTTGTCTCTACAAACAATATGGATTTTCATGTTTCTACTTACTAATCAGTTCCCCCGTTAGCACACTGAAAATAAGAGCAAGTTCTCATCTTCTGAAAAACAGGCCTGTTTTCTCTGGTTGTTAGCATACAAGAACTGATTTATACATTTCTTTTTAATTGGTGTGTATATATTTTTGATCTCTCTTGGTCTGATAACACAGGTTAAATAAGACTAGTAAAGATAATTAATAACGACTGTTCCTAATTAACGTCCAGTTCAGAAGATGTGGTAGCCTTTTCCCCCTTAAGCTTAACATAAGTGCCACAGTGTAAAGTGGAAAAATCCTGGTAAGATTCTGTAGGAGTGTTATTCACTGGTGGCTTATATGGGACTGTAGGTAGAGCAGGGGTAGTAGTGATGGGCTGTGCTGAGTATAAAAGATTAGTGGCAAGGGCTAGCATGTAGCCTTCTTAGATCTTCAAAGGAGTTCAACTTAAGAGTTATTTCTGACTGTAAAGCCATGTCAATATTTAAGATACAGAATAATTGTTCTTGTCTCCTAGTGTGCTGCTTGTTTATATTGCATCATATTTGTAACACGTTGTAACTCAAAAGATAGTTCTGTGACAAACCGCTTCTCTAAGGTGTTGTATTTCACTTTTATGTTGAGCCCAGACTAGCATTTTAATGACATCTTTTTAGCTATTCTGGTTTTATTGTTCTTTACATTTAAATTCTTTAAATGCGATGATTTCTTAAAAGCTGAAGTCTTATGAATGGTAAATTATTTCTTTACCTTTTTGATTAAAACAGAAGGAAAATCTGCTTCTTTATTGCTTTAAAGACTAGGGAATAACTATATAAATATGGAGTTGGTTTCTCAAAACAGCATTTGAATGAATATCTCTTTCATTTCCTTTTAATTCTCAGGCTTCTGCTTGCAGTAAGACTGACTGGTCATGACTTCAAAATATCCAGACCCTGGGAATCCAGGGTTTTGAAGAAAATAATTGAGTGCATTATCAAAAGCGCATGCTACTGTTTTAGCGTGCGTATTTCTTCATGGGCTTCTTTTTTTTTTTTTTGTCTCACTTATGCTAAGATAAAAGTCGCTGTGTACGGTATATTAATTCAGGATTCTGGCCACTGTTTGAGATGCACAGTTCAAACTCCTTAGCCCCTTAGTAACTGTTATTCTTGGATATTACAGATGGGCTAAAAGGACGTAATTGCCATAAACTTTAAATCGTCATCATAGGGGTAAGAGGACTGAAACATGCTAACATTAAATGTCAAAGCTTTCAGTATACTGCAGTGAGGAACCTTGTTCTAAATAAAACTGTCTTAAAAAATACGTGTCATAAAAAACCTAAGAACATCTAGGAAATGTTTTGTCTTGCAACTTAGATACTTCTCTTTCTGAATGTCTGTGATAAATGCATTAAACCAAAAGATATATTTAATTCGTGTATGTTGTAGGGACAGAGAGGGGTTAATTTTTACTATTTAAGGCTGCATGAAGAATACAGATGTTGAGGTGGAAGAAAGTTAGTTCATAGTGAAGTATTGAGATGGGTAATAGGGTTCCAAGGGTCACTTCTGCATTGCATAGTGTTTATGCCACTGGACTTTTTAAACTAAGAATAAGAAAACAAGCTCTAGAAATTTCGTACATTTTGATACCTGAGCATTGCTCCCACAGAACCAGTGGGGAAAAAAATACTGCAGCTCAGCTCTGCAGCAAGACTTCTAGTTTGATTAACACTGTAGAACAAGAACAGGAAAGAATACCTGACCACCGTATTGTGAACCGCAGCAAAGGCTGAGTGCTAGTGACCTTGTAAGCCTGTACACTGGAGAATGGATTAGGGAATATTTATAAATAACATATTCCTTGGAGCTCAGGAAGGTCTGTGACATCATTCTGAAAATGTGTTTTGTTTTACAGTTCCCTGTAGAATGTAAGGCATAAAGGACAGTGCCTTTACAGTATTGTACAGATGCTTAGGGAAACTACGGTAGCTTTTCAAAGGACCTTGTGTAGCCAAGGAGATCATGTGACTTTGAGGAACATCTAAAAAATAAGGAGTGAAGGGATGTTAAGTTTAATTAGAAAATCAATGATGAATGGTAGAACTAGTCTAGAATGACCTATTTCAGAGTTGTCAGGATAGCTGTACTAGTAAATATTATAAGTAACCAAGGAAGCAGATACTAATGGGTTAAAAGAAAATAATCTGAAGGGGAAGACTGGCAACGTAAAACTAAATGGCATAGAAGTGATTATGTCTTCAGTTACTCCCTCTTGAGATGGGAAGTCAAATGAAGGGAGAATGTTTTCTAACATATGATGGTATGAGTAGGGAGTTTTTCTAAGTAAGGAAAACTTCAGTAGAAAGACTGTATGAAAGGCTGTTGGGTACATGTGTCAGCTGTAGTTTACCTGGCCATTGACAAATTCAGTACCGTTGGCTGTAATCAGGTTTGATTCAAAGATATGAAAGATATTTTTAATAGGAGTAAACTTAGGTTTTGCTCATGGTGGGGAGGGATGTGCACAGCTGGTAAAGGATGAACATTTTACCAAGGAGAAGGAAGGGGAATTAGGGATCCTTCCATTGCAAAACTGATGCAAGCACTTCAGAGGAAGTCAGCGTCATTTTTCTGATTTTAAAAGTGTGGGTGGGGATCAGTGAGTCATTTGCTCAAGGTCCATCAGCAGCTGAGGAAAAGGACCCTATACTTCCCATTACCATTCTGGCCAGCACTATCTATACCCAGAGAACTGTGGAGTCTCCTCAAGTACTGGGTGCCTAAAGCTGTGACCAAGTTCAGGTTTGTGGTGGACAGCTAGTCACATGGATGATACTACGTATCTGGGTTTGTTTCAGCATAGAAGTTAACATATTGTTTACCTCCATGAAAATTCTGATCAGTTTTTAGGGTTTGTAGCTACTGTAATAATGTTGCAGAGTATATTGCAAGAAGATGAACTTCATCAGGTGAATGAACTTCATCAGCTCCTCTGAAGGAGCTTTTGTTGTCATCTTGGTATTTATTTATTTATTTATTTTCTCCCTGAGACTCAGATTGGTATAGGAGCCCATATGAGAACACTGAAAACAAATAAAAAGTCCTAGAGATTTCTGGCTACCTGTGTGTTCACTCTTGTACCATCTGGTTGACATATTTGTCTTTCAGGAGTCAGTGTATGACTTAATATTAATTTTGAAGCAAGATGGAATCCAGAACAATGGCAGTACTATTGTTCTTCAGTCCCCAGAAGAGTCACTGGAAAAAATGCTTAAAAACACACACACACACGCCCCCAAGATTGACATGCTGCTATAACAGGGACAGAGCTTAAAATAAAATATGAAGTCTCATATGTAATAAGTGGCCTTTAAAACACAAATCCAATTAGCTTATTTCTGAGGGGTCAAAGAGTAGAATTGTAATAGGCCTGTGTAAAGAACAGGAATGTGCTTACCAGGCAGTCATTGTACTTCTCTGCTTTTTGTAGGACAATTTGTCAGGACAATGGAGAAGTTCAGAGCAAATTTTCTGATTTTCTTTCTCCAGTAAAAGAATCCTAAGCTGTTAGGATGCTTTATGATTTTAAACATGTGGCTTGCACATTATTCCTGCCACTTTAAAGGGGTTACACTGGCAAAGAAATAGTAAGCCAAATTGTTAGTAGAATTCTCTGCCAAAATCATATCATGTTACTTATCAAAGTACAGAACAAGTGTACCTTCACAATATCCTGCCACCTTTTGTGCCTAATTCTTAGGTAAAGGAGGCTGCTTAAATAACAGTTGTCTTGATATGTAGTGTGATGTCTGACTGGATTCAGCTTGAGCATTTTGTGATGATTTTTTTTTTTTTTCTTCCCCAACTGCTAGAACAAGATCTGACTGGTGAGTGTGTATCTTGCTAAGGCAGAGCAGCGTAGAATAGTCTAGTTTGTTTGGAGGGGTCTGTGGACATCATCCGATTCAACCTCCTGTTGGAAGCAGGGACGGAAGTTGGGCTATCCCATTGAGCTGTCCTGAGTATTTCCTTCAAGGGATGTTTCAGCACTTCTGGGCCACCTACTCCAGCGTTTAGTTCCTCCAGTGAATGTTGGGGGGTTTTGTTTGTTTCCCTTTATCCAAACATCATTTCCTCTGCAGCGGCTTGTGCCTGGAGCCTGTCACCATGCTTCCTTTTGAAGAGTGTACCTCTATGCTCTGAGTGACTGACTACTCCTCTACAACTACTTTTTCAGTACAAGAAGTTACAAACGAGATCCACCTTGAGCCTTCTCTGGGGTGGATGAACCCCATTCCTTCAACCGCTCTTACGTCAAGTTCTCCAAACCTCAAACTGTTTTGACAAACGTGTGCACACACACAACACACACAAAGCACATGCATACACCCCTCCTACCCCAGATCCTGTTCATTTCATTTCAATATGTGGTTTGAATTGGAGAGACCAAAACAGAACCTGGTGTTGCTGGTGTTACCTAACAAGTACCAAGTAACATGGGATAATCATGTCCCTTGATTTCATGGCCATTCTCTTACCAATTTAGCCCTGGTCATTGTCTGCCTTCAGTGATGCGGGGGCACACTGCTGACTTGTGTTTGGCTGCTTGTCCACTGGGATCCCCTGGTCCTTTCTAGCAGGGCTGCTCCCCAGCTAGCTGACCCTGCCTTTGGGCAGCAGCTGCTGTTTTGGCACTGGTCAGTATTGGCAGATGGGCTGCAAATCCTCTCTCATCTCCATTAGTATCTGTGCTCGTTCATGGCTTCAGCATGTGGTTCTTATTGTTGGGGAGCGGCAAGAGCAGGGCTGCTCCACAAGGAATAACAAACCTGAAGCTGAAGGTGACCACAGCACAGGTGGGGGCAGTGTTCTCACTGACAGGGTGTGCAGGGCAGCGTTGGTAATGGAAGCAGGTCCTGTTGACAGTCCCAGGCAAAGCAAGTCCCAGTGAGCTCTGGGGTCTGTGCAGGAAACCAGTCTAAGGCAGGAGGAGGGCTGGGTGCAGCTGCAGCATAGTTCATGGCCAGATGGTCAGACCTTGGATGTAGCTCATGGGCAGAGGGGATGTGTGGAGGTCTACTCTGAGGCTGGTCAAGGCATCTAAGGCCTGTTGGTCAGCTGAGGGCCCTGATGTGTGCTGGGGAAACAAAACACCCAGCTGCTGCTGGATGAATAACTGAATACCCACCATGTAATCACTGTCAGCCCTGGCAGCGTGCTTGTGCTCTTGTGCTGCCTTTGTAGTGAAAGTGGAGAGTTCCAAGTGAGGTGAGTAGCGATCCCACCAGTTGAGAGTAGATCCACCCCAGTCTGTAAAGCAGGACAATATTGGTGATTAACAGAATATTAGAGTCTAGGTGAGTATTACAGCTATATCACTGTGTATCTTTGTTTCATAGAATCAGTCATAAGATAATTCTATTTGAAAAGGATCTTTGGAGGTTGAGGTGTCTGGTTCAACCTTCTGCTCCAAGCTGTGAGGTCAGACAAGGTTAGTCAGGGCTTTACCCACTTGGGCGTTGAAAACCTCCAGGAATGGAAACGGCACAGGGACTGTTAGGGTATCTTGTTCCACTGCCTGTCTGCATGCGGGAAAGTGTTCTTTATATCTGCTTGTCCTCAGGTACTGTGAGGAGCCTGGCTACATCTTCTTTATCGTGTCTCTGTAGGTATGGGGGCAGGTGTTAGGTGACCTAAAGGTGTCTGCTCCAGGCTAAGCCAGCAGTGGCCCTGCAGTGTCTCCTTGCAGGGTGAGTGCTCCAGACCTGCCATCTTAATGGTCTTCTGCTGAACTCACTTCAGTTTGCCTCCTCTGTACTAGGAGGCCCCAGATGAGCTGCAGTGCCTGGATGAGGCTGACAGGTGCTGAGCCAAGGGGATCAGCCCTACTCATACTGCTCTAGGCACGTGGCTGGCCCCTGCTCAGCTCGCTGCCCCTCCCTGCACCCAGCCCCATCTCCGCAGAGCTGCTTCCTGGCCGTGCAGTGTCGCTGCCCAGGTCTGTCTGCCTGCCTGGGGCAGGGCTGGGCTGAATTCCGTAAGATTCCTGTAGGCCTATTCATTTAGCAAATGTTTATAATTAGAGGGTAGGTAAGCATTATTTCTTTAGGTTTATAGCAGAGTACCTAGGAGGTTTTAGAATGTTCCTTGTTCAGAAAATCTGCAGCAAAGCAGAACTAACAGCAATTTTAAGGGTAATACTGTTTTTTATAGTATGGCTGCTTGATTGGTAATACAGGGAATATATGGACTTTGTAAAATGTGGTGTGTTGCCACCATTTAGTTTCTTCAAAGATTGAAAAAAAATTTCATCAAATACACTGCAAATTGTATAATGGCAACATTTTTGTTTATATGTATATATTAAATTGAAATTACATTACTCATACGAAGAAAAGTGAAACTAAAATTCCTGACTGCTGTGTTCCCTTGTAAAGAAATATGTCTTAACAGAAAGCAAGGACAAGCTGTTATAAAATGTAGTTCTGAATCATTATTTGAAAGATTGATTTTTATCTTGGGAATCCTACTGTATTTCTGTCTCACTGCTAACCTCCTGCCAAGTTTAAGAACGTGTTAGTTAGATTTAGATATCAAATACCAGCAGTCAGCAGCTACGGATGGATAATAAAGCAAAACTCACATTTTTGGTTGAGTTTTCACATTAAATTTGGTTGGTTTGGTGTCACACACCCCACCCCACTCCCCAAAAGAAGCTGTAATATCTAAACACTGAGCTTGAAATCTAACTTCATGAACTATTGTTGATGCTCCTTTAGACACTATTCTGATCCTTTTACTCCTTTGTATTCTTGCTGTAATTGGTAAGCAGTGTGGGTAATGAATATTCTCCTAGAGGGATGGGATTTAGTCCGTTTTTCTTTTTTATTAAGCAACCTTGTCTTCCTGGCTACTTTGAAAAGAGGGCTTTAGAGATCCAGAGGAGTGTGAGAGTTATGGACTTCTGCTTTTGTGTAGGATGGTATTTGGTAACAAGTAAAATACACTATCTGAAAGATTTCTTTGTAGTCAGAAGGGGTAATTCTTTGGTCACAGGCCTGTTGCATCATAACAGTAATACAACTGTAAATGAAAAGATCAATACAATTGTGGATTGCCTCACTTTACAGCCATGGAGGCATGGCCTTTGCATTTTTTTCCCACGCTACCTCAAATTCTTAGGGTCTTCCGTAGCAAATGAGCCTTTGCTAGTCAATAGTATAACTGTGTCCATAATTTTTAGGATTTTTTGATGTACTTGTAAAAATGAAACAGAAAAATATCCATTCAGTAACTTCAATCAACACTAAAGTTAGACACAAAGATTCATATCACTTAATGCCTCTTTCTTCTTTAATTTATGCTATAATTTAAAAAAAAATTTATTGGTGACCTGTATTTCAGCTTAGAAAAGGGACAGATTTTGATTGTAAGAGGTGTGGAGAGATTAAAGTTCAGGAGGAAAAATGAAAGGGGGTATAAAACTTCCAAAGGAGAAACATTTGGATTAGCCAGTGACTGATTTAACTTCTGACAGGCTTTTTTTTTTTTTTTTTGGCATGTGCATCTACATTTGCTGTGTATTATGAGAAAGATGTGGAAGGAGATATGAGTGGGAGAACATGCAGGAGTATGATCAGGAGGCTGGAAGGAACTGAATTTTTTTTTTTAATTAAGAAATGGCTTGTTTCGTGTTCTATAAAGGCAAGGACCAGAAACAGAGGATTTGACAGTACTGTCAGACTTCTTCCCTCTGTGGTAGAACTGTGTGGACTGCTGGAATTCCTCACACCTGGACTGAGCTAACAACATATCTTTTCCTTAGATATTTTTACCTGCCTGCTAATCAGTTTACCACTCTCTTGAGATTGGTTGTGGCCCTGTGCCCTTTGCTCAGCCGGGAAGTTGGGGTCGGTACTTCTTGAAAATACTTAGATTCATGAAGTAGTGAGGTTTATAGGTAGAGTTCTTTAGACCACCATATAATTTTAATGGATTTTTTTCTTTTTAGAGAGTAGGTGCAGAAGTTAACCTTAATATGTAAATCCTCTAAAGAATAAGATGATTTTCCCCTTTTTCCATTAGCTTGCCCCCTTATCATCTTGTCTTATCCAGATCAGTACATAAGATGCCAGGACTTGGAAAGTCCCAGAAATTACTCTGCTCAGCTAGAAAGAGTCCTCAAAGGAATCTTCTACATTAGTGTACTTGCGTGTGTGTGTATTGCAGTGATTGCAGTACTGCAGTGATGGAAAACTGAAATTCTCCAATCGATAAATAGGTATTAGGTCATCATCATCATCATAAGTATCATACCAAAGCTTGAGGAAGACCAGAGGATCAAGTAAACAAAACTGTCATTAGCCTTTGATGTGTTTGACTGGTATTCTTGCTGTTCTCTCAAGTATGCAGATTTTTTTTTTGCAGAAGTTATGATTGAATTATTGAGTTTCAGAGAACAACATAGTGTTTGCGTGTGCTGATATGTGCAGATGAAATGCAGTTAAATTTAGAATTCTCCTTAATTATTTAGTTCAAAAGGTTGGCCATCTTACTTATTTTATTCCCAGAATCTTTATTTAAGTTCCAACTCTTGCATCTTTAGGATATTGAAAAAGTGAGAACTAAAGTTTGTTTCCTCTATGTAATGACACTGTAGAAGAAAGAATGCTTTTTAAAGCTTTCCTTTTTGCTATATACTGTAACAATGTGTGTAATGAGCTGCTTTAATTAGAATTTTTCTTCATATAATTGCAACGAGGATTGTCATCCATCTTCATTGAAGCATTTTGCATTTATCTCCTCTAGACAGCCATGATTTTGAATCCTTCATCTTACAAATAAATTTTTCTGAAAGAATATCTGTTCTAAAGTCTGTACGGCTGATCCATTCAGAGACTGTTTTAGTGACTGCTTAGAACTTCGTCCCATGTAAACCTTGTTCGTGCTTTCCTCATTTGAAACCATGACATATGTAAACTCTTCGTATTCTAATATGCTGCAGCATATTGGTAATTTTTTTTACCTCCAC
The DNA here is from genome assembly GCF_963921805.1 of Phalacrocorax carbo. Classification (NCBI taxonomy): domain Eukaryota; kingdom Metazoa; phylum Chordata; class Aves; order Suliformes; family Phalacrocoracidae; genus Phalacrocorax; species Phalacrocorax carbo. The sequence goes on from NC_087548.1 coordinate 54,506,446, forward strand.
TCAGATTTTTGGCTACATCAGAATGCGAGTCTGAATGTGATTCTTGGAGAAACTTTCAGAGGAGTATTTAGTGAAATATGTACTGAAGTGGCACTGCCTAGGAGCTCCAAAATCTTGAAGTTCTGTGAATTATGTAGATCTTCTGTGTGTTGTATCTGAACCAGTCTCCATAACACCTCAAACTTGGAGCAACTTAATTTTCATATAAGTCTCTATTCCATATCATGTAAATAAGAGGAGAATGGAAGACTTGGAAACAAGGCTGGTCACCACCTGGAAAATACGTGCGCTGTAATTTTAGAGAAGCTATTCAAGTCAAAAGATAGTTGTGCATGTAAGTAAATCTAATTGGTCCATCTTGTAGGATGATGTTGCTTAACACCTGTATGTAGGGACTGTCAGAGTTCTGAAAGCTAATGGTGTAATACTGTGTCAGACCGAGTTTTTCTGATCACCTGCCAGAGTAATTGTAGTACCAGTCCATTCATACAGAATAAACACAAGCTTACTGTGAGTAATGTATATAAAACTACAGATAGTTTTAACAGCTTTGATATAGGGAAATCTGCTGCTGTTCCTGTTTTTGAGGATTTAGAACATACTCTAAAGCTGATTGATACTTAGCTTATAAACCAAACAAGCAGATTTAAGAGTTTATAAGAAGCTTTCTTCCAAGCTGGTAGTATTTTTGTCTTCACTTGAATATGGAATATTTAAGTGTTGGCCAGTGACCTCTCCCACAAATGTGGGAAGGTAGACCTTCTTCATAGAATCATAGAATCATTAAGGTTGGAAAAGACACTTGAGATCATAGAGTCCAACTGCTAACCTATCACTCCCAAGTCCACCACTAAATCATATCTTCAAGCACCAATCTTCATAGCTTCACTGGTTCTTTCCATGGATTTATAGGGGATCAGGTAAGGACAGTTGTTTTGAATTAAGACATACTGCATGTCTTGTTAGGATGCCAGCTGAATGCCTGACAGCCTGTCAAGGAAATACCCATTGTTGATGTGTTGGTTGACTCGGATGATTTCAGAACTGAGTCCTGACACAAGGTCCTTGAACAAGGACCTTGGTATTTCCCTCTAATAATGATTCCAGGCATCTGTTTGTGGCAGTAATATATAGAAGACTCTCAGTTTGGCAGGGATGTGGATGCTAATCTTTTGGTCATGTGTTCCAACTTACATTCATACTGACTTTCAATTTGTATAGTTCTCTGTATTGATCGTATCTGATACGCAATTCCATTCTCGAATGAAAAGTTACTTCTGTGCCTTACTTCAAAAAATGCTTAATGGAACCTCAAATGCTGCTTTGGAGAACTAGAGACTTAATTGACTGGGAACTTTTTACTTTGGAGAGTTGGATATAATGTTTTCCTCATTTATGTGAATAAATGAACCTACATTCAGGATGGTTCTCAGCCTTAGTGAGATCGTTATTTTGACGAACTAGTTAAAACGCTCAGTGTGTCGGACACTGTTCTTTCTTTGGCAAGGCTGTCTGTCTGCTTGGGCATTTCTTACCATGTCTGTTCATGGGGTATCTTTCTCTCATCTTTCAGCATTTAAATTCTCTGGAAGCAATTTTGAAATAAGGGGACTAGGAACCTACTGAACATAAAGGTTATTCTGCAGTGTATTCAGTCTAATTCTGTGTCTTTAACTCTGCATACTAGCATGTTATTGAGAAGTTCGTTTCCTGTATTGGTTCTGGAGTGTTAGCCCTCAAAACCTAGTTATATGTAAAATACTAAATATAGTGGATTATAGAAATGTATGTTTTTAGCTTAAGCATCATCTCTGTAAGGCTGCAGAAACAAAAACGTTGTTCTGGTCTTCCCAGTCATGTCCTTAAGAGAGGTTGGTAGCAGATGTCATAACCCTTAGGAAGCTGTGACTTAAACCAGCAGAAGGACAAATCCCTAACACATTAGGTAGATACTGCCTTGTGGTGCAGAACATCAGTTCCAGTATCTGTTCAGACTTGTTCAATTTTTCATTCATAGCAGAATATTCATAATTCTTTGAAAATATTTTTCAGTTACTTGTAACTGATTCCTAGCAAAAAATGGCAGTGAAAAGATTTTAAGTGTCTCGCTGGAGAAAACCACACTTTATATCTTGGTGTGAATGTGAAGTTTATTCATGTTTCCTGTAGGATACATAATACCTGCAGAGGATGAGAGGGAAAAGCATTCTTTCACTGCATGATTTGATAAATTTTCACAGTAAGTTTGGGTAACTTCTGTGTTAGCAACTTGAAAGTGCTTGCTTTTAATCAGTAGTGCTAAGGTGCTTAAATTCAACACACCTAAAAATTGCAACCAATGTTTAATCAGATTCCTTTTTCACTATCTTTTACATTCTATATTTGAGACATTTGTAAAACTACTTATTCCAAAGGAGTGGGTTCAGCTATGGCATAAATAGTGATATGGCGTCACTAAGGACTTCAAAGCTGTAATCTAAATTTTTGAGATATTGCTGATCTCAGCTTTTGAAAACTCACCTTATGATTGAAAAACATCATAGGGTGACTCTGGGATAAGAGGGGTGGTGGAAAAGGGAAGGTTTGGCAGCATCATCAGCATCATAGGAGTCCTTGCTCCTACTGAATATTAGAAAACTGTTATATTTGATGATAAAAATGAAATGCAGTCTGTCTAGTTTTTATCAGTAATTGAACCCTTCTTGAATATTAGCCTATGGCCTTTATGCAAGATTAAAACAGCCATTTCGGTTAAATACTAGATTAATTTGGCAGTGATTACATTGACGCACGTTTATAAACAGAGGTTTACATAAACAAAATTAATGATGCTACTGTTTTTAAGTAATCTCTACTTAAACACTTTCTGTTCCAGATTTGTACTATGGTGGAGAAGCTTTCTCGGTAGAGCAGCCACAGTCTTTCACTTGTCCGTATTGTGGGAAAATGGGTTATACGGAAACATCTCTTCAAGAACATGTTACTTCTGAGCATGCAGAAACATCGACAGAAGTGGTAAGAAGTTTCAAAATTGGCTTTCAATTGTGTTGGAAACATATTAAAAAGCGTCTCTTCTGGAGAACTGGTATCCTGTACTTTTTCTTTCTTGAAGCATGAGTTAACTTAAATGCTTTGTAAGAAGACATACCTACATTTGACGGTGACATCAAAATTCTTCTGTTTCCTGGGTATTGTAACATAATGAGCATGTTTCTTCTTTTATGGTTGCTGTTTGGTTGTCCTGATGTAAAGGCTGCCATGTTTAGGAGTTTATTATCCTGTAAGACAAAATTTAGAATGTTCTTATTATCTTAGCTGTGTCTCCCTTTTCACAACCAGTATGTAGTTGTCCTGGAAGCTCATAGCTGTGCCAGTCTTTTGTAATTTTGAGAGAGGAAGACATGCAGACAGTTTTGGTGTGTGTTTCAGATAGCTTTTGTAATGGACCTGGTATATTTATGCAGCAGAAGTTGTCATTGCTTTGAAACTATTGCTGTTAAAGCAGGGTTCCCCCTCCCCATCCCTAGCCATTAGGACACTTGACATGGTTAAAAACACATTTGTTAAACAAATGTCAACAGAAACACTTTAATCTGGGGTGTTAACCTGATTGTCCTTAGGAGTAGGAGAAACTAGGTCAGCAGAACGATATCCAGGGTGTCCTTGTCTGGTTAACTATTGTACTATAGGTTCCTAGAAAAATGTGAATGCCTGAAGTGGATTACTTATCACTAATAATTGTGAAGAACTTACTTATAGGTTCTCTAATCTTCTAGCTTTCTTAACTTCCAAGGAATTCTGTGGAAAAAACCCTGAACCTTTTCTCTCCAAGCCTATTAAGGGTGTTGTGTGAAGGAGTGATAGGGGAGGTGGTTTGTCCACCTTTTTAAGACTCAAAGGTATTCTGATCCTTAAATATCTGAAGTGAAACAGTTTACTTCATGATCAGTTGCACTGTAGGATCATAATTGAACTTAATGACATACTGGAGATCTTTATCATCTCCTTGAGTTTTTCTTTAACTTTGCAACTTTCAAACATAGCATCCACAACTGAAAGTTCCACATTTGGATGACTTTCTTTGGTGGCTTAGTACTGCAATTCTGATTTGCACCACTTGATGTCAGTGATACATTCCTGACACAGAATGTTAAGATTCTAGGTTTTTAAATTTGACCCATCCTTGTTTGCAGCTGTGACTTCTAGAACTCAGCACACAAAGCCTAAATTTGTGATGCTACTCCACTGATTACTGGAAAAGTTTTATGTGTAATAAATAAATTCTTTCCTTTTTGTGAATCAGTCTGCAACATTGTTATAGCTTTGTTCCAGACAATGATAAAGGACAATATTTTAATCCTTGAATATGACTGTATATGTTTGTGCTAAGTTTTGAATTCAACTTTTGTGTTAAATGTTTAGTATGCAGTCACAAAAAACTGCTTGGGTACCGCAGTCTTACTGTAGAGAGTGAAAGGCTAGAACGTTACTAAAGAGGAAAATGGTATGGATTCTAAATGTTTGTGGTGTTAGGCTTTCAAGCAATCATTTCTGTTTGGTTACTGAGCTTGTACCGCTTGTAGTATCCTTGTCTGTCCAAAGATGTGTTTAGATTTAGGTATTTATTTTAAGACCTTTAAGGGGAGTTTACAGGAATGGAATCACTTTAACTTCAGAGTAATTTCATCCCACATCCTGTTTTTCAAAGAATAAGTTGAAGAACTTTTGGTCCATTAAATTTTGCCATTTTTATATTCAGAGTGGTGCAGATAGGTTTACTTTCTGCTGATTTTTCTTCAGCATTTGGCATTGGTACATATAGCAACATTAGGTACTTGTGGGCAGGGATCACAGACAGAGGTTGGAAGGGACCTCTGGAGGTCACCTTGTCCAACCCCCTGCTCAGACAGGGCCACCTACAGCCCAGGACCATGTCCAGATAGCTCTTTATCTCTGAGGATAGAGACTCCACAGTCTCTCTGGGGAACATGTGCCAGTGCTCAGTCACTCTCTAAGTGAAAAAATGTTTCCTGATACCCATGAGGAACTTCCTGTGTTTGAATTTGTGCCTGCTGCCTCTCGACCTGTCACTGGGCACCACTGAAAAGAATCTGGCTCTGTCCTTTCACCTTCCCTTCAGGTATTTATGTACATTCATAAGATCCCCCTGAGCCTGCTCTCTCCAGGCTGAACAGTCCCAGCTTTCTCAGCCTTTGCTCACAGGAGAGGTGCTTCAGTCCGGTAATCATCTTTATAGCGCTTTGCTGGACTCTCTCCAATCTGAGCATGTCTCTTGTATGCAGAGCCCAGAACTGGGCACAGTACTCCAGGTGTGGCCTCAGCAGTGCCAGATAGAGGCAAAAGATCACCACCCGTGACAACACTCTTCCTAATGCAGCCCAGGACACCATTAGCTTTCTTTGCCACTGGCTCATGGTCCACCAGGACCCCCAGGTCCTTTTCTGCAAAACTGCTTTCCAGCTGGGTTGCCTCCATGGTGTGCTGGTGCCTGGGTTTGTTCCTCCCCAAGTGCAGGACTTCGTGCTTCCCTTTGTTGAACTTCCTGATGTTCCTCTTGGCCCATTTCTCCAGCCTGTTGAGGTCTCTCTGAATGGCAGCATGGCATATCAGCCATTCTTCCCAGTTTTGAACTGAACTCTGCCATCTTAAGATCACTGCAGCCGAGGCTGCCTTTGACTTTCCCACCCCTTATGAACCCTTCCTTGTTGGTGAATATGAAGTCCAGCAGAACACCTCTTATCATTGGCTCCTCTATCACTTGCAGGAAGTTACCACTAGTGTACTCCAGGAGCCTCCTGGATTGCTGTCATGCTGTGTTGTCAGGAGGTAATGGGGTAGTGGAAGTCCCCCCATGAGGACCAGGGCCTGCAAGTGTGAGGCAGCTCCTATATCTCTGTAGTGGCCCTGATCCATTTGTTCTTCCTGGTCAGGTGAGCTGTAGTAGACCTCCACTATAAAACCATCTTTGCCTGCCTTCTCTTTAATCCCAACCCATAAGCTCTCCATCAGCTCTTCTTCCATCTCCAGGCAGAGCTTCATGTACTCCAGCTGCTCTCTCACATAAAAGGCAAGCTCCTCTTCCTCTTCTAAAGAGCCTGCATCCCTGCATTGTGCCACTCCAGTCATGGGAGCCATCCCACCATGTCTCTGTGACGGCAAGAAGACTGTAGCCCTGCAACTGCATGCAGATCTCTAACTCATCATGGTTATTCCCTGTGCTGTGTGCATTGGTATACAGGCACTTTGGAGGGGCACTCCAGCATGTTGAGGTCCTGGAGAGGAACTCCAGGAGGAGAGTTTGATGGTATTTCCTCAAAGGTGATTGTTTTAATTCTGGATACTTTCATTGAAAATTGTACTGGTATCTCTGGGAGTAGTCATAAGTTCTGTGATTAATTCTCTACAGTTACACGCTAAAAAGAATAAATCATACAATTTTGGTGAGGACTTCAACCTGAGTAATTACCAGGATTACTTGACCAGTAAATATCTAAGGGTAATGGTAAGTGTTCTAAGGCCAGTGCAGAAGAATCTGGCTGTTACTTTGGTGATTGGTGGTGGTGGTGTTGTGTTTCAGGTCAGCCAACTGTTCCAAATATAATGCAGCATTCAACTAGAAGTCTGCTAGCATTGTAAATACAAACATTTTAGGAAATTTCATCAAATGAAATCTTTGAATCTCATTTCAGGACAGAGATACACATTTTCTACTATTACATGCACTGCAGCAACTTTCTGGCATTTAGCAAGGGAGTAACTAGGCTCCTTGTACAGGAGTTTTAAGGACTAGGTTGTTGATACATTGCTGATAAAATTGAGGAGAGCTTTTCTTGCAGTAATGAAATAGGCAGTCTGAGGCAGTCTGGGTGGTTCCTGTTTCATTCTTGAAGATTACAGTGTCTCTTGTTGAGGTTACAGAAATACTGTCACTTAAAGTGGTTACCTTGTATGTAAATAGGGAGGTAGTGGTAATATAAGCATGGTTCTTGAAACTGGCAGGTATTCTGAGAGTGTAATTGACTTAGGACTTTGCAGTCATCTTTTGGGCATCATTCAGGGTAACACAATGGTTTTTAAATACAAATGGTCATAACCTGAGGAGAAACTTCTGACAATGTTTTCCTTTCATGTGCACTGTTTGTTCACGCTTGTTCTATTAACAATGATTTTTAGCTGTGTCACGCTTAAATCAGTGATGCTGCAATTGGTATTGTGATTTTGCCAGAGCTTATGCTTAACTGCATTTTTATTTGTTTGTAACAATGCTTCAGTACCTTTTCCCAGGCAGAGAGTTCTGAGAAGTTTAGTTCATGTTTAGAATTAGAGTTAGGATACTTAGTTTCCTTTCTTCTCATTGTTACTTATAACTTAACTGATGTTTATCTGAGGACCCTGTCTTTTCAGGCAAATATGCACAGTTCATAATGCCTTTGTCCTGATAGCAGAAGAACTTTGTTTTGCTTTGCTGCTTTCAGAAGTGTTTCTTCTAAGCTTATAGACTTCAGAACCATCTGTCCAATATACATCATGTCATATATCCTGACAGGGTAGCTGTATGATACCTTGGCATAGTTGAGTATTACATTGTGCTGTTATAAGATGTCTCTGTGGTGTTTCAACTTGTATGTCCGCTTGTAGTGGTGAAAAATCTGGGGAGAGGAGTTCTATGAAGAGAAATGCTGAACACTCTAAATAAAGGGGAAGGGGTTATAGCAAAAAGCTTTTAAAATGCCTAGTTTTCTGCTCAGAGCTGATTGCTAAAATTACAGTGGCATTAAAGATGTAGCAGCTGCTGTCAAAAGCAGCTGAGATTTTACAGTAAACTTATTTCAAGATGTTGTCCTCACCTCTGTAAGAGCAAGACAGATGTATGTGCTCTTATATAGGTGTTCTTATGTTAATGCCATTGGTCTTTCGAGATCTACTGACAATAACTTGAGTATATGCCTGAAGAACACTGCGAACCTGGGCTTTATGTTGCGGCTAGAGTTGCTCCATAAAGATAAGACTATTTGACTATGAGGAACAGAGAGACAAATTCATAAACAGTAGTTGCATTTAACTGTCAATGTGCTGTTAATTTGAGCAGTTAACATTGGGGGAAAATTTTTTGTGGAATGGATTTCTTTGCCGTCTGTAAAACTTCAAAATTAGTTTGCGAAAATACTGTAAAGAAAAATGGAAGGTGCTTTTTACGCTGTCTGTGGCGTCATTCAAAAAAAGAAGTAATAATTATGGCAATTGTAATGGCATTGTTTGTCTGTTTATTTAACGTGGTGTTTTGGTTTAAAAAAAAAAAGCCAAACCAAAGGCAGATGTCAGTGTGTTCTCCCAAAATACTGTTGTGTAGATATATGGAGAACAGCCCTTCTCTGCCAAACCTGCAGTTATGCACTGCCTGGATGGGTGGTCTTAGTTTGATACTTTGGCAAATACTTACATGTGGTTTCATTCTGACTCCTTTGCTGGGATCAGTGTCAAGCAGGCAAATTGTAATCCTGTGTAATCAGAATGTACTGTCTGCAGCAGAATTGGCATATGAAGACTAATTTTCAAGACATTGCAAATTGAATTTGAAAATTCTAGCTTTGGTTTCTATACCATTCTGAAAATCATAAAGTAAAAGATGTCTAAATGTTTACACTTGAATACATTTTCTGGGGTTCTTGAATATATTGCTCTCCAGGTGTTTGTGAATACCTAGAATGTGATTTTAAACCATAAGAGTCAATGTCTAATTATTGACTCAATGATAAGAGTTCTGTTTTGTGTAAAATTTATAAAGTTTTTTTCTTGCTTTCTCATTTCAGATATGTCCAATATGTGCAGCGTTACCTGGAGGGGATCCGAATCATGTCACAGATGACTTTGCAGCTCATCTTACACTGGAACACAGAGCTCCTAGAGATTTAATATCCTTCCCAAGTTGAGGCAAAGAGGCTAAACTGTTTCATAAAATAGCTGTGATGATTTGTTTTGATTTTTATAGTCAAAGGGTCATATCTCTGGTTTTCCTGGAACTTAAGTTGCTGAAGATCTGTATGTCAAAACAAAAAAGGTTCACCTGCTAGTTTAAAAAAAAAAATAAATACCAGATTGTGAACAGGCTGTAGGTATACTTGACACAGTTCTTTGCTCTCACAGCAAACACACGTAAAGAACTTTGACGTTGAGAGGTTTTTCTACCTGCACTGTTGTTTATCCTGCCTGATCATAGTCTTGATGCTGCTTTATGTATCCAGATTCAGTAGTGTGCTGTTTAGTATTTGTGACAAGAAGATGGTGATCTGAGGATGATTTGAGCTTAGCTGGTTTTGACGAATTATTTCAAACTTGCTTAAACTCATTTAACTTCTTTTAACACCATGTTTTAATAATATAATTTCATAGTGTTACTAACATGTTGTAATATAACTCAGAAAACTTCCAGACTTCCTGGGAAGTAGGATGTTGTGTTTCAGCCACCTTAGTAGCAGGTTATGCAGATTTTCTGAACTTAATGGCTGAAGAGCTGGAATTATTGGGGTTTTTTTATCCTTACTCTAGGAATAATTTTTTAATTCCCCCTGTTCCCCCGGATTAACTGATGAAATATATTTTGGTGTGGGCTTTTTATTTAATAACATGCAGGCTACGTAGCCTACCTACAGTAAATAATCTCTCTGAAGTCTCATTTCAACAGACAAAAAGACTACATACTTTGACAGTGGCTTTTTGTTTAAAGCTACTGGAGTAAAAAAAAAAATCCCAGCCCTGACAAGTGGAGTTTCTTACACTGACAGAAGGGAGATAGCCTTTAAGGACCTGGAGAAAAAGTCTTATGAGGAGAGGCTCAGGAAGCTGGGGTTGTTTAGTTTGGAGAAGAGGAGGCTGAGGGGAGACCTTATTGCTCTCCACAACTACCTGAGAGGAGGTTGCAGTGAGGTGGGTGTTGGTCTCTTCTCCCATGTTACTAGTGAGGAAATGACCTCAAGCTGTGTCAAGGGAGGTTTAGATCGGATATTAGAAAAAATGTCTTAACTGAAAGAGTGGTCAGGCATTGGAACAGGCTGCCCAGAGAGGTGGTGTAGTCCCCATCCCTGGAGGTGTTCAAAAGTGTGTAGATGTGGCACTTCAGGGCATGGTTTAGGAGGCGTGGTGGTGTTGGGTTGACAGCTGGACTTTGATGATCCTAGAGGTCTTTTCCAACCTTAATGATTCTATGAGATGGCTCCACTTCAGTTATGGTTGTGTTTTATTGCATTCAAGTTTGTTAGTGTTAATACAGCTTAGGGTCAGGACAGACCAACTGCACATAGTAATTACTACACAATAATTGAATCAGTGTAAAGGAGTTCAGGTGTTTATTGCCTCTGTGAAGGAGTAACTAATAACACAAAGAACACTACAAAGTTAGGTAACAGCAGTTATCTCTACTTCATCTTTATTTGTGCACATGAGCAGGGCTCTTGGCAGTCACGACGAGCAGGATGCTGAGTACAGCGACTCTGACCGTGGAAGCTTGGTCCCAGGCATCCAGGGAGGCCCTCCACTGTCAGGTGTCCCCCAAGGCAGAGTCATGCTATCTTCTCTGTCTGGTGGACATGGGATGAGATTGATGAGGGGAGAGCATCTTCCAGACCATAACTATGTAGCAAAGTGTGGGCCTCCAATATTGGCCTGGGAGTTTAAATTTTCCCAGCTACAGAGTTAAATTAATTTCCTACTGAAATGAAGATGTTTGATTGGAGTTTATGCTTCTGCAGCTTTTTCTCTGCCTCCAGTATCAGAGATGCCACAAGATGACTTTTAATTTGGGAACATTAGAGCCAGAAAAATAAATATTTTCAATTACAGAATAAAGCTTCATGGACCTTTCTTGGATATATTTTGGGACTAGAAATGGCCTAGGAAAGAATAACTGTCAAAGTGAGGGAGCTGTTAGAAAGCTGGTCTCCTATACCGTTATATTGCTGTTCTAAACATCTTCATATGAAGTTAAAGCTGTACAGAACTCTGTGCTCTATAACAGCCTTCATGTACAAAAAGGAGAGAGGGGCTCTTTGCTTGCACTTTTTCTAGAGTGAACATTTCTGTTACAGTTTGAGTGTGTGTATATTATGTATATAAAATAAAAAAAAATACTTCTATTATTGGGTCTGCTAGAGTTCAAAGATGAGGCCACTGTCAGATGTATTGATTAGTCATGCGTGCATTATTTTGGTTTTGTTTTTATGTCTTTTTTTTTCTTAAGTTGTCCCAGAAGGCTGCATGTGTTTCTTGTTATAAACCTTGTTGCAGCCATTTCCAAGTAAGTCCTTTATTCCCACAAGTCTAGGGACAGCTCTTGAAAGCCCAGTTTCTTACTTTAGCAGGAAAATATTTGAAAATTCATTGAATACAGCTTTTCAGCAATCATACAAATAGTTCTTGCCTGGCTGTTCACTTCTGTTTGTCACAAGGTTTACACATGTTTTTCTTACTCTAGCATAGCTGGTAAGACTTGGGTGCACACTTAGGTAGGACTTAAAGAGTGACATTTGTTTCAGAATCATAGAATCATTAAGGTTGGAAAAGACCTCTAGGATCATCAAAGTCCAGCTGTCAACCCAACACCACCACGCCTCCTAAACCATGCCCTGAAGTGCCACATCTACACACTTTTGAACACCTCCAGGGATGGGGACTACATCACCTCTCTGGGCAGCCTGTTCCAATGCCTGACCACTCTTTCAGTTAAGACATTTTTTCTAATATCCGATCTAAACCTCCCTTGACACAGCTTGAGGTCATTTCCTCACTAGTAACATGGGAGAAGAGACCAACACCCACCTCACTGCAACCTCCTCTCAGGTAGTTGTGGAGAGCAATAAGGTCTCCCCTCAGCCTCCTCTTCTCCAAACTAAACAACCCCAGCTCCCTCAGCCGCTCCTCAGAAGACCTGCTCTCCAGACCCTTTACCAGCTTTGTTGCCCTTCTCTGGACACGCTCCAGCACCTCAATGTCCTCCTTACACTGAGGGGCCCAAAACTGAACACAGTATTCAAGGTGTGGCCTCACTAGTGCTGAGTATGGGGGTAAGATCACTTTCCTACTCCTGCTGGACAGTGTCAAAATACATTAAAAGCTGCAGTTAGGATACTTATCCCACAGTCCTTGTCTGCTTGAAAAGTCCCCAGATACTGGCCTTTTCTACCAGGTCTAGTTATGAACAGCTTGCCAAACTACATGGGGGCAGCAGTCCATCTAATACATTATCTCTTCTCCAGCAGTATTCAGTTTTAGTACACTCAGAGGTCCAAGGCACTCTGTGCTAGGTAAAGTGTGTTCTGTGTCAGGGGAGATTCTCCTCTTACACCCTAGATATTAAGTGTTTTACACTGTAGCATAACTGATAGGTTTGAGAGAAGCAAATATTCTGTAAAATCTTTTCATTATAGCTACAAGTTATTTCTTGCCATGAGTTGTCATTTCTTCCAGTCTTAAGTTTTTGACCTCCATGACATCCTGAGGTTCTGCATTGTAACTGTGTTTCATGAAAAGTAGGTTGGACACTACTCTTATACAATAATGGACACCATATGAGTGGTAAGCATACTGTTACAAAAATAAAGAACATGGGAGGTAGGAGGATCTAAGCTAAAAGTCTAGTCACAGTAAAAAAAATATTCAGGCCTACACTATTTCATTTTGCACTAGTGAAACATACTAGTGATTTTTTAAATAAAAGGAAGCCTTGCCTAGACTGTCTTAGAGGCATGAATGTTAACAATGTTCTGGCAAAAATAATATTTAAATAATTTCTTGATTGTCTCTTATATGAAAAAATGTTTAAAAGGTATGACTTGAAATATAAGCATCTGATATGGAGAAGTGGAGGAAAATGGGAACATGAAAGGCATTGTCATAACTGGGATTAGTGGTATTTCTTTGGCTAAAAGAGGAAAGGTAAAACAAAGGGGTGCAATGAAAGTGCTGAATACTCTGGAAGCCTACAGTTCTTAAGGATGGAAGTGATGAAATTTCATTTCTTGGATAAAAACATGAAGTACAAAAGTCAAAAGGAATACAGTAATTATTATGTACTTTTGATGGGAACGGCAATAAAGTTTTTATTATTTTCAATACATAATATGAGAATTGGAGAGGGAGAATAAAATCCCTATGTCTCTGTAATAAGTTTGGCTGGACATGTGTTTGTCAGTTTTCAGATTACTTGAGTAGAAAACTTTGATCTTTAAAAAACAGAAGAAATTAATCCTGATGTTTCTTTGACATCATAAAAAGCTGCAGAAATATGGGAGTTTGGTGTACGCAGCACTGGGTATCTTGAGTTCAGATGAGTAAGTCTGATTTGCACCATAGCTATGGGGTACTGTAGCTTTGCATCAGAAGTTGAATTGTTATTTTATGAATGAAGAACAGCATGCACCTGAGTATTTCACCTATTGAATGTCCTTGTGATTTAATACTCAATGCCGAACAGTTGTTTTCTTAACTTCTTAGTTACGATGAGTCCAGTGGTGTTCGGCACGTACGCAGGATGTTCCACCCGGGCCGGGGTTTGGGAGGCCCCCGTGCACGTAGGTCAAACATGCACTTTACTACCAGTTCCCCTGGTGGGCTTTCATCTTCTCAGAGTTCGTATTCTCCAAGCAATAGAGAAGCCATGGATCCTATAGCTGGTAAGAGTTGTAACCACAAATTTTACACAGAGGAAGTAAAATTTAAGATTACAATAGTTGCCTTGCTTTCCGTTGTTATGAAGCTGCGTGTATAGATATGCTGCACAGTGCAAGTGTCATTGATGGCTGCTTGCAGGTGAGCCGTGTACTTGGCTGGGTTGTCACAGGACCAGTGCCTGGAGATGCTGAAGCTAAACCACTGCCTGTAGCTTGTGCTTCTAATTCTAGACAGTGTAAGGTTTATTCCTAAATCTAATCTATGCGCAGGTGTCGTGTATTGTTACAGGTTATCACATCAAACTTCCATCACCTACTTTAGTGTTTCTCATTTTAACTTGCCGTGTGGATAAAGGTGTTAATGGAGGAGAGTATCTGTCTCAATGAAGATTAAATTAGCTAAATTTTAGTATTAATGGCTATATAAAATATATTCTGTTTGCATTCAGACTGCTGTTTGAATGCCAGATTTGCTAATGTAATGCTAGTTTTATTTTTTTTAGGTGTACTTGTTAATTCTTAGATAAATGTACTGTTGCAAGTATTTGCAGTGTATTTTGGTCAAGTTTAGGAAAACTGGGGAGGGGGGTGAGGGTCTCACTTTCAATACCAGAAAATAATGAAGATGTGTCTTTAGGATTCCCAGGAATAATTTTCTTGGTGTATGGTTAGCTTTGATGTGAAAACACCTTCTTTTACAGGAAAGAAAAAACAGAGGATGAAGAAAATTCTGAAAACAAATATAACTTTCCCTAAGGGGAAATGTAAACATTTTTATGTGGTGGTCTTTGATATATGGCAGTAAGTGTTAGGGAAACCTCAGAACTTCTGCTGTAATCCACCTTTGGATGCCAAGAACGCATAATGATTAAGCTGGAGCTTCATACTAACATGTTGTGACTTCATCAGAGGGAGTTAGCCAGCCAGCCAGCTTAATGATGCATTGCCCCTGAAAGGGGAGCTGTGGCTCCAATACCTTCCATAAATCTTGGTCCGCTTGCCTGCCTTCTACTGGCTCTGGTGCTCTGCTGGCCTGCTGTGACCTGATTTAATTCATTTAATTAGCTGGGAAGAAGTACCCCAATCAAGAGAAGAAAATAAGTTAAGTGGGGTCACAGGAGGGTCTGAAAAGGATTAGAATTTGTTCAAGGAGGGAGGATGTTTGTGAAGCCTCCAGTGCAAGACCTCGTCTTTCTCTTACAAGGGCTGCTAGTGCGGCTCAGTTAAATGTGGAGTGGCTGCTGAGGGTTGTTTTCAGCCTCACAAGCCTTCCCAAAGCAGCATTCAATGTGGGGTAAAATGGCGTTCTTCTCAGTCTCTTCCTTTGTGGTGGAAGCTATGTTTTTGCATTTAGAGTTCAGTCGCACCCTGAGCTGTGTGTCCTTCCGGTATAGGAAGTATAAGACTGTCTCGAGCTGCCATCTGCTTCTGAAATATTGTTTTGCTATACTCTAAGCGTTAACTTATGCTTTAACTTACAGTGAGAATAAATACATCTAGATCTTGTCTGGAAGTTTGATATGTCTTCCTTTTTACTGGAGTAATAAATAGGAAAGACCACCAAAATTTTTCTGTTTAAAATAAGTTTATTGCATCTGTTAAATTTTTTAATTTTTTTCCCCTCCCTGTGGTGTTTTCTAGTAATTACAATGGAATGAGAAGTTGTTTAATCTTGCTATTGCTATCAGTACTGGTGATAATGACTTGACCATCCTGAGTTCCTCACATGGAAAACAACTGCATTTGGCTTTATTCCATCAAGGAAAGCCTTATTTAGAAGGATTATATTTTGTTAATGCAATGGAAAGAAAATTATCATGACCTGTACAGTAACTTTGTAACATAGAAGTGAAGGGCAGGAGCAATATCGTCCCCCAGTTCCTCTGCCCTTTCATCAACTACAGCAAGCAGGTGATGAAAGAAGTACCTTCCACACAGGGTGTAGAAGAGAATCTATAGTAATAGACAGAGCAGTAATTTGCTGGTAATACTTAATTCAAAAAAGTCTTTGTGGATGAAACTTGCTGTAAGCATTCCTTTTCTCTGAATTGGAAGACTTATGGACTAAGGACAGAGGTTTTTTTTAATTGCTAGGCCTCCTTTTTACTTCTGGCAGAAATAAAAATTCTTACAGCAAAAATGCTTGACCACTTCAGTTTTCATGTGAGGAAATACTTCACTTTTTCTTAACTAAATATTTCTCTCTCCATTGCAGCACAGCTTCCCTCTGAGATATTGGGAAGGTGAAGCCTGTATCTTGAGGGAACATTTTTTGAGAGGAAAATAAAATTGCCAACCAAAGCCAAAATGAAGTAGTTCCTTAGTCAATTGCTATTTTGACTTGAAGTGTCAAGAGAGCTGCTGCAGAGGACGTAATTTGCCAGGCAGTCTCTGTAGATTGGCCCTCCTGTTATTCTGAAGGCATTAAACTTTGACTTCTTATTTGGAATAAACCTGCCATCAGTGAGTCTCAAATCTTCCCTTTGAGACATTGAATGCTAGGGCTTTTTTCAAGAGCTTCATGGGCTCTTCAGCATTTTTTGTTCTTTGATTTTATTGATTGAAAAAAAGAATTGATGCACTGGAATACAGGGTGTATTCACTGTACTGTGTAACGCTCATTTAAGATCTTTCATTGTAGAAACTTTCTCTTTCTGGCAGAGCTGTTATCTCAGCTATCAGGTGTGAGGCGTTCTGCAGGAGGACAGATCAACTCCTCTGGCCCTTCTGCATCTCAGTTACAGCAGCTGCAGATGCAACTGCAGTTGGAACGACAGCATGCACAGGCAGCAAGACAGCAACTGGAGACTGCACGCAATGCGACTAGACGCACCAACACGATCAATGTCAACACCACTTTGACACAATCTACAACAACCACCAACACATCTAACACAGAAAACAGTCAGCAGACTATCCAGA
Organism: Phalacrocorax carbo; assembly: GCF_963921805.1. Lineage (NCBI taxonomy): Eukaryota > Metazoa > Chordata > Aves > Suliformes > Phalacrocoracidae > Phalacrocorax > Phalacrocorax carbo. The sequence goes on from NC_087548.1 coordinate 54,523,050, forward strand.
ATTCCCAGTTTCTTCTTACAAGGTAACTTGTTCTTTGTATTTACATGTATTTACCTTCTAACGTTTCTGTTTGCCTTAGTCCTGATAGAGACACAGAGTTCAGTGAAACTTAGTAAGTGTTTGGAGCTAAGCACATGCCCTAGTAAGGCAGGTTCTGATCAAATATATCCCAGAGTTAACAGGCTAATTGATCATGCAGAATATATTAATGATATACATCAACAGTGATCACAAAATGTGTAATATATAAAACCAGCTTCATCCACATTTCTAGTATGAAAGTAAAATGGTAATTTAATATCCAGGAGTAGCAGTTTATAGCTGGCTCAAAGGGAATTATTCTGCTCTTGGAAAGCCAGCTCCAGGAGCTGGCTGCAGAAATATCTGGTGGTGGTCCAGTGTTTGCAGAAAGCAGAGGCAGTCTCACAAGAGCGCTGTACTTTCCTCATGCACCTAGGAATGCATCAGACTCAAAAGAATTAGACTTTTGAGTATGGATGTCTGCAACCTTGAAAAGGAGGCTGGTTTTGGCTGAATAAGTTACTTATGACTCCAGGCAGGGGACTTCTGCCAGATTCCTCCTCAAGTCTGTAGCCAACATACTGAGCTTTTGTTTGCATTTGTAACATCTTTTCAAACCTACTGTCTGTCTGCTCCTAAGAAATGGGTAAACATCAGTTGCTGCACCTCAACTTCAAGAGGAACAAAAAGAATATTTCTTAACTAAATTGTGCTCGTTAGCCCTACTACTTCTGAAAAAACAAGTGCATTTCCAGTGATACAAGCATATAGACTTGAGCTGTAAAGGAGAGGGAGAGAGTCAGAAGATAGTATTGTTTAATGGGAAAATAATCTCTAGTAAAAGCTGAAGGTTGAATAGTATATTAATTGTTTTAAAGACTGGATAACAAAGCAAATAAAGGATGCTGATAATTAACAGAATACTTACCTGGTTCAGAAATCATACTTAGATTCCAGGGTTATTTCAAAGAGGTTATTTCACCCACCATGTTGTTCCGGTTCTTTTAGAAGGCTGCCTGTTGACCTGAAATAAAAGCTTTTCCACATCTCCCCTGCCACGCACCCCAGACATACTCTTGTTTCTCTGTTTGGTATTGTCACAGACTGTGGGCATTTTAACAGCTCGTGTGTCAGGAAACCTGGATTTGAGTCAATCTTATTTTTATGTAAATGCAAGGCAATACTATGCGACATCATTCAGTCAGAAACTCATTTTATTTGAGAATCTTAATCAAAGTACCTGCAGGTGTCACAGATTGCGGCTTTCAGAGTTGGAGTGAGCAGTTTCCTTGCCGATCAAGGCATACGCTGTAACGTGGGAGAAGTGGAGGAATGTGTGTTCTGTCATGCTTTGGGAATCACTGGGCTTTACACATGCAGTAATGTATTTTGTGGCATATGTGATCTTAGAAGTTGACCTAGAATCAAAACAAGGCACTTAATGAGTGTCTACACATAACAGCCCTCCCTAAAAGCCTCCTGAAGAGCAGGAAGATGCAGAAATAGTTTTTTATTTTCCTATAGCTTTAGGCCCCACTACGAATGCTGTTGTAGTGACAAGGAAAGGGTGTTCAATGCGTGCCTGTTGTACCGGAGGTTGCCAGGGCTGTACACGCCGATGAAGGGCAATCAGGAATGGTTGCCCTGAGGGTGTAGTTTTCGACTGCCTTTTAGTGCCTGTCAGTAGTGTCATCGGTGTAGTGGGCTTTCACCAACTGCCTGTCTTCTCTTCCCTTGCTGCTGTACAGGTTGAATGATCCGAAGATGTCGGAAGCAGAGCGTCAGTCAATGGAAAGCGAACGGGCAGACTGCAGCCTGTTTGTTCAGGAGCTTCTACTGTCCACTTTGATGCGGGAAGAAAGTTCCTCCTCAGATGAGGATGAGCGGGGGGAGATTGCAGATTTTGGTGCTATGGGCTGTGTAGATATTATGCCTCTAGATGTTGCTTTAGAAAACCTAAATTTAAAAGAGAGTAATAAAGGAAACGAGCCTCCTCCACCTCCTCTTTGATGACATCCCACTTTGCAGACAATGTCCTCTGTGCTGTATTTGCCAATGAAAGTGGACAACAACTTATCTTGGGTTTGTTTTGGTGATTGTAATTTCAGGTCTGTCACTCTTGTTACATTGTGTACATTGAAAAGAAAGAGAGAAAAGATATATATGATAATCATTTCCACTTAACTAATTTTTACTTCTAGCAGGTAAATGTAGGTTGCAGTGCGGAGCAAAACGCTCTGCCCTGTACCTTGACATGCAAAAGGCTCTCCTAATACTCCACATTCAAACTGAAGAGGAAAAAAAAATGAAAAATCTCTAATGAAGCTGCTGTGTGTATTTATGAATATTAATGAATAAAAACTGCTTGGATGGTTTACCTTAACTACTGCATGACATTTTTTGCAGCGTGCATGAGTGCTAGTGACCTTGTCATTTAAAAATTTGAATACGAGGAGTAAAACTATAAAACCCAAAGCTTTCCCATTATTCAAAGGTTATGTGACAAAAAGGTTAGTGCTGACCAGCAGTTTGTGGCCACAAAGTAGCTTTTGGATAATATGTGACAGAATGACATCTCTATGAGCTGTTCCCGCACAGGATGGAAGCTCTGCAGTGGGATACATTGTCGTGACCAGGGTGTGGCATTTTGCTGTATGTGACCATTATGTTGCCCTGATACCCACCACTTCAGTGTGGAGTTGAACTTCATTTTACACATCTGTAGGAGACACAACAGTAAGGCCACTGCTGGAAGCTACTGCAAGGGGCTTTTGTGTGCCCTAAAATCAAATGATGTTCACTTTTGTTGAAAGTTTTTCCTTTTTGTGGTTGTTAAAATTTTTTTAATTGTTAAATATGTTTTATTCAGGTGTAGACAATTCATATATTCACTGTGTTTAAAAAAAAAAAAGTTAACCTGGATCATGTTGTCTTGGTTTAAAAAGCCTTTCACAGTCTCAATCATATTTTGAGTTATTTATGTGTTTGCTTCCTAGTTTGCAGAGACCTGTCAGTATCAGGAGAGCTTGAGGATTTGGATTCCCAGATTGTCAGGATATTACAACTGAATTCTTAATGCTAACTTTAGCACCTTTTATTTATTGTTTCTTTTGGTTATTTTTGCTGATTTAAAAAAGTTTGAAAAAGCCTTTTAGTCGAATCGTGCCACCTACGCACCTATACTGTTAACCCCACTGGTTTGGAAAAAAATGAGAGTACGGTGTTCTTGTGCATAGAAGTTCATAAGAGCCCCAGGACAAGGACAGGAGGGGTATGTTTGGTTTTGGCTTTCTCTTCCCCAACCCCCTCCCCCCCCAAACCACGCACCCACCCACCCACCCCCTTTTGGTGGTTTTTTTGAATGTAAAGTTAGATTATAAAAACAAAAGTGCACACAGCTTCTGATTAAAATTTTAACTAGGCTTATATCATAATGGTGTCTTTCCAGATCTTTCTCACTTCACCCTCTCTCTCTTTCTCTGTATCCTTCCATCTCTGCAGCATTGCTAGTGTTTTAGAGTAAATTTACAGACTTGAACACCAGATGGTGTTCTCAGCAGAACTGTGACGTGTATGCTAATCCAAAATAACAGCAGCAAAAGAAGCAACCCCATAGACACAAGTTTAACTTCCATTCCTTTCTCTTTTTTTTTCTTTTTTTTTTTTTTTTTTAAATCCTGATGGTTTCCACGTAGAGCAGTTCTAGCTTTGTTTTCTTTTAGTCTCTGCAACAAAAAATGTTTCAAGGGAAACTTTACGTGAGGCCTCTGGTTATCCTGAGAGTTAACCCCAGTAGGGACTTTTTTTATTGATTGTTGAGGATTTTAAAAAATTTTTCAAGCTGTAGTCTTTTCAAACACATCTTCTGCACATTACAATAAGACACACGGTTCAATAAAGCATTTTCAAGACTGTTGTTCAGTTGATTTTCTTTGGTTTTGATGTATTATCCAGACAGTTTCGTTCCAGATATTTCTGCAGCTGTGTTTAGTTCCAACTGTATACAAAATCAGTTCATGTAGAAATCTTGGGTCATTTACATAAACATGCTTTAAAACCACGTGCTTTGGCAGGTGATGAAATACATAATCTTAACCTCTTCACAGGTGGGTGAATCCAAGTTTCCATAGAGCAAGACGCATTTAAAACAGGCTCTTCCCTGTGTGGTGTTATTTAGAATCAGTGCCTGGCGGGGATCCAGAGGACGCTTGGGTTGCATGACTTCCGCACGTTTTGCAGAGGATGCCAACCAGTGTTATCTATGTTTATTTAGAGACTGAATATATGCTGACTTGGATTCAAAGGTATTCTTGGGCATCACGTTAACTCTGACAAATCTTCAGTGGTTTGAGGTTTTTTTAGGTTTAGGAATAATGTGAAATGGCTGCTAGGAAGGTGTTTGTTCCAGTAGCCTGGCAATTCCTATTGGCAGGGAAGTGTTTTTCCTTTGCAGGAAGGAAAAGTATTTTGGGGGATATTTCCAAAACATTTCTTTTTATTTTCAAGGTGCTCTGGGCTACAATGAAAGTAGCCTTCAGGAACTTGGCAAGAGAATCCTGTCAGGGGTTATTGCCTTTTCCCTGTGAGGGGACAGAAAAAACCAGAACAACCAAAGCACATCCCAACACGGAAGACGAACACCACCTGTTCAGGAAAGGGTGCCTGAGTGCTTGGCACTTGTAAAGTTCTTGGAGTGTGGGGAAACCTGTATCAGGCGTGTTCGTGAGCTCTTGGTGCAGCTGGTGGGAGCCCTCACGGCGGTTCTGGTGCGGAGCAGGGGCTCCCTGAGGCGCGGGCTCACAGCGGGGCTGGCGCGGGTCCCAGGCTGCCTGCGAGGGGCCAGTGGCCGGCCGGGTGTTGTGCCTGCGCACTGCTCTGGCGCGGCGTCCCCCCGGTAGCATGCCAGGGGCTGTGTCGTCTCTGACCGTGCTGTCGGCGGACAGCGTGCCAGCCTTCGTTCTGGCGTCGCTCTTCAGCCAGCAAGAGCTGCCAAGGAGCCTTTTGGGGAGGGGGAGCAGGCAGAAGGGCGTATAGGCACTGTCGGTATTTTGCAGCAGTTGAAGGGATACACGGACTTGCTTGAAGGTGTTGGGGAACAAGTCCCAGTGGACTGTGGAAAACTTATGTGGAATTGCACCCTATTACGTTTGTAACCTGCGATGTGCTTTAATCATGGGCCTGCTATTTTTTGGTGGTTTGGGTCAATGCCAAAGACAGGCGCACATTTTAAAAGGTGGTGTGATAAGTGAAAATGCATGTTAGCTTTCCACCACCTCGAGTTTTACTTATGGTGGTTAGGACTGCCTTCATCAATTCCCTGGGCTGTTTAGGGTTTGGGGGCTTGTTGTGTTTTGGGGTCTGCTGTTTTTTTTTCCCCTTCCTCCGTCCTTATTGCAGTAAGTGTTCGTAAGACCTTCCTTTTCGGCCTGGGGTTGTGCACCCAGGTACCTTGTGGACGTTGTAGCCTGGCCAAGAAGCCAAACTTCTAGATGTCTCAAAACGGCAGAATGTGCACACGCTTGTCTTGGGAAGGAGTAAAGGCAATTTTCTGTTACCAGGAGGCAGAGCTGTTCCACTGCCTCCTGGGGCTCTCGGCAGACCCAGATCAGGGAAGCAGTGGATACATTTGGTATGTGACAATTTCTCCAGTTGCATCACTTAACCTTCCCGTCCTCTTCGCTGACATACCTGGCCGTCACTTGTGGCTCTGTCTGCTTTGCCAAATAAATGGGACACTTTTTGCTGTTTTGAGGCCATTTTATTCTTTTGGCTCCTAAGGAAAAGGAACTAAGTACATGTGCCTAGCGCTGGTGGAAACCCCTCTGCTGTGCTGAAGCGAGCCTGGCACTGCCCCCTCCTTGGCAGTCCTGCAGTCCTTGCAGCCGTCTCCTGCTGCCTCCCTGCAAGTGCGCTGCTGGCGCCTGCTTGCAGAGCGCAGTGGATGGATACACATGGGCTGGGCTCTGCTTTGTTGCACAAAGGAACTCAAGACAGGCCTATGTGCACAAAGATTTATTTGCAGGTATTTATGTACACATCGTAGTGCTCAAAAGTGACTTGTGGGCAAGAAAAATGGAAAAAGGGAACTGTGCAGCTTCTAGCATGTGCTGCCACCACATGGCCTTTTAACACAGCAGAGGCTGTTGTCTCCTGCAAGGATCTCTTAACACAAGGATAAACACACTTAGGATACAGTGGTACAAGCAGGGCCCCTGCAGCTGTGAGGTGTGTAGGAGAGGTACCACTGGGAGGCAACCTGCAGCGCTGCATCCTCCCTGTGGGACCAGCAATGGTGGAGGGGTAGGGTGGGCTGTAGTTCCCCATACACACCTTATGGGGCATAAGGGAGGGTGTAAATCGTGTAGGGAGGCGGCCGTGGCCATGCAGGAGTTGACCTGGAAGAGTCCAAGAGACAGGGAAGGGATGGGGGAGGCAGGAGCAAGGTATGCTGATGTGGGCCTCAGCCCACTGGGGCAGGAGGGGCTGGGGAGGGGAAAAAAGTACAGCAAAAGGAAGGAGAGGTTGGCAGTGGGGGAAATGACAGGACAGAGGTGTCCCGGCAGTCAGGAAAGGACAGCAGAGGCAGAGGCAGGAGATGCTGAAGTAATGACCTGGGTGGAGAGGAGGGACTGCGGGGGGGACTGAGTGGGTGCAGAGGACCGGAGTGAATGACTATCAGCTAGAGGTGAGGCTCTGGCAGCTCCCTGCCGCCACCTTATGCTGCCTGTGGCTCAGGGGAGAGCTGGGTACCACTCCTGGGGCTGTCCCGCCCTCCCCAGCCAGCGAACCCCCAGCCCAGCCCGCCAGGCTCTCCCGTGACCGCCACAGCAATGCTGCGGCCCACGGCAGAGCCCAGCTGCAGCAGGCAGGATGGGCCTGGCTGAGCTGGCAGCAGGGGATAAAGGCAGGGCATCCTCCCGTTTTTGCTCTCCTATTCCTTCTACAGAGCAGCCCCAAAAGGCTGCACCAGGGCTCCTGTGCACCCTTCCCAGCCCCAGCACTATGCACGACACTCACGGGCTCAGTGTCTCCTGCCCGGCTGTTGCCTTCTCTTCCACAACTAACAAACAGTGTTTACCCACGTCTGACACCGCCTCCTCCTCCCACCCCAGATGGCAAAGCTGCTTGTCAGTGCAGAAAGGAAGGACAATTCCCTCTGTCCATAGTTAGCAGCGGGGTTTTTTCCCCCTGCCTTCAGCTACCTCTGTAGCTAAACCTCCATCTGCAAGAGAAAATTGTATTCCTTTGGCTGTTTGTTTAGCCTTGGCCCCTCGAGAGGCAGACCACATCGGCACTCCTTGCTGTGATCGGGAAGCCAGAGCAGGCGCTGCCCAGCAAAACTTGGGGCGTTCGTGGTTTCTGGCGTACTCGTGCTGCGGCCAACCTGCCATCCACCCTCCTCGGCACAGCCCCAGGAAATGCGTTTCCAAGATGCCATTTGTGTGTGTAAGAGTCAGGCAGACCAGCTGACACCAGAGCAGCCCAGGCATAGCTCTGCTTTGTAAGAAGTCGGGTTTTCCCCCAGCTGTTCCCTAGTGACTGATTCTAGGTGCATTTAAAGGCAAGGTCTGTATGACCCATGTGCCGCGGTTTAGCCGGCAGCTCAGCCCCACACAGCCGCTCGCTCGCTCCCCCACCGGTAGATGGGGAGAGAATCAGAAGGGTAACGCTCGTGGGGTGGGGTAAGAACAGTTTAATAATTAAAATGAAAAGAAACAACGCCAGAAATGCAATGTAAAGGAGAACAACGAGAGGCGCAAAGCCCCGGGGGAGGGGAGAGGGGGAACGAACCGCCGAAACCAACCGCACGCGCCGCAGCCGCTCACCCCCCCCCCCCCCGACGACCCGCCGCCACCCCCGAGCCGCAACCTGCCCCGCCCATAATATACTGGTCATGGTGTCACGTGGTATGGAATGAACCTGCCATTGGCCAGTCGGGGTCAGCCGCCCCCGCCATGGCCCCGCCCCTCCCAGCCCCCCCCCCCCCCCCCGCCACGCGGCAGAGCGCGGGAAGCTGGAAAGGTCCCCGACCCCACACAGTGAGGAGAATTAACCCCTTCTCAGCCAAAACCAGCACATTCTCCACCCCTTATTCCATACCATTTACACCATGCCCGGGTCCCATACCATCCAATACAACCGTACCAACCACCACCCCTCCCCTTCCCATCCTTTAACATAATACACAGACATCATTCCCTTAGTCTATGGACCTTCCCTGTAAAACGTCCATTGAGTTCACCCAGTCCATGACTCTGGGCTCCATCTGCTGTATCAGTCTTTCAGGGTGGGGGAGATGGTGTGTGGCGTTGGGTCGCTGCATACCGAGTCAGCCATTGTTCCATCACTGCTGCACGGCTTCTTTCACAGTTTATCTTCCATGGGTTGGGAGGCTCGTACTCTGATATCATTGATACAACACAGAGGTGACACACAATATTATACAGCAGTTCACATTGTGCGACTCAGTTCATGGACTGTTTTTGCCCAAAATCAAATCCCCTTGAGGCACACATGAGATTTCTCCATCCTCCCGCATCACCCACCAAGTGCACCCAGGTCCTTGAGCAAAAGCAATCCCGCGAATGGGTTTGCCTTTGCCGGAGGCAGGAGGAACCCAGACTGTTTTGCCCAGCATACTTTCTGCGTGCACTACAGGGACTCTGTCCCCTTCCACAGTATGTAGGGTTTCTGACCGGGCAGGGCCAGCTCGCCTGGCAGATCCCCTCGTGTTGACTAACCACGTGGCTTTTGCTAAATGTGCATCCCAGTGCTTGAATGTCCCACCCCCCATTGCTCTCAGTGTCGTTTTAACAGTCCGTTGTTCCCTTCAATTTTCCCAGAGGCTGGTGCGTGATAGGGGATGTGATACACCCGCTCAATGCCATGCTCTTTGGCCCAGGTGTCTATGAGGCTATTTCAGAAATGAGTCCCATTGTCTGACTCAATTCTCCCTGGGGTGCCATGTCGCCACAGGACTTGTTTTTCGAGACCCAGGACAGTGTTCCAGGCAGTGGCGTGGGGCACGGGGTATGTTTCCAGCCAGCCAGTTGTTGTTTCTACCATTGTAAGCACACGGCGCTTGCCTTGGCGGGTCTGTGGGAGTGCGATATAGTCAATTTGCCAGGCCTCCCCATACTTATACTCCAGCCACCATCCCCCATACCACGGAGGCTTTACCTGCTTCGCTTGTTGGATTGCAGCGCACGTTTCACATTTGTGGATGGCTTGTGCAATAACATCCATGGTCAAGTCCACCCCTGACCACCACTGGCACTACAGTGAAGAGAATTAACCCCTTCACAGCCAAAACCAGCACACCATGTTATTCCCACTTCACTGAGGGCCCTGTTAATTGCCAACTATGTGCAAAAGCCCCCACCAGCTGCCATCATTGCACACAGCTGAACAGCACTTGGGCTCAAACCAGTAACTTTAACATGAACCGTGCACTGGCCTCTGTTTATAACCAAGTACCAAACAAAGGAAAAACAGGCATTTATATTTTATATAAGCGTTTATTTACAACTTGTTTAACAACTGTACACTCTTCTGTCACCTTGGAAGCATTAGTGTATTTGAGTGGGAAAAAATATTAAACCATTTGATTCCAATGTTCATTACTGAGTATTCTTTGTCTATATACAAATATGTATATTAATACTGCTACCATGACAATCTGGTAGTTACACAATTTGTAGATGAACTGAATGGGAAATGAATGTTTTGACACTCTAGGAATCCATTCTTTTACAGAAAATATATCACTGGCAACTTCACAAACAGTTAACTTTGATAATTGGTCAACACTTAATTCAGGACTGTCAAACAAGCTGCTATTAAGAAAGTAAAAGAGTTTCCTATGCAGCACAAATGAAGTTAGTACATCAGAAACATGCTGGAGATCCCCTTTAAGTTGTGAGCTCGCAATCACTTCATGACAGAGATGCTAGGCTTATCTAATTAAAGTAGCCAGCTCGCTGGCTGAAAGTCACTAGCTCCACCTGACATCTCTTTGTTGCATTAGTAAACTAAAAACAATTTTTGTCAAGCTAAACACACTTACATATAAATGTCTTCAGGCTCAAGAACAACTGATACTTAGTCTCTAACTTGCACAGACCACTTGGAGAAACGAGGTACTGCTCGGCTTCACCTCAGGACACCTGTGCAGGTGGGTGCATGAAAACATAGCCATCCCCTCCCACCCCTCACAGAGCCCCTGATTTCAGGGATCCTGCACCCAGCCTGGCTTGGGGCAGGGCGTGGTCCCAGCCAGAGCAGCATTTTTAAATGAGAAACAAACCATGCCTTTAACACCCAACAAAAATAAGTTTTTCTAACAACACTTGCCCTGACACATAACAAAGGATCAATGGCTCAGACCCAGAAAGAAACAAATCCTTTAGCTCCCTGCTGGACTCAGTCTGATGAAAGTGCTGCTGCCTCTGCTGCAGGAACACCTGACATGTCACCACCAAACCCCAGATCCTGCCTGCAGGTCACATCAGACTTCACTGTCCCAGCTCCTTTCAGACCAGGAAAGACATACCCCCTCCAGCAGTCTTCCCCGACTGCTGACCGCCAGAGCACCTGGCAGCCACAGGCTCCCCTGTCGGGTACGATATCCAGAAGGGAACACTCCACACACTTCTCACCAGGATCTTAATGCTTTCCCTTCCCTCTCCTGCATGGTCTGCTTGGAGCCCATTCCTATCTGCCCTTCCCTTTGTGGGTGGCACAGACCCCCCTGTGGAAACAGAGGTGGAGGCACGACCTGTCTTTTCTCCAAGTCGTTCTGCACAAGGCTACTGACACAGAGGGTATCAGGATCCCTGAGGACTGAAGACACGCGGGTGTCTCGGCGCACGAGGTGCAGCTCTGCCCGGAGCCCCACCTGGCGGGCCAGGGTCAAGGCACGCACTGTGTTTGGTGACCAGAAGTGACTGCAGAGACTGGTGGACACAACATTTCTCCAGCATGGGGGTGCTCACATGGAAAACAGGGCTGGTGGTTATGCTACTACTGAAAAAGCAAAACCATTCTTAGAGCAAGCAGAGTACATACATGTTTATATTTTCGCAGTATTAAGATCAAAGTGAGCAAGAATGGGGTTTCTTTAGAACTGGACTTAAAGCAAACCTCTTACAGTACTCATCATTCAGGCGCTCTTCAGATTTTCCGGCAAGTCCTATGGCTTAAAAGCCCCCTTCCCCATTTGTAACATACTAACTCCTCTACAATAAACCTCTTAACTTACAACACTACAGCACTCACTCGTCTTCTGAATCTTGCCAGTACTGGATGTCCAATACAAAACAAAGATACAGCAGTACAAATGTGCAGATATTTAAGAATATTAAATAAGCAGCTTTTTAAATTAATATAGGCGGTACAAAGCATTTTTTTGAGTTACACTGTCTACATATGGCAAATCTTAGAGCTAAACTTCATAATACAAAGAAAGAGCCAAGCTAGTGCAATTGGAAATTAAATAGCTAAGACTGCGATAAAGTGGAAAGAGAGAAAAACAGTACAGGTAAAAGATAAACGACCCAAATTATAAACTGGCAAGGACAGTCTGCATAATACTGAAAGTGTAGACAGCTTTCATACTTATCTCCACTCACGTTCTTTCCCCAGATTGTTTTAACAATTGTACACAGATTGAAAAAAGAAGTTTCTAAAAGAAACCGACAACACAGCTAGAATGCAGAGAGGAAAATACAACAGCCACAAACTACTGCGTATATACATAGTAAGGAAGCAGGCAGTGCCTGTGAATAAAATACCGCCCGGTAGTTTGCCTGGCTCGGAGATTATCAGATGAACCTTGCCTGGTTTTCTAAGGAAGATGAGATGGCCAAGCAGCAATTCATTAGTCATTTCTCCTGGTAAAACACCACCTTTGCTTTACTTTAATTATTTAAAGATTCATCCTTTAAGGATCCTTTAAGGGTGCAGGTGCTTTGAAATTTTAACAGTAACCAAAAGGCATTCTTAGGAAATTGTTAAGACTAGATTTTTATAGTTCAGTATATGAAAATGTTGCAGGAAGTCTGTGTGTTAATACTGTTAATCAGAATTAAATAAAGTGGACAGGTGGAAGTAAAACGGAGAGCTGACAGTGCTCTGTCAGTTTGCAGAACGCCTCCTGTCGAGTTCTGAGTACTGGATTTCCTCTTTCATAGCCTCATAGGAGACTTTTTGTGAAGAGAAAGAGTAAATGGAAGCGGGAAATGGGAAAGCCACTCCCCAGGATGGTAAGCTTCTCTGTAAGTAGATCTCCCTTTGAAATCAGATGGCCATGAGTCTTAAGTGTAGAACTGGTTAAGTTTTGGTTATGCAGTCTGGACAGAAAAGCAACTCATGCACTGAACAGTCCCTGTTATAATAATGCTGCAGGTCATGCAACCACATCACTGCAAATAAAAGAATAAAGAAGAAGAAAGTTAAAAAGCAGGTAACATATTACCATTAAAAAATCCCCAGAGAACATATCAGGTATTTTTCAGAGCAGTTTAGTAAGGCCGTCTCTACTTAGAGTTGTGCAAATTCACAGGGAAAACATCTTTGCCAGAGCAAGTTTTCAAATTAACAGGAAGGTTACACGCCAATACTTGGAAACAGCAACAAAACAGCCTTTAACAATATCTAAATCTAGGCATAATTCAGACAAGTTTAAACACTTCTGAGTCAAGTCCTTCAGGGCACCAATCTCAACACAGATACGGGAACAAATTTTACGCAGCAATGAAAACGTCTCAGGCATTCCTGCTGTCTGTGAGTACAACAGTTAAAAACCCACACCAACATAAAATGAAAGGTGCCTGTCCAATACTGCATGTGGTTATATACTAAAAGACAATCAGGGTCATGACGACTCTGTCTGAGCTTTCGAGCTCTAAGCACCACGAAAGACTTTAAGCGTTTATGTTTCATCAAAGTGCTTGAGGCTACAACAGCATCACTGCCACACAACCCTGGCAAGTTCTATTCATTGCATGCAAATACAGGCGTGAATCACAAGAAAATTATAGGTATTCTTGGTAAAATAAGCTGAGTAGGAGCCACTGAGCAGCCCAAAGAGCACATCACAAGTCTGTGGAAGCGAATGTAAGTTTGGAAGAGAATTGGAGAGGTTGGCTTCTTTCTCCGTCCTTGCTGATGCGCTCTTTCTTGGCCAGTGCAACTGGACAGGTGGAATGCTTTACTAACACAGCTACGGTGCTTTCACCTTCCCCAGGTAACACAAGTACCCCTGTGCAGCACGGCACAGCACTAACTGCTCATTCTCATTTTTGCATTGCACTCACTGTGATATTACAAACTGCAAAATAGCTTCACCAGACTGAAATCAAAGCATGCAAACTGTTTCTCTCCCCATTTTCTTCTCCTTAGTATTGCACTGGTCAAAATTACTCTTAAGAACAGTTCTTGTGACAGGAAAATTCAGGTTAAATAGGTGAGGAAGAATATTCATAACTAAATTCAAGACTTATTGCAAAAAATCTTTCTGCTACAAGACCTGCAGCTTGAGTATCCCTCTTTTCCTCCTTCTCGTTCACCAACCCAAAATACTAACCACAGTTGAAAAACAAATAGAAACATAGAGACATAAATCAAATGGAATAAAAATTTTAAAATCTAACACATTCAACACATTCAAAGAAAACACTGAGAGCATATTTCGAGTAATCACTATCTGTTAAGCTTCCTGGCACTGCTTGCGTGCATAAAGTTACAGAGTTCAGGATTAATAATATGAAGATTACTGTACTTAGTCTATAAAAAATTAAAAGGTCAAGCTACATAAGCATGTATCTATTCTACTGTGCATAAATGAATATAGTCTACTCCTTTATTCTCACCTGGCTATTACTTAGTTCAGACACTATTTAGTAGCACTTCAAGTATCCTGTTGCACAAACAGAAATGACATTGTAGGTTTCTCTTTGAGTCAACAGTACTTTTGAGAGGTCTTGTAAACTCAAGACAGCATATTCTCTTTCAAGGATGTAACAAGTCCATCTGACAGTGTCCTATCCTGACTAGAAATTCTCATCTTGCTCTAAAAAAAACTGTCATTTTTTTTTCCTTGGAGAACTCCTCAAAATTAATCAATATATTTTAAAGCTACCTGTTGAGGCAGCACTTCAGAAGACAAGAGAGATGTGAGGGTGAATTCACTCAGCATAACCTGTCATTGCTTCTGCAGCATCTTCAGAAAGAGACAGTTTATGTAGCACATGATGTGTCTACAGAGGAATGACTTTTTCTTACTTCCTTCACTTGCCAGTCCAAAATGTCCCAGCTACAAGTGAAGGCTTGTGGCCAGCCTGGGGGATTACTTCTTAGTAGGCATTGTCCCTCAATATTCAGTGCCTAATCTCATTAGCTCTACTTCATTACAAGTGGTTCTCTGTCCCTTACAGTCTTTTTCATCTTCTTGCTGTCCTCTTCAGTTTTTTCAACGCACAGAAGTGACTGGGACAACTCCAGCACATCGAAGCCACACAAAGGATGGCAGCCTTTTTCACTAACCTAGCCAGCTCTGGAGGTACTTACCAACACAAGAACTTTTAATTCACAGCACTGCTCACACAAGTCAAAGCTGATGCAAAAAACCATCCAAACCCAGCCATATGTCCTCTCCGAGCAACTACTGTTTTCCTGTTCGGCCTCTGTTTGGTCCTAAAGATGGACCAGGGTTTCTGTAGCCCACAATCTGCGGTCTGTAAGCAGTACTTTGTCACGCAATCACCAAAGCTATCAGAGCAATCCAGTCTACTCACTTTCAAGTGTAACACTAGACACTCTTCCCAAATATTTCTGCCAAGCTTCCACTTTGAAGTAGCCACCTCCAGATTCCTCTTCCTGCAGATTTCGTGACTTTATTATTTACTGGCTTCTACTTCTAAAGTTCATTTTTCTTTCTGCATCTATTCTGTGTCTTTCTCCATGGTATTTCCTTTAGATTTTTTAAAGGAGCCTTTCAACATAGCATCTCCAGAGCTGTATTAACACCATTTGCATTTTTATAACTCTTACAACCAGAAAATACAAAGCAGACTATAAATTTGAAGAATTGTGGCCTGATAATGTCATGCTTATAATTATTCTAAGATTTTACTGATACTGCTAAATAAAAGCTTTAAAATCTCTCTCAGAACCACTGATTCCTCCAGGAAATAGGTTTAGTCTCCTGCTTACTGATCTTTCATAGAATTATTACGGTTGAAAAAGACCTCTAGGATCATCTAGTCCAACAGTCAAAAAAAATAAGGAATGCTTCACAAATTTGCATGTCATCCTTGCGCAGGGGCCATGCTAATCTTCTGACTGAGAACTATAATCTCCGCTTTATAAAATTTCAAATTACATAATGAAGGTTATATTCAAATCCAAATCAGAAGTCTGATGGTTTCACTACAACTATTTTATAACTCCATAAATATTACACAATTTGGTATTTTCTCTTAAAATTCTGCTTTTTTTCATGATAGCGCTAACAACACAAGCATGCTAACAAGCTAACAATTGGCCTCTGTGTTGACTTTCTCTTCTCTTTAAGTTAGGAATAATCATTAGGGATTCAAGTTCCATTTGCAGAATAAGCTATCCTATACCTGTGGAAATACTTGCTTTTGCAGTATTTCAGATCTGTGCCATGCTACAGTAGATAACAGATCTTCAAACTGCTGACAATTGACTACTTTTCTGACAATTAAAATAACCATGTTACTCTTTCTGAAATGTCCTCCACCTTCAAACTGAAGAAATCACCCTTTATTTTTACTTACAGCCTGCAGAGTCACTGACAAGCTTCTGCTCCTTTTGTGGACCTCCAGAGGGAAGAAAGATCACAGGATCAAGGCAATGCAATCAGTCATGCCAGGACATTTTCTTGATTCTTTTAAAGTGACAAACTGGAGGTATGGCTAGGATCATATTAGAATTTGACATCTGCCACAAGCCAATAATATGATTTGGCTTGTGGAGATGTTCTGAGTGCAAGTATGTTACTTGCTCCTACACCAACCTATGAGTTAACTCAAGATTTCACTTCTCTCTCCCGATGCAAGGCACATCAAAACGCAGTGCTCTTGCCAATACAGAAGGGTGCTGGACTGCTCTGGTTTGGGAGGGCTGTGTGCAGTTTCTAAGGTTCAAAACCTCATTCACTGAATTTCTTGCCTACCTGATCCGTACATTTAACATCTCTTCATTTTAACAGAATGCTAAATGTATCATATTGCCAGCATCAGCTAATACATCTGTTCTAAGGAAGAGCTTCTGAAAAGGTTTCTTTGTCAGTGCTTGATTTCCTGAGATAACATTTCAGTCATAATCCAGCTACTGAACTACTCTGTAGGTGACTCCCCATAAGTATGACTACTTGGCTTAGAGGAAAACACACCCCTTGGAAGTATTTCGTGACAGAGTAACCTCTTTTAGCTATTTACTTGCACAATACCAGTGAGGAAAACACCTGCAAAACTTGCTAAACTTTGTTTGGAGATACTTAAGTTTATCAATACAATATTACTGCAAAACACAGAGTCCACATTCTACCTAAAACACATGTGCAAAAACCCATAAGAAGTCAGTATTGTATAGCTGACTTTGAGTGCAAAAAATACCTCCCTCATCAATCCTTGCAAAAAGTCAAAATGTTGGGCAAGAATAAAAATTTCTGTAAAATGAGTAGAATTCAGGTGCTGTTTTGCTTCATAACAAAACCAAAAATTAGCCACATTCAGGAGAGTGCTCCTCCAAATCGTTAACTAGAAGAAAATCAAGTGGTGAAATTAAACTATTTTCCAATTACCAAGTCTACAGAAAATGTCAACGCATCAAGGCAATTAAATCCACTAAAAATCATCCAGGAAGCTGATAGGTGGATTGTCTCATATACTAGAGAACTGAGGAAAAGCAAAAGCCACTTGAACATTTCAAAATACTGAGGACTTTAAAATTGCCAAATCCTCTTAAATTTTCTTGACAGCTTGCACATACCACTTACTATTTAAGATCATCATAATGCAGTAATAGGAATATTCACTGTTAATTCTTTCATACATAATGAATATAAAATTGCCGGTGCTCCTTACATTAATAGAAACCCACAGAAAACTTGCAGAAGCATTACCGCTATCTCAAGTGACATCAGAACAGCACAAGATTACCATTTGCTTATTTCCAAAGAGATCATGAAAAGCATCTTGTAGCCATTATATATTTACTTCATTCTACAACATATAAAGCTGTGTGCTCTAGTCGTTTATTTTCCTTTGCACTGTGGGTGGAACACACAGCCTTTAAACTAGGTTAGTTCAGTCTCACAGCACTTGGAAAGTACATGTTATGATCCAAGTGGTTACGTGTTGCTATCAAGAAAATGGGGAACCTGAATATTCTTTTTGGTAATGTCTGATCAGATATGCTGACAAATTCACAGTCCATGGAAGGATATGAACTGGACTGCGCACACATCCTTTAAGACCAGAAACTAAGCTTCAGCTCTGAACAATGGAAGTATTCGTCCATTTAAGTGTTATCTTTTTTGGCATTAATTAAAATCTCTCAGAAAGATTATTCTGGGCAGATCCTTGGCACAGTGCTCAGGGATGTAGTCTCATGAACTCTTCAGTTGTTTCACCACTGCCCTGGAGAATCTTTTCTCTTTAACCTCAATCTGTAGAGCTTTTCTGTAGTGTATCAGGACAGGATATAGCATTGGTTTAATAATTACCACTACAGTTTGATATAAATAGCATTTGCTGCCCCAGAAAAAGTGTTCCTAAAAGCTTCTTAGAAGAATCTGAAGTACTGAGAGAATTCTGTTTTACAGGGTTTTTTTGCTTATATTCTTTTATTACTGAAGATAAAACAAATAGACAACATTCATTGGTAGCTCATCTATACATGTGCTTATTCCCTGAAGTCACACTCTGATCCTCTTTTTCTTAATACCACACTACTTTCAAAGCTACATAATAAGCGAGGGAAATAATGAAGCTGAACCCTTTCAATAAAGAAGCTGTTCTTGTGAGAAAGAGGGTTTAATCATGTTCACCACCTGCATTCATCCACACCCAAAGATTAAGAATTGATGTATGTAGCAAATAATAGAAGTAAAATGCTGAAGAACAAGGAATTAAATTCCTGATGATTACCATTAGAAGATAGAACACGAGTTCCTGGAACTGGATAGCAACAGTCTGTAAGTCTGGAGTATATTTTTATATTCAGCCTAAATTCTGGGAAACACCAGAGTTTCTATAAGTTTGCTAATTCTCAAAAGCCAAAATGCTTGTTCAATCTTGCCTAACTATTACTATGACCAACAGTAAAGCACAGATTCAATATTAGTCTCGTTTTGCTCTTTGATGCTATATAATGCTATTATAAGTTCTTGAAGGGAAGTATGGAAAACAGTTCAGTGTCTTATATTAAGGGAAAAGGAAAGACCAACCAGAACCACAAAGCAGAAGGTAAAAGCCAATCACAACCAAGAAGCAAAAGAAGCCATGAGAGAGGAAAGTAAAAGCTAAAAATGAGTCTTCTAGTCAGCATTTATTCATCTCCTGACTGCCAGGGGCATTTGCCTGTCATCACAACTTCGGAGGCAAAATGATAAAACAAATGTTAAAAGTAGTTTTATGCTAGTGTGCAGATTGTGTTATTTTAGACCTGCACCTAATTAATAGCAACAGGAAATTAAATTATTAGACAAAATTAAGAGATAAAACTTTCCATTAATGTCCTGGTATTCCTTGCCTTCACAAATAGGCTACAGCAGCTTGGTAACACACAGAGCCAGCCAGACTTAAATAAAAATGGAGTTTTAGGTAGTCTTAGATTCTTTCTCTGGGTGATACAAAATGCTGTGTTCTCAAACAAGAACATCAAATTCCTTCAGAGAAGTGATCTTATTTGCTCCTGTTCACACACGGCATGCGGTAGAGTTCTTCAAATGACTAGAATGATTGCACAATAAGATCAGTAAAAGATGTCCCACACAAACAGTGGTCATCTTACTAGGTAACACATATGACTTCTTGCCCCTTTAGCATTCTGTATCTCAGTAAGAGACAACGAAACTAGTATCCTCCCCCTGAGCTACAGAAATTGCCCTAAACTTCCTTTACATTGCTACCTTTCTGCACACAAGAAAATACTTTCACTGTTTTATCTAATCTTGCAAGCATAGACCAGACATGTCATACGCTAAGTACATAAAGGGACTTTTTAGAAAATCAGTGGTTTCCAAATATGAGGAATAAAAGACAAATCTGTATGCAGTTCATTGACTTCAGCATCTTTTTACACATTACAAAGCATGGAGGAATCAGAACTGATGAATTTTTTCAGATGCATATTCAATGAACTTCTTAGCCTAGATTAAAACAGATTATGTACTTGAGGATAAAACAATATCTAAAAGTGTAATTCACTGGTTCCTTATCCTTTGATCTAGACGTGCTTGTTTTAATTATCCTTTGCTCATTCCACCCAAGTTGTGAATTAACATAGATCTTCAGTTGATTACTAAATGCTAGCATGTTTTTTCTCTAAAGGGATTTATGAAAAAAAAGTCTTCACTTGGGAGGGCATTAAAATAAGGTAAAAGAATAAATTTACAAACCAGACTGAATGTGCAATCTGAAATTAAAAATGTTTAAAACTGAATCACCACAGGATGCATGTATATGAAATTTTCAACCAATGCACAGTCCTCTGTGTACATCAATTCTTTGACACAAATGATAGGGAGAGCACAGAATTAGGGAAAGAACCCAGAACTTTGTAGGAACAGAATCTAAATTAATAGTATGGGCCACCATCCACCCCACTGATCAACACGAAGGTGCTACTATGAGTGACGTACAATTAACCAGCTACATGAAAAAAAGGCAGTACAACAAATCACAGACAGTTTCCAGCAAAGTCAGCAACAAACTCACCTGAAGGCACTGGTACCATTAGTAAGGCAACTGATACAATTATACCCTGAATCAATATATTAAAAGCAAGTCTTTTAGTAGGGGATGACAACTGGATTACATTAATATCAATAGTATTAATCAGGGCCTTGATCCATTAGGTACTGTTCACCCATAATATAATGTCTCTCTTAAATGCATGATGTAGTAACATATTAGAACATTCTAAATATTTCTCAATCTTTTTATAATATATATTAAGCATACACTTGACCAAGAAGAGTGGAACAATCAATTTGATAATATTCAGCTCTGCCAGCAAAACTTTCTTATCTACACCAGTAGACAAAGAAAAACCTGAAAAAAATTATCCTGCTTCCCTGTTAAATACCAAGGATAAGAGGAAATTTTGCATGTAGATTTTAAAAAAAAAGTCATTCTTTTTGCAATTGTTAAGTTTTTTAGTAGGAAATATAGTTCACAATAAAATTATATACTAATTTTGCATTTCTGTGATGTTTTTTCAGCATTTTTGTGAAGCAACAGGTTAGCACATGAAATAAAATGCCTAATTCCCTTTGAACAAAGACAGTCTTATAAAGCATAACAACCCTTATAGGCACAAATGTATCAACTGTGACAGGAAATTTACATTGTTACACAGCCGTATGAGGCTTTTCGTAAGAGACCAGACTTCATACAAGACACTGTTGTTACACAGCGCTCCTCTAGATGTTTCCAGAACTTTGGCACATTCAAAAAATGCAGTGACAGGTGGACTCCGAAAAATATAAGCAAAGGGCATTACAGAACAATGAGAAACCATAATAAAACCCTTTCCTGAACTGTAAAATAATAGCAGTAACAAGGGAGACTGTAAAATAATAGCAGTAACAAGGGAGAAAGAGAAGGGATGCTGGTTGATTTTCCTTGAATGTTGTCACTTGCAACAGAAGTGGCCTGGATCACAGGGCAGTTTTCTTTCTAAGGGCAAGGCTTCTCTACCTTGCTGTTGCTGGCTGGACATGACCAGGGTAAGATCTCCTTGTGCTCGTGGCTTGCCTTTGTCTAGCCAGGAAGGACTGTCCTGAGCCTGTACTAGCCAGTCTATCTTCTGCTGCTTTTTTATGCAGAGTCATTCCCTATGGACAAAGAGAAACTTCTCAGTGAATACCAACACATAACACTGAACAACTTTACTCATTTACATTTTATTATCTCCCTCTTCACCAACACTGACTAAACAATTTTGAATTTCAAACACAAAGCATCATATTTTGAAGGATAAAAGTAAGATATTCTTCCTAATTCTTTGTGTGGTGTTCTTTCCCCCTCGCCCCACCCATTGTCCGGGTTTGGAGTAACTGCTGAGAAGCAGGCCCCCCAGTGTCCCAGATTGAACATATGCTTCTCCACATAAACATATGGTAACTGAATGAGTCTTTTCAAAAGTGCTTCCCTTCCCCACCCTGGCCCTCTTCAGCATGTTGAGCTAGAAGAGTACTTTTCTTCTGAAAATAATTGTCATCCTCCGTGAAAATAGCAGCTTATATGGCAGGAGCGCATCTTGAGAGAAAGTATGCTTTCAGCAGGAGTAAATGCAAGGAGGAAATGAGGGAAACTGTGATGGGTTGTGCAGTTGTGTATAAAAGCGGAGGCTAATTAGAGAGAGACACAGACAAAGCTATCAATGCTCGTCGTAGTGTTCACGACAGGCTATTGAACCACAGCTCTTAGTCAAGGTTTGTCTTCTGCTTGTCAGTGGGACTAATGTTAGAAAATTGGTCAAGGACACTAGTCATTTGAAAATGCCTTCAATATTTAAAGGATTCAAACACTCTGCTTAAGTAACGCTTTTGGCTTGCTACTGATGGATGTAACAAGAACATAGAACAGCAAGAAGGAAACTTCCAAGGGAAGACAGAGAGGAAGAATTTGAACTCTGTGATGAAGAAGAATGAAACGTGAATGTTACACAGGTCAGGGATTCTTTGTCTGAAGGTCAGTTCCATTGCAACCACACTCTGCCAAAGAGAAATCTTGAACACATTTGACAAGGGTGAAAAGCCTCCTGGCATACAGGCCCAGCAAAAGCTGCACAGATCACTTCCTTACGGTTTGAATAACTTAAGTGAGGGTCTTGCCTCTATGGTCACCCTTTGCATGGGGCTAAACTTGCACCCAAGTTAAAGGGGTTGTTTCTCAGAGCACTTACTGCAGCAAGTAAGCTGTATTGTTTTTCTTGTTCCCCTTCATTAGAAACAACTGGAGGATTGGAGAGTGGAGAATCAAAGAAGAAAGTAAATGGAGCACTGTAAATCTGTATAACTGAAGAGCTGGAATTACAAATAGTAACCTGAGGTATCCTTCCCTCTACAAAGTGCCATTTATGGTTTTAAAACTTGAAATTAACAAAACACATTCTTTTTTATTTACCCCAAGGCTTTCACAGGAACATACTCTTATATAGTGATAGCTTAAAATTATTAAATAGCATTTGTTTCTGTGTGCTGGAAAATGCTTTTCAAATAAAAAAAAAATCTGTAAAGTGAAATAATGCTGTTATAAACAATCCAGACGCAACTAATGTTAATAGTTTGTTCCCTTTGGTTTTTTTAATAAAAGGTTCGGAAGATTCTTACCATATTGTACCAGGCGCTAACAATAAATTTCTCCTCCATTTCTCTTTGACTTTTTGTTTTTTCATATTCTTTCTATAAAACAAATATCAAAAAAGGATAAATTTAAAACCAAAGTATAATAAAAGTTTAGTCTATGACTAAAAAACAATGAGGAAATACGCATCTACCAGGAAATATAAGGATTACTACCTCCAAGGAATGAAACATTCTGTCTCGCTCCTGCAACTGATTTTTCAGAGCCTGAATCTCAGGAGCTGCACCCTGGTTCTGCTTAGGATCTAAGGTGCGGATGACCTGTAAGAGAAGCAAGCTTGGTTTTCATTACATCCTGCAAAAGTGATCTAATTGAAGGGAAAGACATCAAGGAATTACAAACTTTTAAGTCAGGTTAAGAAATAAAAAAAGTGATTTAAAATACGTCAGTGGTAAGAAATGACACTCCAAAATGTGAAACAGGAATGCACAGTTTTAAGAGGCTGACTTCTGTAGAACAATCTTGACAGCCAGCATGACAGGGGCTCTGCCTCTTAACATCAGCCATGATACGTTAAAGCAGCTGAACTGGGCTCTCTTTTACGGGAGTGTGAAACAAAATCACCAATAGGAAAAAGTGCCATCTAAATGGTTCGGTATCCCAGACTCACACAGGCAGCTCCTACCCCTAGCTGCACTACTTCGGGACCACAGTGGTAGAAACATTTTTGCAAAGGTTTCTTTATAGCTAAAGTTTACCTACTTGTCAATTTCTCCCGCCTAAGGACTGCTTTGGTCCTTATGGAAAGATTCCATGATTCTCCTAGCTGGGGTACCAGGTGCCACCCTTCCTGGTAGCTCTGTTAAGCCAAGAAGCATTCTGTGGCATGTCCATGATCATTATGTTACTAATAAGATGAAGGGACACCTGGTTATGATCATATGTGGCATCCAACACAGGTAGCATGAGTACTAGCAAACACAGAGCTACACTAAGAACAAATCCAGCAAAATGCTTAGATTACTAAGCTGTTAATAGAAAATAGCTTAAAACTTTTTAACAAACTCTGGATATATAGAGACTTCACATATTTTGCCTTTCTACCCATTTCAGAATTGTGTCCAGATGCTGAAATAAATCATTGCTTTACATTTTAGTAAGTCATTTTTACTGAATGGTACTCATGAAGAAAGATTCATAAAAGCGTACTGTGTTTCTAAGAAAATACACATTAGACAGACCTGGATATAGTTCCTATAGTGGAAGGCTATAACGATTGTACTTGTCTCCCCCGCCCTGCCAAAAACCAAACCTGAACCCAAAAACCCAACCAAAATAACCCACCAAAAAACCAAACAAAAATACCCACTGAAAGCTGATAAGAAAATCACAAAAAGCTAACTTAACTAAAATAATTAATGCTACTCTTCTGTAGAACACCTGATAGTAACACAGTACATGCAAATAAATCTTACTGAAAGCAGAAATTGTGACAGACTTTTGAAATGTCTCATAACAAGTCATTGAGGAAACTACTCAGAAGTAAAGGAAGGAAGGAAGCATAAAGTGTCACCAAATTACGAACCTACTTACAGATTCCTATTTAACAATACCCAGCCACAGCAATGATCTTAATACTACCATGATCAGATGAACAAAGACACAGGTATGCTTTTGAGAAACTCCAATAAAATATCAAAGTCTAGTAACAGAAGAAACTGGACTACGATTGAGACCACAATATTGCCATTTCAAAGCTGGTAGTATACCTACATCCTCAGTATCACACTTAAATATCAGTCATCTTCTCGACAGAAGCGTATATTAAGCAGTAAAGGTTTAAGAGAATGCTGAACATCATCAGAGAAATGTAACAGCTCTCAAAGGTGGTTCAGTTAAAAAGATCACTTTACTTGTAAAAAGCATCAATAAAGCAGTCCATATTACAACAGTTTCTAAACCAGCTAGCTAAACCAGAACATGGATCTTTCACAGGGGTGAAAGATCAACAAAGAAAGCAAAATCAAATTTAAATTGGTAAAGATGGCTCTGGCACATGCATAATTATCTCTGCCTGTAAATTCTGAGCCCCTCAAAAAGAAGCAGCAATTTATGTGAGCAATTAGGACCTGATAAAATCTGAAGTAGCTAAAAGCTGTATTTATAAAAGAGTGCATCACATTATCTGTTCCATATAAGAGGGACATTACTGAGCACCACAAGAAGCCTACACCATCTAGAAACACACATACACAGATCCAGCCACCTGTGAAGGAAAGAACCGCGAACTTCCTTTTTCCTCTTTGCCAAACTATCAGACATCTGTCACCTGACGCAAAAACATTAGACATACTATCTCAATAGAGAGAAACTATCTGGCAAAACCCAGAGTTTGTTGGTCCAACTGTGACTGTACCTGGTGTAACTAAGCTATATTTGTGTGTACAAAGAGGTAGAACTCCTCATGGCAACTGTGCCAGAAGTCCCCAAAGTCTCAGGAAAAATGCCAGTTAAAGAGCACTTCTGCTCACACAGCTTCCTCTCCTTGAGTTGGTTTAGATAGGTGGTTCTCCAACTCTAAAATACACATTTCTAAACTGCCAGTCCTAGTACAGACACCACGTCAGCTGATCTACTAATTTGTCACTCAGAGACAGAAGTCTGGAAGAATTTCTGCAAAGAAATAGGTTATCACAGCATCAAAAAGGGTTTAACACCCTCCTCTTGTCATCAGCCGACATGAAACCGTGCTTAACAGTGTTTGGGTGACTCTCAAAAATTTGTAGCAGTGGGTATACATTTGTACAGAGGCATTGGAAGGGCTTATGGATTGGCAGCAAAAGAGGACAGTCATGAACACAGAAACAGGGTAAAATCCTCTGCAGAATTAATCAGTATTAGGGACTGTAACAGTAAGAAGATACAAGGAACTCACTGGGTCTTCCTTCTCTTTCACTTGCTAGTGTGTACACAGATACCTCTTTTACTTTTATTCCTGCAGAGCAGACATGTAGTGCAGTCTGTCAGAGAGGAATCGTTAACATGGAACACATATACTTACGCTTTTGGCCTTTTCCAAATACTTTTTGTACCGCTCTTCCATTTGCTTCATTTCCTCCTCCTTTTTTCGTAAAGCTTCTTGCAATTCTTCTATTTTGAGTGCTTTATGTCAGGAGATGCACACATTGGAAAATAACATGTTTGTTTTAATATTTTTCAACAGACATTTAAGGCAAGCTAACATAAGGAAACTGATGTAGCAGATAGCATAGTTTTAATTACTGAACTGCTCAGAAACACATTAAAAATGCCTACTCCTATATAATCTCAAAAGATGGCTGTTTTGTATATAAATTTTGTGGTTTTTTAAAATTATTTAAAAATACAGAGATATGGAATCATCAGTCAATCCCATTACTCAATACACTTAGAAAATGAGTTGACTAATGAATTACAGGTTCCATAATATCTTGCTATTGTAACTCAGATAAATATGTTTTCCTACTTTATGTAAGAGGATTAATTCTTAACAGGCACAACTCTTGCTTAAAAATGCTAAACTGTAACACTGGACATAATTTATCAACCGGTGACATGAATATAGTCAATTTAATTTCTCCCCCACATCTTCTTAAGCAGCAATGCACACCAGTAGGACGATATCATTGCACAGCCTCTTCCTGTGTCGATATATGTCAGGCCATTATTGCTTATACTTCTATACATCTTCTGAGATCTCAGGGAAAAAAGATTAATTGCATCATCCTGGATCAAACAGCATATAACACTGATGTCTGGTTCTCAGACAACATTAGGTAATTGGCAAACCTCCGTCCATCTGTTTTGCAGCCTTATTTTGAAATGCTTTTTCGTGTTTTTCCTACAGATTTCTCTCTAAGCACTCAGAAAACACTAAGCTAGTAAGAGGACAAAGTAAGACTTTCATTGATCGGTAAGAAGAGGAATAGCAGATGGTCCAAGATTGCAAGAATCCATTTTTCAAAACATGCCATGATTCTTGCACAATGCCCAAACATTTTGGCCGGTTCCAGGATAGTTAAAAGAATCTGAAAAAACAATTCACACACATTTCCTGAGCATGGTAAAAAAGGAAGAAGGTATAACGATTTTTATTTTACCAAGACAAAAGTTCAGATCTAGATTTTTAAAAAGCAACTTGTCATTTCAGTGAAATAACTACAGAAGCCTCAATATGCCCTAATGTTTAGAAGCTAGCGAATCAGAAGACTACAGTTACACTTACACTGAAGCTTCTCAAGTATGCCAGTATTATGCATTTATCAGCTACTCATGAAATCCCTGGACCTCATTTCCAGTGTTCTAACACTTCCTAAGATGTGGAATTTATAACATCTTCTGCAGTTTTAGCTCAACACAAATGAAAATTCTTTTTGGATACAGAATGTATGTAATGAGTACTGAACTGATGTTTCTATCTTCCCTTTATGAATAAAATTGCTTTAGCACAAACCAGACAAGCTGCCACTGGCTGCAATCTTTTGCCTTGTTCTATAATCAGTAGGCTTGGAAAAAAACCAATCTACCTCCTTCAACTCTTCTCAGGAAAAAAGTAGCATTAATGGATTAAAAAACAACTGCATGCTGGATTCTGGATACCATCTGAGCAATATGGCATATATCCTCTTTGACCAATGTCTGAAATCTTTCTCAAATTATAACACAGTTCTGAAAACACACCGAAGGAACATAAATTGGGAGTATAAATAACCTGGTGGTGGCAGCAAGTACCTCCTAAATTAGGGTCTTAGAAGCCATGACTGTTCTGAACAGCTGATGTTCAAAGACAGGTATGCCACTGACTTGATATTTCTATGGCCATTGTAATTTCTTACTATGGTGGTCTCTAAAATGTGATCCCCTGCATTTCAAGCATTAAAAGCATCTTTTTGGTCACCATAGCTTCCAGAAAAATCAACAACATACATATCACTGCCACTTAAAATGTACATTTTGTTTCTCTTGCGCCTCCTATACGTGTATAATTAAAGACCTTGCACATGAAATACTTTGCAGGAAATGGACTGCACAGGTAACTCACAACTGTTATTGCATCTTGGTTCCAAATCCTCAATAATAGCTCGTTTCTTCTGTAGCTCATTGTTGGCTTCATGGAGCTTCTCACTGTTACAAACCATAAAAGCACATATTGTTTTTCCAATATTACTACTGTGCTTGAATGAACATAAAGTGATACAAAAAATCCTCAGATAGTGATATATTTCTGAGAGCACAACTGATTTTTCCTGTGGGGCATGAGGACAAGTGACAATGGCACTGTGGAAATATTTGTTAAACAAGCTGAAAAACATTACTGCGTATGGAGAACTGTAATAACAAACAGCTTCATTCTCAGTAATTATAAACTTAACTTAGAACTTACAGTTAATTGTACAATGCATGCCTAAAACGAATACTTGTAACTGAGATTACATTGAGAAAGAACAGCTGAACCCAAAGGCAAGCCAGTCAAAAAGCAAATGTTTTTAGGGAGTAAAAGAGGTGCAGAAATAGCAGAACAAAATTATAACACTTCCTAAAATGTTATCTTTTATTCCGTAATGTATACTAAAAAGCAAACAAATCAATCTTGTTTAAAGTGCTTTCCTCAGAATAAAATTACTTACTCCTTCTGAGTAAAGATTTACACGATCTTAAGCAAAGTTTTCTAACAACCACAAAACGATAGTTCCTTCACCACTCTTGTTGCTTTCACGAAGGTTTTCTATGAGATGAAAATAGTATCTGAACAGCAGATTCCCAAATGTTCCTGTGTTATCTAATTTCTCTTAGTTGTATATTTTCTGGATGCAGAATTAATGACTGTCTGCCTTTCTTACCATACGGAAAACACATAATTTTAAATGGCAAACAAAATAGGCAAACAAAATACTTACAGATGTTCTTCAAGCTTCTTTTTCAGAAGAATTGACTAAAATAGAAAGTTAGATGTTTTATTTTCATATATTGTGGAGCTTTAACATAATATCAAAATTATTTTAAAACATATGATTTTAACATTCTAACCAAAATCCAACTTTTTACTTCACTCGGTTTTAGATCACAACTGTAAAGCCATCCTCTGTGGTAGCAATCCTTCTCCCCATAGCTGTGTGCCTTTCCTGAAACTAGAGCGCTTTATAACTTCACAAATATTTTCCCAGGAACTAGATCAATGAAAGCAAGATCCATAAATGACAAAATTCTATGGCAGTTGTTTTCTTTTCTTCAGTACTTTTGTAATTACACTTAATAAATTAACCCAAAATTGGAAAGTGCAGCAAAATTTCCTAGAAGAGCTGTCCTACCAATATAGCAATGCAATTTGCATGAAGACATAGCAAATGAATTGAAGTAAATGTCCGTCCCTGTAGAAACTAGAGGGAGTAGAGTGTTTCTGATAGGAGTATAGAAGAAATTTTACCCTTTTTCTGTTTCTCATCTTTATTGATTACAGACATGTAAAAATTATCATACAACTTACAGTGTTCCACTTTCTGATTAAATCATATTTAGACAAGCTCTTTGAACAAAAACTTCGAAGTAAATTTTATTTTAATTTTAAACTCACTTCATACACAGTACCTTTCCAAAAAAAGTCTATAAACTGAAATTAGTGTTAAGTAAATAGAAAGCCATACTCACAATAGCCTTGAGCAGAAGCCCATGCCAAGAAACAGAGATGACGTTAGTATAAAGCAAAACAGCAGCCAACAGAAGAAACTATTTAGAAAGTCATGAACAGAAGTTAAAGCTATGTATTTTTTCACACATGCGCATTTTTCTCCTCTGTTCTCATCAGCAGTTTCATCCTGTAACATTTTCTAAAACATATCACTAAAAACAAAAATATAAAAATAGTAAAGAAGCACATTTGTAAATCACTCTGTTCAAACCAGAATTTCAGAGGAGAGCAACTGCTATTTTGGAAAGTCATTTTAAAACAAAAGTCATACAAGTAACAAAACAGGAGAAAATATGCAGTCTATTGGGCTACAATGAAAATTAAGAGATGCATGTGTTTTTGTGGAGTGATTGTGAATTGTGTAATTGCCACACTGACTGAATCCAAGACAGATGTAAAATATTTAAATCAGAAACTGCCTTTTTCATTTGTATTTGTCCAGTACCAATCACATTGGAGGTCTGGCATGTGACTGATGGTCCAGAATGCCATCAAAATATAAAATAAAATGATCAACAAAATTACTTCACTGCTTTTCCTCCAATGGTCTTTCAACAAAGGTTTAGACACCTGGCCAACAGACAATTACCGTGTGCACTCAAAAAAACTTTTAGCTTTGTTATAGTGTAAATACTTCAAAACATTGTCTTTCATCACATTCCTGGGTCATGCTTTTTCATTATCTCAAAGTTGATTTCTTTATTGCTCTATAAGAAAGGTGGGGAATATGTAAAAACAAGTGAGCACGGTTCTACTGACTTCAGAGTCAGAAATTTGTTACAGCTAAGGATCTGCAGTTTTTGACCATTTGGCTTTTTTCTTTTTCAGTCCTCTGAACAACTGCAGCAATACCACATTTTCAGTAACAATAAATGTTCATGTGCTTCTTTCTTGGTCACAAAGCATTTGAATTGTTACTATCACTTATGTCTGTCTGATCATTTAGGGGACTATTGGTTGTTTTGGACAAGAAAGGGAAAAATTGGCAGCAGTGCCCATTTTCCTAAGGTAAGAAAATAAAAATTCAACTCAGCTTTTCTTTTGCAGTCCTTGTATTGCACTTGGGTTTAGCTTGGAATAGACACAACTACTTGTCAACACTGATTCCGCTGCTATAATTTCATATATATTATACGCACAGGATCAGCACTGTTGTGGGAGTAACCCCTCTCCCATCTAGATAAGTCATATGTTCTCACAAGCAAGAAACTAACAATGATAAACAGCACACACAATTAAAAGAAGCAGGACGGAGTTTACCCGGAACAATTTACCCAAAACAAGAGATTAGGAAAAAAAATGAAAGGTAAAAGGTGTGATTTTAGCCACCCAAAGATCCTGTATATACAAGCAAGGCAGATAAATTCAAATAAATTACTAAAGAACTAGGCAAACATTACTTTTTTTTTCAGTCTCAGTCAGCTTCAAAGCCACATATCCAAATCCTCTGCTCCTAACAAGTAGTTACTATAATTGTTATTCTCTAGGAGCACTAGACTCTTAAAAAAGCCCCAATAAAAAAAGCTTTATCTAATTTTAAGCTAGTTTTACATTTAACTTCATTCAAATGTTTCATCTGTTCATAATAGAATTTTTCGATAACTAAACTGTAAAAATCAGCAAATGCACAGTCACTATTTTGCTTTTTCCTCTCACTGCTAACAAGCTCGACTTACAAAACACCAGAAAAAAAGGAAAATACTTATTATGGTGTGGTTTTAGAAAACAGGTATCATCCCCAGTATCCAATTGCTATCTTTCTTTTACATCAAAAAACCTACAGAAAGAAAGCCTTTTTGCTGGAAGTTTCTTTCATGCTTAAACAAGCCAAAGGAACACATCTGTCCCCTTTTTGAGGACAAAGTTTGGTTTTGGTCTGCATGTTAAGGCCACAGACAGATAGCTAGGCTCTGGCCCGAGGTTAAGCTAACTTAGCAGGGTGAGGGAAACTATGGCACTGCTAACACTGTGAGAAGATGACAAAAGTTACAGAGCGTGCCATGAGGCGTGGTCAGATTTCACAGATCAGGTTGCTCAGAGCCCCATCCAACCTGACCATGAATGTTTCCAGGGACGGGGCATCTACCACCCTTCTAGGCAACCTGTTCCAGCATTTCACCAAATAAGCAAAGCGGCTGAACTTCACAGGTATCTGAACAGGTAACAGTTCTGGGGACCATTTAGGAAGTGCCAAGTCAGGAGGACTTAGTAACTGTATAAGTAACAGCATATAAAGCCAAGACTGCATATCTAATGGTATGAGAAACACCAGATGTGGTCTGAATTTAGCAAGACTATGTCCAGTGGGGTAGAAGTAACTGAAAAAAGATTGTTTATATAGGAAGGGATTAGGGCAGAGAAAGGTAGAACAAGGATGACAAAAGAGAGTGATAATAAGTCATGCAAATGATGTAGTTAAAGCTGTTCAGGGTACCTGTTAAGGAGCCCTACACATGACCACTGCCTTCTGGAGGACAATAAATCAAACCTGCTATTCTCACCACACCAGGCATGTCTGAGTTGATTCTGTAGTCTGGAAGACTGTGGTAATGAGGCCTTTCCCTGGCTAGCAAGGCAACAGCCAGGACGGATCATGCATCCCAACAGGATGTGTCAGTGTCCATTACAGGCCTAATGGCACTGATATGTTCCTAACATCTGCCTTCCACTGCATTTCAACACAAAATCAAAACTGCTTCCCCATGTAGGCCTCAGCAAGCAGCATCTACCATTGCAATGATACTTGCCTGGGTTTGGATGGTGATTTTGCTACTTTTTGGGCAAGCCTAAAAATGACTTCATCTTTGAAAAAAACCAAACCTGCCAATCAAGCAAGCAAAAAACCCCACACCCTCATGCTACATTTCTGGACTGAACACAAAGAGGATCTTCTGTTTTCTGAGTTGAGCAGATTTACAGGACAAGTATACAAAAACATGATTTCAGTGTACTGTTGCAGGAAAGTAGTGAAAAACAGAGGAAACATGCTGAAAATGCTGAATCAATGAACAGTATGCCATGTCTCTCCTTCCCCTTTTCCACATGCTTCTGAAGAATCACTCTTTTTGTAAGGATATCTGAAGGATAGCTCAGGTGGTCCCAGCACAACGTACATCTACTTGAGCAGCTGGGTTTAACTTTGAGGTTTGCTTTGCTTTCTGGGGGAGACTGGATGAGGTGTCCATACCTTCACAGGTTATTGCAGCCTCAATACTTCTCTGAGTATACACTCTCTTTTGCTTCTTTAAGAGTAAATGAAATCCTACACACTGAACTCAGCAAACCAGGCCATAGGGTTAGTGCCTGTAAATCACCACTGGCATGGTGAAACCTACACAGAAGCCAGGAATGTAGCAACTCCATCATGAGCTTGCCAGTTCTGATTTGACAAGGGCTGCCTGGTACACACAGCAGGTTGTACTGTGGTGTTGTGATGGTGGTGTTTTGCTCTTAACAGAATCACCTCAGATGATGCCTACACAGGCTACCAGTCCTGTGAGCGAGCTGTAGACATTTCCTAAATTACTGTCCAAACCAGAGCCTCCAAAAGGGACACAGTTAAAATTGCAGTAAATAAAGCTGAATTCAATTAGACAGGGATCGTTTGCAATATTCAATATCTGAGAATAATTTTTTCATATTCTTGTTCACCCTGAAAAATCTGATTTTGGCCAATAACCAAGACAACAAGAATATCTCAGAATCACATAATAGTATGGGGACCTATTTTAAAATGCATTCTAAAACGCATTCTAAGTTACTTAGGAAAATAATCTTATTTAAACTCAACTAGGTGTTTTACTTTTGTACAGTTTATTCTGAAAATCAGAAGGATAAGCTAAATTAAATACACGCTTACATGAAAATAAGCAGCTAGTAAAAACTTTTACTGTTTTATATAAATTAGTTAAAACACAAATAGAAAGCAACACATTACAACTTGTTGCCAATTAGCAACACAATACACTGAGATTGTGAGCATACACTGTGCATGTACAGTCAGCAAATCACTGCTTTCAAGAACGTTCTAGAGCTTCTTCTTTCAAATGCAGGAGATGGCAAACACAATTTTCGAGTGGAAGACTGAAAGTTGTTCTCCACACTAACTCTGCCAAAATGTGTATCCTTACTAAAAATAAAACTCCGTATACAGAAACAGAAAATGCTGCATTATGTTGAGGGCCTAATTATTTGACTTCTTTTTAGTTTTGGCCTGCCTGGCTTCTTGGATTACGAGATACATTTACATTCACAATTACACAGCTTCCACTGGCAGGAAAGGCCTTAAATTTCATTAAGAAAACTAAACCAAAAATAACTTCAAATACTTTATTAAGACATGAAGAATTAACATTTCCCTCATTCCCTGCAAAACTCTCTATTTTAGTGAAATAATTTTAATGCTAAGTTTACTATTGGAACAAACATAATTAATAAAATAAAACATATTTGTCACCTTCTCTACACGGGATGGTTTTCTTCTGTAGACAAATGTCTACTATGCCTTACATCTATTTAGAGAAGCACAATTTAGTGATATGACCATAGAAGTAAATATGGAAAACTCTCAGAAAACTCCATTTGCATGTTTCTTTTACATGTTTTTTTTTACAAGAAGCTGAAAGTTTCGAAAATGGTAACTACTTGAATGCAAGTTTGATGTGCATTTCTACTTACATCTTCAGCTTTTGAACCTTGATCCTGCAAAGACTTCTGTAGTTCTTCAACCTGGGACTGCACTTCTAGAAGTCTCTGATTTACCAATCTAGGAAAGAGATAATTTTTTTTTTTCAGGAAAAAGCCAAACAACTGCAAGAGGAAGCCTGAGATTTTTAGTGTCCAGTGTTTTCAGGTCTTCTACACAAGAGATGCAATACTGTATTTTATTCACAGAAAATTTACAACAGTAGTTGGAACATACAGCAGTTCCAGAGACTAGAGCCTGTAGTAATCCAGAACATTCTGATACTCTCCCAAGACAACGTAAATGCCTGTATTAAGAAATCATTTCTATACACATGAAACAAGAGTTTCTAACAGTCAGTTTTACTGTGGGAGAGCTAACAGCTTACTGTTTTCACAGAGTCACAGAATCCTATCAACCTGTAGGTTGGAAGGGATCTCCAGAGGTTGTCTAAATCCAACCTCCTCGTTAAAGCAGGTGCACTTACAGCAGATTGCTGGGAACCATGTCCAGTCCAGGTTTGGACACCTGGAAGGATAGAGATCTGACAATCTCTTTGGGCGTCTCTTCCAGAGCTCAGACCCATACTCCATATTGTGTCTGTTGCCTCTTGTCCTTACACTGTCAATCTCAGAGAAGAGTCTAGCTCTGTTTTCTTGACACCTTCCCATCAGGTAGATGTAGATCACAGTTCTATCTCCTCTATGCCACCTTTTCTTTGGCTTGATCAAACCCAGTTCTCAGTCTTATCCTACATATCACATGTTCCAGCGTTCTGCACCTTAGCAGTATTCTGCTGCACTCCTGTACACCCATGTACAGTGTGCAGTGTCTTGCACTGGGAAACCAAAATTAGGTGCTATGTTCACATGTGATCTCATAAATAGTGATGAGAGGCTTTGGATCATTTTCCAGACTGACTGCCTGCACCCTGGTGAGGACAGCCCATGTCACAGTCAGCTGCAAGGTCCCCAGCTGACACACCACCTTTACTGCCCACAGGAACCCGAGGGGTTTTGCAGCAGAGCTGCTCCCCAGCCCACTGGTCCCAGCCAGCATTGCCAGGCTCCCCCCAGGCAGGGACAGGGCTCCCATCAGTTCATTTCTCTGGACTGCTGAGCTCCTCTGAACAACAGGTCTCCCTTTCAGCGTATCAGTCACCCCTCCCAACACAGTACCATCCTCCAACGTGCTGAGAGCATAGGTCCTCCCATCAGTCATGTTGTTAGTAAAGGTAATGAACAGCATTGGTCCTGATATTAATGCCTGAGGAACTGGTTGCCAGTTGGATTTTGTACCACTGATAACGCTTTAGGCCTGGCTGTCCAACTAACTTTCCACTCACTCTACTGTCCACTTATTCAGTCTATATCTAACCATTCTGAACATAAGGATAGTATGGGAGACTGTGCCAAAGGCTTTGCTAAAGCTAAGGTAAGTACCGTCCACTGTTTTACCCTTCTTCACATAGGCAGTCATCTCATTGTCAAGACAGTTGGATTAGACAGGTATGATTTGCCCTGAATAAATTCAATGTTGGCCTTTCCCAATCACTTTCTTGTCCCTCGTGGAAACAGATTCCTGATGGACTTGCTGTATGAAATTCCCAGAAAATGAGTTGTGCCTAACAAGACTGTAGTTCTCCAGACTCTCTTTCTTGTCTTCCTTGACAGTGAATGCAGTATTTACCTTTTCCCAGGCTTCAGAAACCTTTCCCAATCAAAGGGGAAGATCAGGGAAGATTAGATACAGAGCAGATTCAAAGCTTAAATAGAGAGCAGCCCCAAAACAATACCAGCCAGCTACCTTAGCACACTCAGATGCACGCTGTCTGGACCCATCAGCATCGTGGATGTCTGTATGCTGGTTGGCTTAATCTAGCAAGGTCAGCTAAAGCAGGCTGCCCTGGGTTTTAGATATCTCCAAGACAACCTCTCTGGGCAACCTATTCCAGTGTTCAGCAACCCTCAGAGTAAAAAAAAAAAAAAAAAAGTATGTTCTTATATTTAGATGAAATTTAATATGTTTTAATTTCTGCCGACAGCTTCCTGCCCTGTTACTGGGCATCACTGAGAAGAGTCTAGATCCATCTCCTTTAGACCCTCCCATCAGATACTTACAAACATCAGTAAGATCTGCCCTGAGCCTTCTCTTTTCCCGGCTACATAGTCTCTATCACTCAGACTCTACTTATATGAAAGATGCTGCAGTCCTGTAATCACATCCTCGTGGCCTTTCACTGGACTGAATCCAGTATGTCCATGTCTTCCTTGTACTGGGGAGCCCAGCATTGGACATATTACAGTCAAAGGTATATGGCATTGCCAGAAAAATCAATTGAACCAGAGGACAAAACTTCTTACCTGTTTTCTGTCTCCAGTTCATTCTTCCGTAAGTTTGCATCGTCAAGAAGGCTCTGCAACAAGGCAATCTTTTCATTGTCAGAACCTTCTTGGTTCAACTTTAACATCTTGTTCTCATGCTGAAGGCGAATAAGTTTCTCCCTAAACACATAAAATACAATTTTGTAGAAAAAAAAGTATGCCAATCTCCATAAAGAAGAAAAGAGATTACTACAGGTATAAACAGAACATAAAGATCATCTTTACCTACTGAAAGGAGACAGCTGAAACAACAATTATGTCTTCAAATTCCCAAATACAAACCTGATTAAAGGACTTGTAATCATAGAAAGCATAATACAAGGAAGTTGCCTGAGTGCCCTATTAAACCTCAGAGTACAGCTGGACAGATTTATAGGGAGAATGTCAAGAATGCAAAGCTTGTTGGCAAGTGTTAAGGGAGGTTGTAACCTCAGCTGCCACTGAACTACCACATGAACCCGGGCAAGTAATTTCTACACTGTTGGTCTGTTTTCATAGAATCATAGAACCATTTAGGTTGAAAAAGACGCTTGAGTCCAACCATAAACCTAACACTACAAGGTCCACCACTAAACCACGTCCCTGTGAATCATGTCTACATATTGTTTAAATATCTCCACAGACGGTGACTCAACCACTTCCCTGGGCAGCCTGTTCCAGTGCTTGATAACCTTTTTGTGAAGAAAATTTTCCTAATATCCGATCTAAACCTCCCCTGATGCAACTTGAGTGCATTTCCTCTTGTCCTAGCACTTATTACTTGGGAAAAGAGACTGACACCCACCTTGTTCCAACCTCCTTCCAGGTAGTTATAGAGAGCAATAAGGTCTCCCCTCAGCCTCCTCTTCTCTAAACAACCCCAGTTCCCTCAGCTGCTCCTCGTAAGACTTGTTCTCCAGATCCTTCACCAGCTTCGCTGCCCTTCTTTGGACACACTCCAGCTACTTTATGTGTTTCTTTTGCTGAGGGGCCCAAAACTGAACACAGTATCCTCATCAGTGCTGAGCAGAGGAGGACAATCACTTCCCTACTCCTGCTGGCCACACTATTCCTGATACAAGCCAGGATGCCATTGGCCTTCTTGGCCACCTGGGCACACTGCTGGCTCATGTTCAGGCGGCTGTCAACCAGCACCCCCAGGTCCTCTTCCGCCAGGCAGCTCTCCAGCCACTCCTCTCCAAGCCCATAGCATTGCATGGGGTTGTTGTAACCCATGTGCAGGACCCAGCACTTGGCCTTTCTGAACCCCAGCCTTGGCCCATTGATCCAGATCTGTCCAGATCTCCCTGCAGAGCCTTCCTTCCCTCAAGTAGATCAATACTCCTGCCCAGCTTAGTGTAGTCTGCAAACTTACTAAGGGTACACCAAATCCCCTCATCCAGATCATTGGTAAAGATATTAAACAAGACTGGCCCAAGATTCAGCCCTGAGGAACACTGCTTGTGACCAGCTGCCAATTGGATTTAACTCCATTCACCACAACTCTCTGGGCTCAGCCATCCAGCCATTTTTTTTACCCAGCAAAGAGTGCACCTGTCTAAGTGTCATGGTTTTAGCTGGGATAGAGTTAATTTCCTTCACTGCAGCTGGCATAGTGCTGTGCTTTGGACTTAGTATGAAAACAATGTCGATAACACACTGATATTTTGGCTGTTGCTGAGTAGTGCCTGTATTAGTCAAGGACTTTTCTAGCTTCCCATGCTCTGCCAGGTGCACAAGAAGCTGGGAGGGGAGGTGGCACAGCCAGGAGAGCAGATTCAAACTGGCCGAAGGGATATTCCATAACATACTGGGCATGATGTTACATGATAATTGGGGTAGCTGGCTGGGGGAGGGAGGCAGCAATCACGGCTCGGGGAGTGGCAGCATCAGTCGGCAGGTGGTGAGCGGTTGTATCGTTTGTGGTTTTGGTTTTTTCCTTTTTCCCTTTTTATTATATTGTCATTATTATTATCATCATAGTAGTTATTATAATTATTATTTTATTTTAATTATTAAACTGTTCTTATCTCAACCCACAAGTTGTTTTTTGTGATTTTGCTCTTCCAATTCTCTCCCCCACCCCTGTGGGATGGGGGGGAGTGAGCAAGTGACTGCGTGGTGTTTAGTTGCTGACTGGGGCTGAACCATGACACTAAGCCATGACCAGCCAGCTTCTCCAGGAGAATGCTGCAGGAAACACTGTCAAAGGCTTTACTATAGTACAGGGGGAAAATATTCACAGCCTCTCCCTCATCCTCTAGGCAAGTTACCTTATCACAGATGGAGATCAGGTTGATCAGGCAGGACCTGCCTTTCATAAACCCACACTGATGGGGTGTCTAAGTGGTATAGCAGGTTGCTAAGCATTTCCCCCTTGGATTGTGGGGGCTTCATTCTGCTCCCTGCCCCTGTCTTCCAGCTCAGCAGGCTGGGTTCCCAAGAACAATTAGTCTTACTACTAAAGACTGAGGCAAAGGTGGCAATAAGTACCTCAGCCTTTTCCTCATTCATGTTTCCCTCCCGCATCCAATAAAGGATGGTGGTTTTCCTTAGCCCTCTTTTTGTTGCTAATGTATTTACAGAAACAGTACTGCAGTCTTTTACTGCAGTAGCCAAATTAAATTCTAGTTGGGCTTTCGCTCTTCTGATTTTCTTCCTGAATAACTTCATGACATGTTTGTAGTCCTCATGAACTGCCAGCCCTTTCTTCCAAAGGTCATAAACTCTCCCTTTTGTTCCCGAGTTCCAGCCAAAGCTCTTTGTTCAGCCAGGCCAGTCATCTTCCCTGCCAGCTCATCTGTCAGCACATACCCACGACCTGCTGCTCCACCTTTAAGATTTTCTTCTTGAGGAATGGCCAAGCCTTTCTGGACTCCTTTGCCCTTCAGGACTCCCTCCCAAGTAACTCTGTCAAACAGTCTCCTAAACAGTCTCCTAAACAGGCCAAAGTCTGCCCTCGAAATCCAAGGTAGCAGTTTTGCTACCCCCCTCCTTAACTCTGGGAATTGAAAACTGTCATTTTGTGATCACTGTGCCCAAGACAGCCTCCAACTATCACATCACCCACAAGTCCTTCTCTGTTTGCAAACAACAGGTTCAGCGGGGTGCCTCCCCTAGTTGCCTCACTCACCAGCTGTGTCAAGAGATTATCTTCCAACACCCCAGGAACCTCCTGGACTGTTTCCTCTCTGCTGTATTGTATTTCCAGCAGATGCCCGGTAAGTTGAAATCCCCTATGAGAACAAGGGCTAGTGATGGTGAGACTTCTGCCAGCTGCTTATAGAACATTTTTTCTGCCTCCTCCTTATCCTAGTTGGCCAGTTTGTAACAAACTCCCACCACGACATCTGCCTTGCTAGCTTTTCCCGATTCTTACCCATAAACACTCAACCCTTCCATCCCTATCATCAAGCACTAGACAGTCAAAACACTCCCTAACTTACAGAGCTACCCCACCACCTCTCCTTCCCTGCTCATCCCTTCTGAAGAGTTTATAGACATCCATTGCAGCCCTCCAGTTGTGTGAGTTACCCCATCATGTTTCCATGATGCGACTATGTCATAGTTTTCCAGCTGCACAATGGCTTCCAACTTCTCCTGTTTGCTGCCCATGCTGCGTGCACTGGTATAGATGTACTTGAGCTATTGATCCTGCCACCTTCTTTTGAGAAGCGCTAACTTCTAATGTGACTGTTCTCATGTGCTTCCATGGCTTCTAATGCATCAAAATCTTTCTTACACCTTTGCTGCTGTGTGCACCTCCATTCCCTGCCTCCACTGAGTTGGCTACACTGTTGTGTGCATTAGTACAGGGACATTTCAAATGTGTTCACCATGGAGCAGAGTGAAGGATCTTGCTAGCTCACATCCCTCAAACATTGGTGTGCTGCCCCCAACTTCTCTAGTGAGCCTGGTTTT
This sequence comes from Phalacrocorax carbo, assembly GCF_963921805.1. NCBI lineage: Eukaryota > Metazoa > Chordata > Aves > Suliformes > Phalacrocoracidae > Phalacrocorax > Phalacrocorax carbo. The sequence goes on from NC_087548.1 coordinate 54,563,328, forward strand.
ATCCCTATTGCCCTTCAAATCTTTAAACTAAAGCTCTTTCAATGAGTCCTGCTAACGCCTCATGTCACTTTTTGATTTCCTCAGGTGCAACACAGAGGCTATAGAATCTGCCTCACAACACTGGCCCATTTGGTCGGCAGGTCTTCGCTGTGAGATGGAACAAGGTACCTGAGCACAGACCCATGCTCTGCTACCAGAGAGGGAACAAGGGAGCATTAGTAGCTACTCCTGTGGGTGGGCTGCCTTGTGCAGTCTTTCTCCATCAGCAGAAGCAGCCGCCCAGACCTCCAGCTCAGGAAGTTCCGGTTCTACAGCAGCCACTGCTGCTGTCCACCTCTATCAAGTAGGCATGGAGGCCAAGTTTAGCAGCTGCAAACAGTCTGCATGGAAGTATGCTTGCTTAAAATCCAGAATTCACCTTCAGGAGCCAAAGATGAAGAGTCAATGAAACCACAGGCTATGCTTGGATATTTATGGCATTTAGAATCCTGCCCTCTCTCATGCAATCATGTGAAAGGTTTACGCAGTAACTCCATACTTCACTAACACTGTCTCAAACCATGATTCTCTTTTGTTGTTTCTGAACAAAACTAAAAAGAATTGCTCTTGTAGCAAGGTGCACCAGCACAGCTGGAAGAAAAACTAATCTCTTCTACTATTAGTTTTCTAGAAAGATATTATTTTACTACTGAACAGTGTGTTTTGACCCATATTGAGCTTTCCAAGTGTTAAAATACTGTATTAGTGTTAGTAGAGATAAAAGAAGATTACCTGAAGAGCTAAAAGATTTGAGACATGACTGTCTTAAAGATTTTTAGCATATGGCAAAGCTAAACAGTGTGCAACATCTTAAGACACAAAGGTTTTCAGCTCTGCCACTGCTTTTCTCCCTTTTTATAGACTGTAAACATTTCCCATGATATAGCAGCATTTACAATTTATTCTTCATTTCAAAATTTTAGTCATTTCTTTCCTTGTACAACAACATATTCTTGTTAACAGACAAAAATGTTTGTAATGTACATACAACCTGCAGTTACATCAACCCTCCACAGGACAAGAAGATACACAATGTGAAGATAAAGGGTTTGTTTTCTAGGTTTTTTGGAGGACAACACAAGCTCAAGAGAGGTCAACTAAATTGTCATAAGCATAACAGCTCCTGTTGAGCAGAAATCCAAAACAAGAGAAGGACACAAGCATTAATTGTAGAAGCTTTCTAACATGGAAAGCTAACTAATCATCTATGGGTACATTGTAAAGGTTAGTAAACCAACGCACACATTAGCTTACTTTATTTCAGGAGTAACAATTTCTGCTGCTAAACTGTCTGAAGGCTCTTGTCTTCCCAGAGGCATCAATCCTGGGTTAGAAAAGGTAAAAAATTTAGCAATCAGACCATTAACTTTCTTTAAAAGACCAGAAGTAAACATTGTGCCATTTTCCATTGTCTGTCATTATTCTAAAACGGTAAACTTCTAGAACAAAGTCAGGTGACAGCAAAACACACAGACAAGAACAGTTTAATTATTCTTGTCTTCATCCATTCCAATTAACTAATTTTGTGGTGTATTTTCTGCTCGTTAACTTACACATAGAAATAAATTGCAACACATGAAACATCATATATACATGAGAAAACTTAATATCTCTCTAAAGGAAATTACGTAACTACACAGAAATCAGAAATACATTATAAAATAACACACTAGGGAGGAGACTAAAATTTCTGATTGACTGAAATAACATCTTAGGTTTTCAAATGCTTACAAAGTTATGAATAGCTGAAGCAGCTTTTCACTGCTGACCTTAGAGAAGCTTAAATTTATTCTGTGCTAAACAAAAGCACACTCAATACACTCCAGAGAAGTCCTGTAAACTTCAGAAAAAGATGCATTTAATCTTTATTTGTCCTTTACCTGTAGTGGTGAGTTGTCCCTCCTGAGCTTGTACACATCTAAGCTCTTCAATAGTTTCTTTCAAAGAATCCCTTTCTGTTCTTAATCTCTGAATAATTGGAAAGAGAATGAGTATCAGTCTTGGCACTACAAATCCATCTTTAATAGTACACAAGTCGCCAAAGGGCACAGCCTTCAACACTTTTAAAAGAATTTAATGCAACTCTAGAGATGATTTTCAAATTAAGGCATCTGAGTTTCTTTCATTACATGATATTTCTGTTTATTTTGTATTCCACATGAACAGTGGGGTGTTTTTTTTGAGAAGGTTTGCTGCTCTGGAGGTAAAAATATCAGGGTATAAACTTACAAAATCAAGATATTAGTGACATAAATTTCTGGTACCAGCTAGTAAACAGCATCCACTGGGGCCACTCAGCCATGCTCCTTTTCCCCTCCTTGGGGCTGATTCCAAGGGAAAGGGAAATGAGTTAAGAGACTGTAGACTTCTACCTCACCAAGAAACCAAGGTTTATCCAGGAGTGAGATAAAAAGCAGGTGAGTAAACAGTCAACATAAACAAACTGCATTAACTTCATTTTGTTTGCCTTTCAACAGTGGAAGTGTGAGCAAGACTTCTGTATCACCTTCCTCCTGTGTATCAACTGGCCTTGCTATTCACCAGCATCTTAGCTATAGAAGAAAACTAGGTGCTTGAGGCTAAATCCAAAGAAAACTGAAGAACAGGACTGGATCACCTTGGGATCTAGACAGATGGGCTCTTCAGAAGCATCAAGCTCTTCCAATTCAGCACAAGTTCCCTTTTAGCAAAAAGTGAGAATCTACAGGTAGCATCAAGTTTTTGTCCAGAGGTTGCCAAGATTCAAAAATGAAATGAGAAAATGGCAACTATGTAAAGATCCAAATCGTAATTTGCTCCAAAATCAGACATGCCCCTTATTACCAAAAGGTCCAGGACAGACCTTGTCTCTGTGTAGGTATGGAGTTGTGTCAGCTGACAGCTCCTTGCATTTCATCCTATTAACAGTTTGATTTGATTCAGATATATTTTACATTTCAGACCAAATGGATCCAGGACTTGGAATCGCTTTGGCAAAGAACATTTTGGTGAGGTGTAACAGAGGCTTCTGCTGTATTTCTGAATCCTGAAAGGTGCATGAACTCTGGTGCAACTGTCAGAACAATGTGAATAAAGCATACATTCTGTTAGCACTGAAAGTCATTTCACAAACCCCAGAGGTGAAAAAAGTGTTTTACAATAGATACTAAAGAAGAGCCACACAGAGGACTGCTCAAACTCAGCTGCTAAAAGCAAGGATTCTGAAGTCTGCTATCATCAATCCAAAAACACCAAGTTGATTAATCAAATGTCACAATATTTTAATTAACAGATAAAGCTCTAGGACTTCACCTGTACACTGCAGACAAAGTCAACTCATCAAATTATCTTAGTACTTATCATACAACACACCACATAGGCAAAATTCCAAGATACATAGCTGAAGATATCAAACACGCTACCACACTTTGCCAGAACATAAAGACCAGGACAAAATAAATTTCAGTAACTGTTTCCAAAATATAACTAACCAGATACCACTACATAGCTTGTGACCTGTGGTGGGCAACCTTACTGATACATATGTGACAACAGAGAACAGAAAGAATGGGTAACACAACTAGTGAATCATTAATTCAAATGCTCAGAGACTTCAGCTGTAATCTACTTTTCATAGGTGCATATACATTCAAATTAATGTTCTGAAAACCAACATCTGCCCCCAAAAATGCTATTTGTCAGGGAGTAAAACAGAAAACTGTATGACATTGCCCCGCAATTCAGATCCTTTGTGCAAGATGAAATGGTCCACCAAGCAATGGGCAAGCCACACACAACCTTACCATTGTCAAACATAACAAAACTTGAAATACAAACTTTAAATAAAGAGCAGGAAAAAAGCCAAAGCACAGGACAAATATAGTTCCTATGGGCATTCCAATGTGAACTGAAGGGCAGATGGAAGCGATATCAAAGACAACTGTCCACACTAGCTTGAAAATTTAATAAAATATGGAAATAAAAGACCTACAAACAGAAAATAAATTCAAAGTTTCAGTTCAAATGCTATTCAAGTGCAGGGGCTGGAAATTTTCGAAAGAATTGGACAGGAAACATGACTACTGGGGGAAAAGCCTACAGAGATTCTGACTGATGGATAGATGGACCTATATGTAAAACAAGCCTAAGAAATTGCCAACTCAAAGTGCTGGCCTTGGTTGGAGGTAGTTTGAGACACCTGTGTATACTTTCCTAAGAAACAAACCAAAATAAACTGGTGAGAAACAATAATGTGCAAGAGAAGCCTGAAGGATCAGTCCTGGCAAGAGAGGACAGAGCAATCAATCACAGAATCACTAGCAGCAAATGACAGAGAGGAAGGGAATAGACTGGTATCCATCCTGTGTGTTCCATGTTGGCAGTACAAGATAGATGAACAACAAGCTGTCATAGAAGGTGAGATCGCCACAAAGGACATATCACTCTACACGATTCCTAAGCCTCTTCTGCAGTACTCATGACTCCACAAAGAGAAGCATGCTGATGGTACCTCAAAGAATTCTTTAGAAAAAATGTAACAGGAGTTTAGTTCTAGGATGATACTGCAGAAACCCTACTTTAAATAGTTTTTCAGAATATGTTACAATTACCCTGGGTGTTTATTAACCTTCTCATGACAAATGGTCAAGAAACAACTTCAGATCCCACATATCAAGGCTTTTCCTCTTGAAAATGGGTTGCATATGGTTTTGTACAGTCTCTTTATTCCACACTGTACAGTTCTTAGGTTTAAAAATGATCTTGTACACAAATATTAGAAATTTTTAAGTGAAAAAAAGACTTCCTAATTTAAAAGGCTTGCTGTAAATGACTAACTATAATTACCATATCTCTGTGTTATAAAGGACACAAAGTTGCTACCACTACTACCAAAAAAATAACACCTTGGCACTTACATCTTTTTCTTTTTGGAGGCTGTCTACTTTTTCTTTCAGTCGTTTGCATTCATAATCTAATTTATCAGCTTTCTTGGATTCTTCAGATAACCTGTTTTGTAGTTCAACTGCCTGTGAGAACAAGAATCAATAATTTGTCTGCAAATATTAAAACAAAATACACAAGACAAAGTAGCCAATTACCATGCACCACAAGTCATGTTGTAAACAAGTAAAATAGTTACCTATAGGACATACTAAAAAACGTTTTAATCAGTTGTTCTGTGTTTCAGCAAAACCAACAGCATTCAAATATTAGTTCTTAGCACAAGCAAAAGAAGCAAAAAAATTGTGACGTATTTTCAGTACATCTAAAAACTAGAATTTAAGCCCAAGCATCGTTTACAGGAAAAAAGCTAGATAGTTCTATGTATCAAAGAACTTAGGAAAAGTAGAAAAATCCTCCTGCATTCTGAGAAGCCTAGGAAAAAAGGAAAAACTCTGAAGAAAGCAAATTATCTACATCCTTCGTTAACTCTGTTTCACAAGCCTCACTCAGAATTCAACCACCAGTTTATGCCATTAGGTAGCTTTTCTTAACTTGAGATTTTCCTAATAATTTTTAATACACTAATATAAAGATTCAGCCACAGGCTCTTTTTAAACAGTTTTCTTTACTTCAGAAGGAAACACTGCTAACAAAGTCACATGTATACTTTCAACTACAGATCAGAAAAGAGCTTTTAAAATTGCGTGAGCAGAAATATGAAAGTCAAGCAGAAATCATCAGTGAACAGGAGGCAAATCAGTGAAGTCTTGCCTTTTCAAAACTCTCAGCCTTTACTATCACAGGCTCATTCCCAGAACATTAGTAAAGCTCATAATGCAGAGAGCATGGAAGCAAGTAAGCTGAATAAAGACTGACCTGCAAATACAAAAGCTGAATGAAGACTCAGCTAAAGATGTTTGGATTCTTCTGAAGCAATTCTTAAAAAGGTTTTTCCACAGCTTTTAGATTACAGAGAAAGTGATAACTTAAGTTTTGAAGCAAAGCAGTAGCCATACCTACATTAAGACTGCCTAGTGGCTCTAATTACCTTTTATTTTCAATGTGCATGGCTATAGCAAAATAACTACCAGGCCTAAAAATCTGCTTCTTAAGTCTTAGAGGACTTTGCTGTTGTTGTTCTTAAATTAAAGGCTGCAAAAAAAGCACAAGCCTGAGATTATCAGATTAAAAAACTAATTAAAATGTTAGATAAGAAAATATTTCATTTCTCAGATGTGACATCCATTGCTGTGGCTATCAGAATAACTACAGGTATAAAAGAAAAATGCAGGCCTTAACCTGTGATTGTGCTCCCACTTGCACAATAGGTATATTTTCACCTCAAATGGAAACAAATGCATTTGTGTTTGTAATCACTCATACTATGATAATGGCATGTAGAAAAAACACAGCAGGAAATAAATTGCCTTGAACTAGGAGGTGGGAGTGTATAAAAAGATATACAGCTACATGGTAATACAGAAGATTAACAAAAAAATAAACTGACATCACATTTACTGAGCTTTATCTGACATGTGGAATGAGTAAAGCAGGAATCTTGCAGCAAAGAAAAGCAAGACATGCTGTTAAAAATATATCAGAATGCACATGCACAAAGGCGCTGAATTAAAATTACAAAAATAATCCTGGAATCTTCATACTTCAATTTTTCATGCTGCAATAAAAAGTTTCTTAGAGAATGCTTCTGCTCGCTTCAGAACAGTGAACACTCTTAACTAAACAAATGGTATTACATCTCCCAGCACAATACACCACTACTAACCTCATCCCACAGAAACTGCTGGGTGGGGTGAAGATGCAATTTCTTTGCAGATCACTATAGGAGTTTGAACCAAGCACTTTCACTTGCACAGCACAAAACATCTAAGCCAAAGAAATAAGTCCTCTGATGGCATCATCATGAATGGGGTTGGATCCTTCACACACCAGACAACCACATTACGCTACAGGGGCACACCAGTGCTGAGCAGTGACGTAACACCAGAATCCTTATACCTGTCTTAATTCTTATAGCACAATTTAGGATTCGCAGAAATTAATTTTGTGACAGCTCATGATTCACAGGAAGGTCTTAAAAGAAGCCCAGCCTTACAGGTACTGAAAGCAAACACACTGTGTGTTCATTTTGAGGCACTGTGGTTAGGTGAAGAAAATTCACATCTCTCACAAGACACCTGAGGTTTACTCCCGTCTCAGCTAGTGGAACAGTTTTGTACAAATCAACAGCTCCTCAGACACGAAATCCTACCCATAAAACACAAGGAATGATGAAGAAAAGGAGGAGTACTTTTGCAGCACAAACAATGGGACTGCCCCTTCCAAATCCTTATTGTTAATGAAATTAGAACAATCTCATGCAGATGTCAAGACTACACAACTATATCACACACTCAGCTGTTTAATGGAGTGAAATATTTTTTGCCAGTAAACATACTACTCGTATTTGAAAGGCCATTGCATTGTTCTTGTCCAAGTTCTTTTTTTCTGGTGGCATCATTTAGACTGTATTTACTATTAGGCCACAGAGGTTGAAGCTACTTGTCTTAGCTAAGCTGGCCAGGTGCAGAGAAAAAGCTATCAAGTCTTGGAGACACACATTGCTCCCGGGCTTGCAATGTTGTTAGTGGTTGTTTCTGTATTTTTATTCTGCTGTAAGTTGAAACATAGGAACTCCTGTGCCATGGACATTTAAGCTTAGGAGCAGGCAGAAATACAGAGCAGGTGTTACAACACTCTGTCTGGCCCTGTAACAAGAATCCCAGAATGTCATGTCCATGCAGTGTAGAAGCATCTCTCAGATTAAGCACATCTTCCACCTTTACAGAAACAGGATCACATGGCACTTTGATAAGCAGGAGGATAAGCAGATGCCTTTCACTCCAGAGTGTGCTGGTGACACATTTTATACTCTGATGGGTGCATATAAACAATAGGGATGATATGCATCCTTCTCTCTTCATAACTGAACAAATTCAGACATGTCCAACAAACTAAAACCTTGGAAAAAAAAAAGAGGTTACTTAACCACAGGAATAACTTACCTCAGCTGTGCTGCATTCCTCACTGCTGGAAAGTCATAATGAAAAGCAGACACTTTTTCTGAAAGAGGCTCTAATTCAAGCCCCACTACTAAATATGAATTAGGAATAATTTGAGAAAAAAATCTGTTGATTTTTAAAAAAGAAATACTGCTTATTGGCAAACCAATGTAAATTTGAAATAATAATAAGAATTGGAGGAAAGAAGGACAAAGGTAGTACCTACAAAACAGGGGAGTCTTCTAAACGCAAGGAGCTGTCTGTTCATAATTTCTTTTTTACTTTCATGTATTAGCCATGTTATGAAGAGAAGGATTTGAACAATCCAGAGAACTGTTGCATTGATGATGTCTGTTCTTACCTGTCTCTTGTATGTTTCCAGCTGACTGCGTGCTGCGTTGGCCTTCCTTAGTTCTTCTTCCAGGCTCACAGTATTTTGCATGTACATTGTATTCTTCTCTTCTAAGAGTTTCACTTGCCGTCGCAAATCACCCAGGTCTTCCAATTTCTTTTTGTATGACTCTACCTGGCTTTCTAACTTGGCTACTTTATCAGAAGAATGCCTGGAAGGACAGGTTTGTATCAAATTTGTACTCTGAATACTAACAAAATGGAATGTCCTGAAGCTTCCTCAGTATTTTGCCCTAATGCAGAAGACATTCTGAGATCATGGGGATCATAATGCAGAGAACAAGAAAGCAATCATATCTTCCTATTACTTATATTTTCACTTTTAAATTGCCTGCTTCCCTCCCATAGCTATTTGTCAATGCAAAGAGCTGCTGACGGAGGTACTTTTAGACACTATCACTCTTACTAATACAGCCTTATCTGCTTCCAACCTTAAAATAATAAAGCACCTTCACTCCCACCCACCTCCTTTCAATTCTAAATTGATCCTCAGTCCTGCATTTTACAAGGGTAAAGTATAAAATTTTCTGCCCTTCAATTTGTTTTAAGGATAGTCAGAAATAAAATCATAAAGATCTGCCTCCTGGGCAGGATATACATAGCGGCACAGAAGTACCGTAACAGCTTTGGAGCCTGATTCCTTCAAAGAAAAAATGAAACAGCAGGCTCCATTCATAACATTTCAGAGTTTTTCCAATCCACATGGTGCACTGCCAGGACATTAATAGCCCTCACCCCCAACCACCCACACCCTCACTACTAATACTGTCCCCAGTTTCATTTTAGAACCAACCTTTTACTTATAAAATCTGGCGACTTCTGCATTGAATATCAATTCAATTGGGTTAAGTCAAATCTCCTTAATCCTCAATGAAGTGCAGAGCCTCTCTCTGGGGCAAGGAATTTCTCTGAACCCATGCTGCCCACACAAATAGTGTATGGAATTGTGCAGCCTGATGGGCTCATTCCTTATGTTAATGACAGAGGTGGTAAAGACAGATAGCTTTGGTAGAAAGCTACTGGTGAATTAGAAAAGGCAGTACTAAAATAAGCCTTGCTAGACTTGCTAGAAAGAACGATACAGGTGGATAATGGAAACCTGTTCTGAATAACCCCTGGCAGCAAGATGCCACTACTGAAGGATTATGTTCCATAGTAAAAGGGGCTGCCCCACCCTATAAACCCCTAACATCATCAAATCCATCATGACAACTTTGGGAGCTAAAATCCAGTGGCAAAGAGAGCTGTAGCAGATGTTGTTCATATTAACATTATATGATAAACCAAATGCGCCACCCAAAGTCCAAATAATGTAAACCCAGGAAAGGAAAGCATCTAGTTCCCTGATGAGAACAGATGCCCAAGTCATGATGAAGGTGAGATCAGTGAGTGACTTGTTATGACCTTAAGATGGTATAGGATTGCTAACTTTACTAGTAGTCATTAATTACGTATGTAATAAATAGCTAATTTACTAGAATTGTGGGTGGTCTGTGTGACTGGATAATTCAAAAGAACCTTGACATTGAGAAAGTGTTTATATTCAATATTAAAATTATTTTAAAAAGCTAATGAAGACTGAGTACACAAATTATAGGGATTAAAAGGTAATAGTTAAAAAGGGTTATTGGAACAGAGTTTACCTGAGTACATCTATCTCATCCTTCAAAGACTGAGCTTCCTCTGCCAATGTAGTAAGCTCTTCTGTTTGTTGTCTCAATTCAGCAATTTCCTTTTCTAGTTCTTCACAGCGTATTCGATAGTCATCTTTGGCAGCTTCTAGTCTGTAGAAATGAAGTAAAACAGAAAATAATTTCTCAGCATGAGCCACAGTTACCTTTCCTCCTCCTCCCTGAAACCACAAGAAACAGCTTTCTGGTGTAGTGAAGAACAGCAGCCCACTGTGCTTGACTTTTTTGATGCTCCCAATTTGATAACAGTGTTTCTATTTGGAGGAACACAAGATAATGTATGCTCTCAGAAAGACAAATCCTGAGTTTTTTCTGTCACAGTCATTTTTCACAATGGAAGCTCAAGCAGAAATGTCCACCTTTTTTCATCACGGGGCATACAGAGTTTGAACATGACATCTTTATCCTAAAATTTTGTTCAGCTGTTCAACTCCTGTACACCTCTAACAATATTGACCTGATTGTCAGATGTTCTAAATGCTATAGAGTTCTCACCAAGGTGGCTTTATTTATTTACTTATAAGGAACATGTGCCTGCCTAGTACATCTGAAGAACCAAGTCATACATTTAGTTATCCAGTTAGCATGTGAAGAACTCAGAGGAGAGCCTCTGGCATGAACTACTTACACACAGCATACACAGGCAAAGCTGCATTAACCTGGCAGTGAACAAAGGGAATAACTAAGAGAAACTTTGTCAAAGCATTCTGAATGAATGGAAGAGGACACAACCTGGCACATGAAGTACTATTGTGATTTTGATTGAAATTAAAATGCAAACAATCCAGAAAGGGACGTATGGGCATGGGGGGTGGGGTGGAGTGTATTCTATCCATTAATTCAAGGAGTCCAAAAAGAACCTACAAGAATGGAGACAAGAGATAGTCAGTAGGTCATCTAAACCTTATGCAAAGACTTGGATTGTGACAAACCAGAACTGTCAAAGGACCAAGTCGCAAGACTGGGAGAAAAACTCTTGTACCACACTGGGCATCAGTTAAGCTGTTCACATGTCCTGTTTGGTCAGGCAGAGCTGGAGATGGAAGACACACAAACTGTCATTAGAAACCACATGCTATGAAGGCAGGGGAAGGAGGTAAAGGAGGTTAGGAGATGAGTCTCAGACTTGAAAAGGGTTTAGAAAGACCTTCAGAACCTGAAACTAGAGTAACAGGTAGTGCAGATATTGCCTATGGCGAGAAAACCTGTTCAAACAGCAATTGATAATAGACTTGGGTAGGAATCATTCCAGAGCAGGGGGATGAATAAGGGGAGATAAAGAGACATTAGAGAGACATCACTACATTAATCCTTTACATGGTAGGTGTATAGAAAAAAGAAAACCAGGCACTAGCTGCTGTGAAAAAGAAACACTGAACATATTTCAAGGAACTGAAGGGAGAGGGTGTGTCTGAACACACAGGAAAGAGGCTCAGAGCAAGAAGTGGAAAAATGGCAAAACAGGCAAAAAAGGAAAGTTACATGGCAGCTGACCTTAGAATTAGAAAAGAGCAACCAGTAGAGGACAGAAAGAGATGAAAAACTGGCAGTGTAATACAAATACCGTAGTTCCACTCACAAAGGATTGGGAAACTACAGCAACAAGAACGAAAAAATGATGGCAAAGTGGACCAGCTTTCTTCAGCAGAATAGGCTTACACAGCCTGAAAGCAACAGTCAAAATAACCAGGAAGGATATTTAAAGAGGAACTTGGCTGCATTAAAAGGAGTGTGGCTAGCAGATTGAGAGAAGTTATCCTTCCCCTCTTCTCTGCCCTAGTGAGACCACATTTGGAGTGCTGTGTCCAGTTTTGGGCCCCCCAGTTTAAGAAGGACATGGAACTGCTCGAGCAAGTCCAGCGGAGAGCTACAAAGATGATCAGGGGCCTGGAGCACCTCCCTTATGAGGAAAGGCTGAGACATCTGGGTCTGTTCAGCCTGGAGAAGAGAAGACTCAGGCAGGATCTCATCAATACCTATAAATAACTAAAGGGTGGGTGTCAGGAGGATGGGACTAGGCTCTTTTCTATACTGCCCAATGACAGGCCAAGGGGCAATGGGCACAAGTTGGAACACAGGAAGTTCCACCTCAATATGAGAAAAAACTTCTTCCCTGTGAGGGTGACAGAGCACTGGAACAGGCTGCCCAGGGAGGTTGTAGAGTCTCCTTCCCTGGACACATTCAAAACCTGCCTGTATGCCGTCCTATGCCCTCTGCTCTAGGTGTGGCTGCTCAAGCAGGGGGGTTGGACAAGATGATCTCCAGAGGTCCCTTCCAACCCCTACTGTTCTGTGATTCTGTGAACTGTGTTTCCATGTGTTGAGCAAATGCAGATGAAGAGCACAGCTCATATGGATAATCTCCATCTTTCAGATATGAAACAATTTGTTTTTAAACACAGAGAAGGACACACTTTACTGTACAATAATACCACCTCTAGTACTGCCCGTAGCAAACTTTCAGCTAGGAACTCCTACACCTTAAAAATACAGTCCGAATAATTTACATAGAGGAACGCAAGCTACTTCTCATTCTCACTGATTTTGAAAAACATGGGTGAAATGATTGCACACACTTCAAAATAACTTCACAGAGTAGAGAATAACATGTATACATCATTTCAGCATTAAGAAATTATGCATTTTTGTATGCTGGAACTTGCAAAGAAGTAAATCACAACACTGTAAAAACTTTATCAATGTGGTTATACCACCCATTACACTAATTCATAATTGCCAGCACAATCAGAAGTATGTAAGTCATGTCTGTTTACCAGCTACAAAATCTAACCACGTGTAGCTTTTCTACCTGAATGTTTCTTCTTGGAGTTGTTCTAGTTGCGTCTGCAGCTGCAAGTGCCTACGACCTGCAGGGCTGTTGGGATCTTCAATAGAATCAGATTGATTTAAACGTTCCATCAAAATCTGGTTCTCAGCAAGCAAGCTGCTCTTTTCTTCCTGGAGGGCTGCAACCTGTTGTAATATAAGCATAAACTGGAATAATTGAGCTATGCAGCTATATAGAGCAATTCTTTTGTGTGTGCATAATAAAGTATCAACACAACCCACAAATGGATACACACAGGCTTTAATAATCACATTTCACAACTATAAAAGGTAACATTAATAGGTATTAAATTGCTATATGTTGTAACCAACATACTGCAACATTAGGGGCAGGTTTGCCACACAGAAAATGTAATTACTCTTAACTGTATTCCACACAAGCATCTAAAGAAAAAGTCTGAGTTATCACAGAAGGTAATTTTGTTATAACAAAGCCTGCATACTTTCACAACAAACAAATAAAACTAGCCCTCCACATAAAGCTTTTAAAACTGATTTCCAAAAGAAACAATGTCTATCAGTCACACAGAATATCCAAGTCTGGATACCCAGGGGATGGCTGTGCCCTTCCTAGATCTTTTTTTTTTTTTAATCTAATGGCCAATTGCAAGTAAAATTGAAACAGGAACACAGTCCCAAAGATGACTCAGTTTCCACCAATGTTGTGAAAACAGGCTACAGTGCAAAGAACCCAAAGTACCGCAGAAGGAAGAGGGGAAAAGAGGGAATGTGAACATCTCAACAGAAGGAAATGCTTCAATAAGAGCCTGAATCATCCAATACACCGAAATCACCATGACACACAAATCAGCTTCATTAATTCTAATGGTTACGGAACTGCTTGGCAAAAGCCTAAATTATACTCCAAAGTAGGGTTGCAATGGCAATGCCTTTCAGTGCTCCTACTTCACAATCCTCATGTCTTCTGGATGAGGTATGCTTGATTTACAGTAAGGCCTAGTCTAAAGCCATACACAGCTGACAGACTACAGTAACTTCTGACTGGGACTTAACTCTTAACGGAAACTGTTAACAGCAGCATAACTTCTATTAGTTGTATGATGCAAGAGTTGAACCACACGGGTCAAACCCTTCCTATCCGAATGAAAAAAAGTTTTGTTAGTATGAATCATTTGAACACTGGCAACACTGCATCAGGACAGGAAAACAAATCCAGTCTGCTAGCACAAGTAAAGCAAAATAATTACTGTGCAGTTTTCATCTCCCTTTTTTTCCACACTATACTACTTTTCAGCTGCCTAAAAATTAACATGTCTTTCCTACTTTAGAGTTAATATATACAAAATATAGCAAACCTACCTGCATGTCTAATTCATGACATCTCTGGGCAATTTCTTCTTTTGTTGATAGTGCTTCATTTAATTCTTCTGTAGTTTTCTTCAACTACCATAAACAACAAACGTTTATAGTTTCATCAGTCTCTGAAGTGTCAAAAAAATATTCTGAACTAGATGACTGTAGATTATTTTTACATTTAGGTAATATATTCAATTTTTGGAAAACTGAGGCAATTCAACTCTAATAAAGAAAGAATCAGATATGATTACTGTTTAGTTCGTGTGACAGTAAAAAGTAAACATACCTAAAAGTGATATTTGGTCTTCAAAAATACATTGGAATTATCACATCTATTCTATTAATCAAGTCAAAAAATCCTGAAGAACTTGGGTCTGAAGAACCCTCTACCAACTCTGTACACTGAAAAAACTGTCAATACCACTTTTCTTTACGGATGCAAAGAGTGCATCATTTCAGTTTTCAATCTACTTTTCAAATACAGAAAGGACTGGAAGGTGGATTACAGGGAATGGACAATTAAGGTAAAATCTCTCTAGTCACCAGAAGCTACTCTTACTGCACAACAGCAATACAACTAACATGGTGAGGGAGAAGCTTACCCTTCTGAAAAAGGGCACTCAATCTTGTAAGCAGTAGGAACTATTCAAATACTCCCCTTCAAAGGGTTTATATTCAAAGATACATATCTTGTAAGCTTATATATGAATGCAGTTAAGATAACATAAAAAACATAGCTACAGAAAATTGGCCTGATAAAATGGGTACACACATATTATGTGTACAGTTATATGAGGAATTTTAGATGGCCTTTCTCAAACAACATTATCATATCATAGTTTCAAGTTTATTTCTCAAGGGCCTGTTGGCATACAAGTATTAATTCCATCTGCTCAAATTTACATAGTTCTCCAGAGAAAGCATAACAGAGAATGCCACTGTACTATACTTCTCAATTAGAAAAAAAACCTGAGGAAGTAGGGCAATGTTAGCATCAAGTTAAGCTAGTAAAGAAACAATTGATTTTGTTTATTCCTTAAATATTAATCAGAAAGAGAAGGATTCTCTTTAAAAACATATATTTTAACAGTTCCCAGGACTGCCTTAAGGATTTCTGAGCCACATTTATGGGTTTTCAGTAAACTGACTTCAGAAACAGGAACTGGTAAAAAAAGTTTTATTCAAATACTACACATCTTTCTCCTTCTTTCTCAATACCCAAAGATTTACACTGGTCTGCAGTTTTGCTATACTATGTTATACTGCTAAACTTGTTTTCCAAACTGAGTTTCTCTCTCCTTTAAATACACAAAATGGGTAAACTCAATTTATAAAGCAAAATGACTTGAAATACTGAAATTTAGTTTTCCACTCCTTATTTGATTTTTCCACAAGACCCTTTCACAATTAAAGAAAAAAAAAAGACAGACGACTTAATAAAGCAAAATGACTGGCCTCTGATATGCTGATTGAAGGAAAAGAAACATCTAATCTTAGATACCTGCCGATCAAGGTCAATGTAAGCATCGTTTCCAGAGACTGGAGACTCTTTACTCATCAACTGCAATTAGATTACACTGGATTAGAAAAAGCAAGGATTTATTTACTTTCATATTAAAAGCTAAGCTTCAATGAAATACCAAGATGATTTTAACTTTTGGGAGCATCAGTGGGACTTCATTTTTACACATGACATTCAGAAACAATGACAGAAAAAAAATCTTCAGAAGTTATAATATTTAAAGCTTTATAAAAGAAATCTTACATCATCTCTTTTGAAAATGCACATTCTTTACCTAAGATGAAACTTACAGTACGCTCTGCTAAGCACATTATTGAAGTGGCATTGGAATGCTGGTAGCTATCAACACACCATGCAAGACCTGCCTTTAATTGTTCTCTGCCAGTGGTTTTCATTGTTTGATAACCTGGAAGTTCAATTCAATTCATATACTTATTTACCTAAAGCTGGGTACATATCTATCTAAGCTAATTGTGCAAAACAAGGATGATCAAAATTCCTGCTCTGGAGTTGTCTGTAATTTGCAAATTAAAAAAAAGTCTATAAAGAACAATACTGAAATGAGTACTACAATTCCTTGTATACTAACCTATTTTATTGCAGGAATGGCTGGTAGTGGTTTTAGTGTAGAAAACATTACTTTTAGCCATGACAAAAAAAAAAGGCAAACCCTCTAACTTGGCTAATGTTCTTACTACAAGATAAAAAGCTGTTAAAACAATAAGTTTTCTTTTGGTAACCCACTGACCAGCTACACAGGTAGTTAAATCAAATCTAACAGAAATGGTAGCCCAAAGACCTCCTCCCACCCACCTCCAGCAAACATATTATGGAAAAGTGTTTACTGAAAATTAAGATGCAAAAAGGAACAGACTTCCAAATGAGAGATACACTGTCACTAACTCAAAAGGCAGCATTACACAAGCACGCTGATGGTTTCTGACATCCTGTCCAAACACAAAATGTTTTACGAGTTCTCCAATGATATGATTCATGGAAGTAACAATCAAAACCACCCCATCCTAACCAAAAACAGGACAAGATTTCCTTCCCAAGGCCTCCTGTCTGCCTGGTTACTCTCTCCAGAGACAGCGCTTCCTTTATTCCTTCCAGAAATCAGTGCTTTTGCATTACTTTTCATTGGCAAAGTTCTTCAGATTCAGAGCACAGAGCTTTCATTTCTGCTCCATCCTTTCTGTTTATACCACTGCATACAAGAGAAAATCTGTTTGACATTTACATCATTCAAATATTTATACACTTACATTTCTTTCCCTTTCCTCATTTCCTTAATTGGGATTTAGCTGCGTACCATGTGCTTAAATTCACCTATCTGTCCTCAACAGTCCTCCTCAGACCTTGATGATGTTAGCTGCTGCTAAATTCCTTCCCTTTTGTCTACATTTTTACAATGACAAGCTACTCCAAAATGAACCATTCCATGAAGCCCTGATTCTCTGTAACAGTAGTTAGAAATTCCCTAGCCTCAGAGCTGACCCCTGAAAAACAGTCACATGTCTTTTTCATTACCATATATAGTGGCATTACAAACTTTTATTTAATTTAGGGCCATGTTTTCTAAGCTGATTGTTGTATTGCCATCCAAAACAAGAATCTCCAATCCCCTTTTACTCTGATGTTTATACACATTTAAATTAATCCATTTCACTAGCTACTGTTTAAGTGCTTTTCCAGATTACTAACAGGGATATCCATATTAACTACATACTGAACTATTCTCCCTAGTCTATATCCCACAACACTGTTCATAAACACACTTCAGACACTAAGTTCCACCTGTTAAGCCAGTACCTTCCACCTGGCGGATCCCAGGCTGCATGCATGGCCCTGAAAGCCACCACCCTTTTTGGCCTTTGCACAGCTTCCTCCTCAGAAACCCAGACCAACAGGCCTGCCCAAGATTTTCTGTAGGCAGAAAACAAGAGGCTTCACAACCCACTAGAGGCCCCTGTGGTATTGCTGCTTTCTGTGGATTACCATAAAGGACACAGGCCAAGGCCAATAATATAATCCCTTTACTTTTCAATGGGTTTTGCCATCTCTCCTCCTAAAACTTCCTATCCTTGAGAACCCTTAGCAGAAATGTCCAGAAAAGAAAACATCAGCTGGAGAAGGATTAGCCAGTGGAGATACATGGCACAGATAGGGCATGAACATTATGCAGAATCTGTGAGCTGAGCTCCACGGGGTGCATCAGGAATGTCATGGAAAGTGGGCATGAGGAACTGAGGGCAAGAGCCACAGACAACACGTGCAGATGACTGATTCAATGCAATCTTATGGCCTGCAATATGGTGCGGATGCTGAAGAAGAAATCTAACAGACTGTGCCGCATCCAGTAGCATGTCCAGACAAGGAACGGGAACGAGACTGCCAGATCACTCACAATACAGGAATCCAACTCCTGATCATCAGTTAACAAACTGAAGAAGTGGGATGAAAACAGAGTTATCAGGGTGAAGGAGTGCCTCCATCTTTTCCCTACACATCTCCACACACACTGGAGAGGACAATGGTCTTTGTAAGCAAATGTCTTGACTGTGCCCTGCTTCTGGATCACATTTACTCAGTTTCTCTCCGCTTAATAACACTTTACCATAAACAGCTCGGCTAATAGGGTACAACTCCACCCGCCTATCCAAACTTCTCTCTAATAAGATTTCCTGGAAAATTCAAGGAAAGTTTTACTGAAAGCTGTGTTTTAGGATTCCATATGGATATGTATGTCAACTCAAAACACAAACTACACCTTCCATCCACCTAAAAGTATATAAAGTAACAGGCTTGCCTAGTTTCCCCTATTCACTTTTTTTCTTGTTAAATCAACATTCCCTGATACCGCTGAAGGTTAGAGCTCCAAAATGCTCATTTCATCAGTTACCTGCTCAATGGCATATTAGCTTTTTCTGCATTACTTAGACTCATCTGATGATACTAGCAGTTTGTTACTGATTTTTAAAGCAAATTTCCTTACTGTGTTCTGCTATTATCTTCTTTACTTACAAGCTCACATTCAAATTTCTGAAATACTGCTGTAGTTGCAGTGTTTCACATGCAACCTGCAAGTGTGATATTAGAAGACATGGTCTTGAGAGGTTTCAGTCAATGCCAATACGTTTCAGTTTAGAGTGGCAAACTTAATTTAATTTGTATTTCAGTTGGCTGACTCAAGAAAATAAGAAGCAGAAGGCAGTGGCCTTCTCATTCTCCCTCCGCAGCTGCAAGTTTTATTTTCTTCAGGAACAAACTACAGGTGGGCACAGAGGTCTACCCTCACAATTTTGCAGCACTGGAAACTGCTTTCAGCTCCAAACTCACAATTTAGCTTAAGTATAGTATTATAATCTATTTTCACATGTACCTTTAATGGATGATGATGTGCATAGATTTTACAAGTGAATTGATTATAAATCGGGAAATCAAAAAAGTGCCTCCAAAATCAAATAGTTACATTAGGCTTCTACAGCAGAAGGAGAAGTCTGCTTAAAAGCTTCCCACAGTGAAAAATCAAGCAACAAGCATTTACTTCCTTGCTCTTTTTCTGGTTTATATTGCATATTTAGAATAAAACTTGAAGTAGCAGAAGTACTTGTTCAAATAATCAAAATGTCATTTAAAATCAGAAGAGCTTATTCTGTGGTGAAGAGGTCAGTCTGGATTTTAACTGGTAACCTGAGCAACACAACGATTTTGATAATCCTTTGCCTAGTTTATTGAGAATCAGTTCTCATTCTCCATTAATCTTTTACATCTGTATGTCTTCATGCTCACAGCTTTGGTATGATGCCTTACAAAGTACTTGTAGATCTGCTAATTTTATATTACTAAAACCTTCGCTTTTTAACTGCTTTGCTTGTGAAACGTGAACATGTTGTCATGGATACATAAGGATTAGGGAAGGGGTAAAACCATCACAAAATCTGCATGCATGAATAACCTGAATTATGAATGCTATTTTTTCCACTACACAATTTGCAAGATTTTGCAAATGCAGCTGCACCACTTAGATGATGTTAGAAGTTCAAAACATTTGCTTTAACTGAAATGCTTCTTCTACAGTTGCTAATATTGTACAAGCTTATTTAAGTGCCCATGAAACAATGAAAAAATCCAGCTTCTGTACTGAGAAGGTTGTTTTTCTTTTTAAAACATCTTTTTGTTTGTTTCCTTTTTAAGAGTCAAGGCTATGTATGACACAGTGTGTATCATTTAAAGCAGCTGGACTTTCTTCCTCCACTACTGCTGACAGACCCAAGGAAATATTTTTCTATCATTTCCCAGATATTCAAAAGCTACTTTCACTTTGGTCGATGAACCTTTGACAAGATGAACCTTTGGGCAGTCAGAACAAAAGACAGGAGGGAACGGACTGACGGAACAGTTTCTACATTGCGGAAGTAACAGAGTTGGTATTAATCTAGACAGGAAGTACCTTTTGCTATGCACCCCCCGCAAGTTTTGACACCACTTCTAATACTTTGCTGTTATGAGCCTATTCTGACTTGCAGCTTAACCTGCACAGACACCTGCTAAGTGATCAAGTTTAGAGATGTTCTAAACAGCAAAGACAAACGATTTCCCCAGTAGCACTTTCATCAACAACGAACTTGGCTGCTCAAAGAAAAGACTTGGGAAAATGACAGCGGAATTTCCAAACAACGTCAAGAAAAGGGAAGGAGAGAGAAATACATAACGGCCAAAATAGTTTCTGTAAGGGAAGATGTTCGGCCTTTAAAAAAATGTGCAAATTATTCAATTAAAAATCTATGTTGTATTATACATATTAATTCCAAATAATAATAAATTATAACAATATAAACAAAATATAGGAGTATATATTACTGCACATGCAATGCATAATTTATAATTATGTCATATTTTCATAGTATTTTTGATAGTTATATCATTGTTCCCTATCTTGTGCGCAGCTTGCATCTAGAAATGCACATCTGCAGATTAGAATCCAAGAATCTAGGTGGCAACAGACCAGATCAATCTGACTGAAAAAATATCAGAAAAGCATTGTTCCATTTATAAAACCTTTATGGAGCACAAAACATTCTATTATTAATATTTTAACATTTAAATTAGTGAACTAAGGAAATGCTGAAAAGTCACAAGTTATTAAAAAATTGAAATAAACAAATAAAACTTAAAACATAAACTGCTCTTTCTTCCATTTAAAAATCGGCGGCTTAATGCAAAAAACAGACAAAACAGGCAGAGGTTTGATCTGCTGTGCCTCATGAAATGTTTTCATGAGTAAGATGATTTATGACAACCAAGGAAGTGTTAAAACACATTTATATGTGCTGTGCTGAAACGGAAAAATTAATTACATAATACCTCAGTAAAGCTTAGTGAGGTCTTTCTACATACCTAATTTTGAAGAAAGTATCTGCATGTCAAATGCTTTGAAATGTTTGGATTAGGTCACATACCAACTTTTCAAATATTCATATAGGCACTTCATTTTGGTGTCTCCTACATCTTGCTTAGTCCAAGTCACTTGGATTCTGAGAGCTACTCTGAGTTCAAAAATTACAAAAACCTTAAATCCAGTGAAGTTTCACACCTCCAAATTCACAGACTCTCCGGATCAAAATCTTTGTTAGAATCATAGAATATCTCATGTTGGAAAGGACCCATAAGGATCATTGAGTCCAACTCCTTGATCCCATGGGACTCTCTAAAACTAAACGTATCACTAAAAGCATCGTCCAGATGTTCCTTGAACTCTGACAGGTCATGACCACTTCCCTGGGGAACCTGTTCCAGGGACTGACCACC
This sequence comes from Phalacrocorax carbo, assembly GCF_963921805.1. Taxonomy (NCBI): domain Eukaryota; kingdom Metazoa; phylum Chordata; class Aves; order Suliformes; family Phalacrocoracidae; genus Phalacrocorax; species Phalacrocorax carbo. The sequence continues at coordinate 54,584,948 of NC_087548.1, forward strand.
CTCTCAGTGAAGAACCCTTTCCTCATGTCCAGGCTGCGCTTCCCCTGACACAGCTTCATTCCATTTCCTTGCATCCTGTCGCTGGTCACCGGAGAGAGGAGATCAGCACCTCCCCCTCCAGTGCCACCCCTTGAGGCAGTTGTAGACTGCGATGAGGTCATCCCTCAGCCTTCTCTCCTCCAAGCTGAACAAACCAAGTGACCTCAGCCACTCCTCGTAAGTCTTGCCCTCAAGACTTGATCACTCTCCTCTGGATACACTCTGATAGTTTTATGTCTTTCTTATATTGAGGCACACAGTACTCGAGGTGGGGCCGCAGCAGGGTAGTGTAGAGTGGGACAATCTCCTCCCTTACCCAGCTAGCTATGCTGTGCTTGATGCACCCCAGGACATGGTCGGCCCTTTTGGCTCCCAGGGCATCCTGTTGACTCATATTCAACTTGCCAGCAACCCAGACTCCAGATCTCTTTCTGCAGGGCTGCTCTCCAGCCTCTCATCCCTTAATTTGTATGTATAACTACAATCACCCCATTCCAGATGGAGAATCGGGCACTTGCTGTTGTTAAATTTCATATGGTTGGTGATTGCCCAGCTCTCCAGTCTATACAGATCTCCCTGTAGGCCACTCTACCCTCAAGGGAGTACTCAGCTCCTCCTAGTTTAATATCATTGGTAAACTTCCTTAATGTACATTCCACTCTTGTGTCCAAATCATTTATAAAAACATTAAAGAGCACTGGCCCTAAATTTGAGCACTGGGGAACCCCACTAGTGACTGGCAGCCAGCCTAATGTAGCCCCATTACTATAACTCTTTGAGCCTGACTCATCAGCCAATTGCTCACCCAAAGTACTATGGACTTGTCTAGCTGTGTGCTGGACATTTTGTCCAAAAAAATACTGTGAGATACAATATCAAAAGCTTTGCTAAAATCCAAACCACCCACATCTACTGGCTTCCCTTGGTCAGCTAGATGGACTACCTCATCATAAAAGGAAAGTTAGTTAAGCAGGACTTCCCCCTCATGGACTCATGCTGGCTATGACCTATGACTGCATTGCTTCTCAAGTGTTTTTCAATAACTCCCAGAATAACCTTCTCCATAATATTACCAAGCACTGAAATGAGACAGGCTTGTGATCACCAGGGTCTTCCTTCTTTCCCTTCTTGAAAACTGGGACAACCCTTCCCAGCTTCCAGTTGACTGGAACCTCTCCAGACTCCCAAGACCATTGAAAAAAATTGAGAAATAATGGAGGGAGGTCCTGTTCTCAAAGTGCCTCAAAGTTTTTGAGACTCTTTCTGACCTTTTCATTAAACACCAGGCACCCTCCATATTTGGTTCTGAATGTCTTGGATTTCTAAAAAGCTTGGAAGGTAGCATTAAAATCACACCAAACTGCACCACTGAACAGTAAGCTTTTTGATGCATTGAGTTTCAAAAAAAATCTGTTCCAGAAGAACAGACCCTCATCCTTTGATTTCTCCCGACTTCTACTCCCCACCTCTGAGAAAGAGCACAAACACTAAGCAAATTCAATGTCTACTCATCAAATGCTGAAAAAATGTGGGATGTTTTGCTCTATTTTATCAAATGAAGGAGATTTTTTACAACAATGAAATAGAAGATTTTTCAACAGAGGGAGAAAAGATAAGAGATTTTCTATTTTAAGACAATGCAGAATCAAGTGATGCTGAAAGTAGAGTTTGATTAAAGAGGACATTAGGAAAAAAAAAAAAAAATCGACCAAAACACTGTATTTACAGTTAAAAAGACTGCAAAAGAAAATACCCCAAAACTTGGGCAAACTGGTGCTTGGCAGCACTGACTGGAAGATGATTTAGCATATGGATTATTTCAAGGCCCATTTCAAAAGTCCCCTCTGCAATGTTGTAGATAGCAGTCTACATACAGACAACAGGATGTATAACTGCATGGATACAGCATTGGTCAAACTGAAAATTGAGGATAGGGTCCCTGTAGGCTCACTGACATCCATTTCTCTAATCAGACACTATATAAAAGCAAAATTCTCTAAAGCTCAGTACGGAATTTAGTTTCCCTTGTTCAGGTTCAGAAGAAACAATTACCAGCAATTTCTTGCTTTCCTCAGTGGCCTGCCCTACAGCAAACCTCCATCTATGAAGACTGATAGGCACTTTGCTTATTGGCACTCTGGGCTCCTAAGAAGTCACATGAGGGCTTCATGGCTATAGTGGTCACTAACACTGTGGTTTAATTTTCACTATTATTTTAATTTACTACAGAACAGCACTTTTACAAAATACACTGCAGTACACTAACTTGTAAAAACATATTAGCACAAATACCTTCATTAGCCTATTCATAACGCTACAGCTGACAAAAGAATGCTCTGCTACGCATTTTTCTTTCTTTTCACTTGTCAGTAAAAAACAAACAAAAACAAACAAAAAACCAACCAGTTCATGGAGTTTTTCAATTTCAAGGTACAAATTTTGAAGAAATTCTACAGTATTTGGTTACTCATATAAAAGCAATGTAGTGCATTTCAGGAGCCACAGGGTGGGAAAGGTAAAGGAAAGGGAACCCAGTATCAGAAATATCTAGAAGTTTCAATCTTCTAGATTTAAAGAAAAGTGTGACATTCTACCAGAGTTCCTTGACATAAAGCAAGCTTTACCAAGTTTTTTCCTAAGGAAAAATAAGGTATTTTTTCAATGTAAAATGGCAAAATCTATGTCCCTTATTTTCTTTACTTCCAGCTAAGTTTTTCCAAAGTGAGAAAAAGCATGCTTTTGTAAAATGCTGAAATGCTGAACTTTTACACACTGTGGGCATCCCAGCATACCTCCTGAATGGCTGTCATGACAACATGTTGAACCGATTCTTCCATCATCATTATGGTCTGGATGTACTCTGAAAATAAGAGTATTTTCAAATGTTACTGTTGAAACATAAGTCACACAGAACATGAGGTCAGAAGCTGCATCCTTCCTACAAAATAACTATGTGCCACAGATGACACTGAAATGCATAATCACCATCCAAGTCCCACCCCAACAAACTCAACAAGACACTATCAGAAGTCTGTTTAGACATAAATCCAGGCTCATTGGAACTATGCAACAATGAAAAAGTACATGATTGTCATCTATTTTTTTCCTTCTGGCATCTCACACTTCTGAAATAAATACTTACAATCCCTTTCTCACCTTGTTCCTAAACTATTCAGGCTATACAAGTACATGATGCACACACAGGTTGTCATTTTCTGTAAGTTTAACAATGTTCTGCCTTCCTACAGCATCCTCATTTCAAGACATTTTCATATCTCTGCTTGGTTTCTGTTCTTATTTCTGTGCTATATGACAAATGAGTCCCCTCCACTTTTTTTATTCCTCACCTGTGTGTAGATATGAGCTACACAGCACATACTCTGTAAGATGACACAGTGGTTAGAAGGACAAATTCTGACATTCAGACCAAGTCAAAGAGTTTATGACTTGCCCAGTATCATATAGTTTCCAGTCAGATATGATCACTTTTACATGTGACCTGTATTCTTTTAATGCTTTGCCATGAGAAAGATGCTGGAAATCAGTCACCTCGAAGTGATCAATTAGGTCATGCCAAGTCTCACTCAAAGTACATAAAATGAGACTGTTCTGATATTTCAAACATGTACATTTTTAATGGTCAGACTGAAAGAGTACAAGAAACAGGAATAAGACATACCTCCCACCTAAGAATGCCAAATTCCACACAGAAGGAAGATGATTTTACATAAAGTGGAGAGGACGGGTGCCTAATAAAAATGGAGTTATGTATGTACTCATGGAAGAAAGTTACCTCTATTTAATTAATAGGACAGCCAGACTGTCTCCTGATTAAGGGAAGAATAAAAGTAATTTCAGAAGGAGAAACTGAAGTGATTTAGACACCTGAGAAAACTGGAAAAGGGAAAACAGCCATAAAAGCTAAGATGCACCGTGCCAGAGAAAGACAAAAGATCTGAAACCCTGGCTGCTGTTTTGTCAGAAAGGAAACCAAAATTATTTAAAACAGGAAAAGACAGATAATTGATGCTACTTTAATATAAATACAGTAAAGTTTTATTTACGCACATGTGTATTTTATAAACATGTTCCTATGCTTCCTGTTTTACATGTTAAGAATAAATGTTTGTGGTCGCTTTGTTACCTTAACCTGGCTTGAATTAAGTGTAATTTAAGGTAACTGTAAGTCACCCTGGGCAAGTTTAGAGCATGAGATTCGGGACACTTCAACAAGTGTCTCCGTTGTTCATCACATCCTCTGTGGCATCTGCAGGAAAAGTGAATGGGTCATATTTTTTTACCTGTGCAGGTCAGATAGACAATTGGTGCCATGGGAGTCAAGAGAGGCAAAAGTCTCTCTCAGAGACTGCTTAAGTGGGATTCAATCACCTAACAGATACCCCAAGTGACATTTTGGGTGCCCTTAAGGTATCATGCTCCGTCTTCAGCTGCTGCTTAAGGGCATGGCTGCCAACATTACTTTTTCCTACTTGCCAACCCCATGCAAAAGTCTCAGAAACTACAGTATCCCAAACCCCAAACATTTGTCTGACAGCAACCTGAGAAATGTAATTTTTCCCCTAAGTAGTTACACAACAAGCTGGATTTTCATTCATTGCCTGGGAGAAAATATGCTTTCAAAATTTAATACCTTGCTTCTGTTCACAGTTCACAGCGCATCCCAAAATAAGCTGAAGCATTCTCCCAAGCTCTGCAGTATCAGCATGCTCTCCGATCAGGTTAACATCAGGAAGGGTGAAGTCATTAATCTGTTGCCCTAGAATCTGCATAAAGACCCAGTACACACACATCTGTATCACTACATATATACATACACACATTTCAAAATACATAGATTATTCAGAATCAACAAGAGCAATTCACTCATACTTTGCCATAGTTTTCATTCCACCTCTAAACCAAACTAAATTGCCTAACACCTAACATACAAATATTGAACTATACTGCTTGACACAATTAATATTTGGGAGAAGGCAAACCTGTCTCAGCTAGTAAGAAACTAGTAGTTTAGATTTTTTTCTTCAGACAAGAAGATTAATAAAGGAAGGATTCCACAGTGATCAGCACATGGCTATTTTTTAAAGCATCCCATTTAAAAAAATCTAACGCCTAAGAACATCTTATGTAGCATAAAATGCTACACAGAAATTTCATATTTCTTACTGCTACAAAGCCAGAAATTGAAATATTTTACTTATACATCTGTCTAGCACTGATGGATGACAAATACAAGACAGTAAAAAAAATTATCACTTGGTCAGTCTCACACTTTTAGTAAATTTAAGATGTTTAGCAAGTCTCAGAGCTAATAAATCTACTTCCATGGAAGAGAATTTGAGGTAGTAGTACAATACATAATTAAACAGCCCACATGCAGAAAGAATAAAAAACCCACAACAAAACAAAAAACCCCATGTGACTTACAATTAATGTAATCTGATTATAATTAAGAAGGATTTACATTAATGATTGTCAGCAGAAGGAATTAAACAATTCTGCTAAATTGTTCATAAAGAGCTTTCAGGGGGCTGAAAATATGAATATGAAATATGGAATTAAACAGCTCTGACACATTAATTGCAGATAAAAAGGAACTGTCACTTCTTAAGTAGGGTGCAATAAAGAAACAATGACTATGGAGGGAATCAGTCATTTGTTTGCTGGATACCCTTTTTCATGTTAATACTCAGAAAACAGAAAATCAGGTAAAGGTATTTACAAAAAAAACTAAAACAAAACAGGAAAAAACCCACCCCCACCCCAAAAAAATACCAAACACCATTTAACAGATGTTTATGAAGAATACATGGAAATCAAGGCATTCAAAAATCTTCCAGAGTTTGGCTTTGTGGAATTGTTGTAACTGAATTTGTTCTTGGTTTGTATGGTGTTTTTTTCTATTGTGGCATTATTCTCTCAAAGAATGAGCACCAACACTACTAAAAAATCTATGTATACTTTAAAGGACCCAGATTCATTCTTGTTGGAAAAAACTTCCTTTAGGTCATGCTAGTGAGAAAATAAGAATTATGTGAACGTATCAAGCACAATGGAAAATATTACCATTCTATATAGACGACAATTATACAATAAAATACAATATTCTTTTAATTATACACATCTGATACGTGTTTATATATTGATCTGTAGTTCCTGAATTTCTTTCAAATGCAATGCCAGATTTAAGATAATAATACAACAGCTTCATAGTTACTGGTAATATAATTACTGTTGAAGAAAGCTGAAGAGAAGAAGCATATCAGCAGGCACTATGAAGAAACCAAGGATGCAAAGGTGTAAATAGAGGATTTTGAAATAAATATGAGGTGTAATTTTAATTCAACTACAAAAAATTGAATAAATAAAAAATTAAGGATAGACTCTGCAATAAATATCTTGAGATGAAAAACAGCATTTTTTCCCCTTAAAAAAAAAGTATAAAAGACCCTTACAAAAAAATTGAAGTTTCAATTCCAGAGCAACAGAGTTCTGCGGGAAGATTACTGGGGCATAACAAAGCATGCAAGCTATAAATAGGTAACTTTGGCTTCTTGTTCTTCCATACTATAATGGACAAAGACAGCAATGTAGGATAGCTATTGAAAGATTGTCCTCCTGAATGTAATACAAATTTTTTTATTTTTTAAGATGAACAAAATTAGCACATACACTTTTCAAAGGCTTATTAGCTAAAAACTACATCCAATAAAATCCATACACATTCACATTTGTATTTTTGTAGAAGGTGACTGCTAACAGAGGGAATCAGGCTGACGAAAACATAACCAGGATTCATAGTAGAATCCAGATCATCTCCGCTATCACCACAAGCATTGCCTCAGCAGAAACAAAAGAAACCAAACCAAAATCCAGTCAAACTTATAAATGTGCATTAGCTTTGATGAACTTAATCAGCTTGAAACAGCTCTAAACTTGCTTTGTAGTAAAGTTTTAACACCAGAAACTTAATCACCATACACGTGAAGTAGCTGAAAAGAAGCTGGCATCACTTCATCACAGTAATATTAATTTCTGTAACAAAAACCTTAGTTGTTTCTTTCTAGAAATGTCAGTTATGATCAGCATGCTTAACCACCAATTTTCAAAATCTTTTTCAACATGGATACCTGTCTATTTACTGAATATGAGCTTACGAGTCTAACCTTTTTCCTTCTGAAAATCTGTTAATTTTTAAAGACTTACTAACAAATACCTTCTCCAAAGTATTTATAAGACACTAATATTTTGAGACAAGCAGTGCCCAGAATGTACATATAATGGATTTTGTGCTGCAGCCTGTACAGATCAATTTGCCTTAAAACATCACTGAAACTAAAAGCACATTTCAGCTGAAGATTCACCACTGAAAAAATATGTTGTACCTCCTCTGGAGTGGTTTCCTTCTGAGTTGCTCAACAGTTTAAGAGAGAATGCCAAGAGCAGACTCCAATATCCCAGGATTAAAACATTTCATTGAAAATTTTAATGTGGAGAGAGACAAAAAATTTCTTTACTCTCTCCTCAAGAGAAAAAAAAACGGATAAAGGCAGTCTTTAGCAGGGGGTGTGGGTGGGTGGAATCAAACACAGGTACTGTTAAAGTCCATCATTATAACATATTCAGCAAAGACCTCTAATATTTTTATGACAGAATTTGCATATCAGGCTCCTCTGGAAGCTTTGAGTAATCAATAAAGCAGGTGACAAGTTTTAGAGAAGGCTAACACCTGAGAACAGGCCATGAAACACTGTATGCCAAATACTTTACAAGAAAAAGTCAGAACGTAAGCAGTAGAATATAATTTACATTAAACATGTTAAAAATATGTAACAAAAGAGGAATGTATATGTAGATTACCTAAAATGGTTCTTACCTCATGGTTGTAATCCAATATTCCCTTTAAAATTTTCTTCAGGTTGCTTACCTATTTGACAGGAAGAAGGAAATACAATAAATGCAGGTAATAGGTTGCAGAGAAATATAAAGTAGGCAATCACAGAAGAATCACACAAAAGAATCATGCAATTATATCTATTTGCACAATGAGACTTTCTGTTTGAGCAGTTTAATTTAAAGTCATGAAAGTTATGCAAGAGTTCCTTATGACCAGACTTCCAGACCTGATCACTAATCTTTATTAATTGAGAACCTATTTAAATTTATGAAGAACAACACATTGCCTTGGATAGGCTTTAGATCAGACTCTAATGTATCAATGTTTTTTGGAGTACTTGCTTATCTTGGGATTATTTTTATACCCAGAACTGAAACATTCTTTTCCTCCTCTCTTCTCTTGCAGTATCCCAGTAATCTACTTTCTGCAGATATAACTCTCTTCCTCCAAACTAAAACCAGCTACTGCTCAATATCCTCCTTTATTCCCAACCTAGGTAAGCTTATTTTATTAACTTTCTCATTAATGATTGCACTTAGTTCTTTCATTTTTATTTGTGTGTTCCCCATTTCTCTAGAATCGAGTGCCTGTCTTACAGTATCAAGGCAAAATTCACATTTCTCAGTGATGCTTTCAGTGCCATACAAAGCTAGCTTCCGTTCACTTGCATAACCAATGGCATCAGTTAAGTGTCTCCTGCTGTACAGAATCTATGACACACTTCTCTAGTACTGAGTACTGCTCCCTTTCTTGCATTTACATCAAGTCTCTGAAATAAAGACTGCATTTAAAAATTATAAAACTGCCCAATGGATCTAGTAGGTGATATTTAGAGAAAAAAATGAAATCTTTGCTGAAAGGAACTCTGTCTTCTGTGACAGAGGAACAGCTGAGGGCACTGGGGTTGTTTAGCCTGAAGAAAAGGAGGCTGGGGGAAACCTTTTTGCTCTCTACAACTACCTGAAAGGAGGTTGTAGCGAGGTGGGTCAGTCTCTTCTCCCAGCTAACAAGTGATAAGAGGAAACACCCTCAAGCTGCACCAGGGGAGGTTTAGATTGGTTATGAGGAAAAATTTCTTCATGAAAATGTTATCAAGCACTGGAACAGGCTGCCCAGGGAAGTGGTTGAGTCACCATCTGTGGAGATATTTAAAAGATATGTAGACATGGTACATAGGGACATGGTTTACTGGTGAACTTGGTAGTGTTCAGTTAATGGCTGGACTTGATAATCTTAAGTGTCTTTTCCAACCCAAATGACTCTATGAAGTCTATGAACAGGTTCTGCAAAGACTGAACCTGACTAAATTAGGTGTCACAAAGCACTGCTGCTGACAGCAGTAGCCACAGCAGAAAACTGTGAACTATAATGAAGGGAGGGCAAAAACTCTCAAATCCTGACTGTCTTTAAAGCCCACAATAACTTCTCTATTCTTGATTAGATTCCAAAAATATCCAGCTAGGAGATTCTGCCCACTGACAGAATTCACCTATCTTCCAAAAGAGCTGAGGAAACACTACAGAAGACAGATAGGAAACATGATACTGAAATCCAGGGACAGACTCAACACTTCACAGTCCACAGACAAAATGAGGTGATGAAAGCAAAATGCAGTCTCTTTTCTAAGAGAAACTTAAAAAAGGAAAAGGCTGCACACCCTAAAGGGATTAGCCATGAAATCCAAAGTGATAATGATTGATTACCTTATTCCTATTAATACACTCCCTTTTGGGAACAAGTGGCAAAAGCTGACCACTTATTAACATATAGGAACATCCTGATTGTCTTCATAATCACTGAACTTTAAGTCATACAGGAAACAAAATTCACTTGGACATCAGAAGTGACACATCAACTATACTGACAACCTAGAATGAGAACTAGAGATGATAGCAAGTATATAACAACATTTACTGTCCCTCCCATAACATCATAATAATTAGTTTACTTTCAGGTTTACACCTTCTACTCCCAAACATACACTATTTCTGTAATATTACACATAACACATTGTGTTTCTGTAAGAGCTACAACCATCTTCTGGCTGTCTGCCCAAAAGCAATCACCACCAGCTCTGAAAGACTATGCACAATCATAACCAAAGTCTGCAACAGATTTAAGAATTTAAAGAAATGTAAATAATTTTATTCTTATGTCAAATCACCACAAAGAATACTGCACTGATTAGAATATAATTGTCAAACTTGATTCATTAAGATCTTCAAGTCTAATTTACCTGAGTCTCCTGCAGAAAGTGCCACAGAAATGCAAAGGCCATGCTGCAGAATTTAAGTCCAGTTTACCGAGGAACCTTGAACTTGAACATAATCCCAAAAAATGAGAAACAAAATGGAAAGTTCCCACCTACAAAATCCTTCTTTTCCCCCTTCCTTGTAATCATTGTTTGAATTAAAATCCCTTAAACACAAAGAGTCATCTTCCTCCATGTAACTTTCATACTGCTTAGAGTTGAGATGCTGGAATAAAATCAATATTTATCAAAATCTGTCATCAAAACTAACGCCGAAGTGCTTCTCGCAGGGATTTGAGTGGCCGCAGTGCTTCTCGCTTTCCTTGTCCATGTCCTTTTAGACCCAGAGGACTTCTCTTTCCCTTGGGGGTATTGAATAGTATTAAATAGGTCTTGATAGGCATGGGCCAGGCCCCAGCACATTGCAGTGATCTGTGTATCTCTGGGATTGCCAGGGTGACAACACACTTTCTCCAAATATTCTACTAATTTTTCAGGATTCTGCACTTGTTCAGGGGTGAAGTCCCAAGCCACAGGGGGTGCCCATGATCTTAGGCATTTGCCCATACCATCCCACATACCCTGCCACCCATAGCTATCCAGCCTTGGGGCAGATGTCTGGGTGATATTCTTAAGTTGCTTATTAACCTTAGAAAGAGCTGAAATGGTCTGCCAAAGCAGTATGAACAGATGTATCTTAACTACCCAAGGACGTTCAAGATACTGAAAAGTTGTTGTAATGAAGGAGGAGGCACTATAGAAGATGGTAGCCAAGGTGCCGTTCTGTATTTCCTCCATAAAATAACTCTCAGAGGAGGAGGTATAATTGCTGATTGTCTCCATGAGGTGGTACCCGATGTACAGTAATGGCTTCAATATAAACTTCAAATACCAAATAAAACTCAAGGCCAGTGTTTTAAAAGCAACTCTCCCAGGCAAAACATCACTAATGACTGCAGAGCACAGCAGACCACAAAACCCACCAATCTTTAACAGACACAGCAAATACAAGAGCATGGTGCCAATAGGATAAACTGAGAACAGATGAATCAATGCTGTGACCAGCAACTGTTAGTACCTCAACCCTTCAAGTTCCACATTGGGTGCCAAAAAGGACTGTCATGGTTCAGCCCCAGTCAGCAACTAAACACCACGCAGCCACTTGCTCACTCCCCCCACCCCTGTGGGATGGGGGAGAGAATCAGAAGAGCAAAATCACAAAAAAAAACTTGTGGGTTGAGATAAGAACAGTTTAATAATTAAAATAATAATTATAATAACTACTATGATGATAATAATAATGACAATAATGACAATATAATAAAAAGGAAAAGGGGAAAAGGAAAAAACCAAAACCACAAACAGTACAACTGCTCACCTCCCGCCAACTGATGCTGCCACTCCCCGAGCCGTGATTGCTGCCTCCCTCCCCCGGCCAGCTCCCCCCAGTTAACATACTGGGCATGATGTTACATGCTATGGAATATCCCTTTGGCCAGTTTGAATCTGCTCTCCTGGCTGTGCCACCTCCCCTCCCAGCTTCTTGTGCACCCGGCAGACCATGGGAAGCTAGAAAAGTCCTTGACTAACACAAGCACTACTCAGCAACAGCTAAAACATCAGTGTGTTATCGACATTGTTTTCATACTAAGTCCAAAACACAGCACTATGCCAGCTGCAGTGAAGGAAGTTAACTCTATCCCAGCTAAAACCATGACACTGTCATATGAAATATCTGTTTTTATTTAATTACAGTTTACTCACTGGCTTAGGAATTAAGGGTATATCAAAACAGAATTAAATATATCAGTTGCTAATTATCTTTTTGACAAAAATGAATGCTGGCTTACAACACACCTATAATCTCTGTTTCTTGCTTAAAGAAAAACATTCACATGACAGGCTTCCCCTCTTATCAGAAAAAACTCTAAAAGTCTACTCAAAAATAAGAGCTCCCTTCCCTTACAGAGGAACCACAAAGTAGCAGAAAGTTGATACTGTACACTGCAAACTAGCTTCCAGTACTCCACCAGTCAAACCAGCTTGTACTGTAGAAGAATTCAAAGTAAACATAACTGTACTACCACAGGGAGTCAAAATTAAGTCTCAAAAATCAGGTTTTTATTTTCTTTACAGCACTAAGTAGTCTGTGCTTTAATTTCACAAGTTATTCCATTTTGCAATATTGTATCAAACACAAAGCATTCAAACTGTACTAGTTGCATAAAGTCTAATGGCTCCTATTATATGAATGTGCTATCCAGTAATTGAACAGACACGGCTTTCTACTATAAACATCAATAAAATTGTACTTTAAAATGATGCTGTAGTCCAAATACCAAAGTGAAAAGTCCAGAATAAAAAGTCAGAAATCAAGCGGAACTACATTCTTCCTTCCCCTCCCAAGCAAGGTATGACCACACTGCATGGAAGGGGACAGAGGAAAAGGTGTCAGTTTTATCCCTTCCCTCAGTCAACAACTTATTCTGTAATTGCCAAAATTGGCATGTGTGTACCGAATAATTAACTGTTTAAATTTCTGTTCTGTATGACTTGACATTGAACTATTTTTGTTTCTTGATTAGTGAATTTCATTCCTACAAAATATTGACAACAGAATTATTTTCTGTACTGTTTACCATTTTCAATAAAGGCCATTTTACCTTCAAAATGTTGTCTTCTTCAGCACAAAGTACTAGTGTGTACACAATTTAAATTCTGACTATATTAAAGAGTTCATTTGTACATCAGAAAGATATGCCTTTGCCTTTTTTTTACCCACGACATCAAATAGCAGTTAATGCAGCAGTGAGAGGTAGTTGTAAGTTTTTTTGTTGCCCAAGGGAAAACATAAACTGCTATGTACACTGATGTATGCTATGCCCCAGAAATTTTAACTCCAAAGTAGTAAGAACTCATCTCTCTGCTAAACACAGTAGACAAAGATCTGGTCAGGTGTAAAACAGAATGCTTGCGGAATGCTTCCCACTTTGCAAGTCTCCCGAGTTCTAAAGTTTCCCTTTTTCTATGCTGTGCATTGCTCAATATCTCAAGTCAGACAACCTGCCCTGAAACCAAGAACGTAACACAATCCCTGTGAATTTATACATTTGTTTTAAACTGGTACAGCAACAGGAAAAATATTTTTAATAAGATTGCATTCTTGCAGTTACCAAAAAGTGAACAGCTGAACAAAAAAATAATGAAAGCTGAGCCATATATTCTTGTCCATTCCTCACAAAGGATAGCATCCAATTCGGTTTCTGAGGATCCCTTGAAACAGTGGTTAGGAGGGCTGCACCAGGCCTACAATAACCTCTAACAGGCCCTGCTAACCAAAGTAGAACTACCTGCACATTACCTTTTGGGTTGTTCTTTTAACTTACTTCCCCTACTAGACTGGCTCCTTTATGTGGTTCATAATACTGAGAGCTTGTACAAGTGGTGATGATTACACCATATGATACCAGAGGCAAAGAGCAACCATGTTCAGCAACATGAATATAATTCAGCCTATTTTCATGACTTGTATGGTAGTGAGATAACCAAATTATTGTTTCTTATGGTCCTTCCTAAAATATAAAAGAAATCTATATCATTGAGTCATGCAGAAGCATGTTGCCTATATTTTAAATCTAGCAACAAATGAATAGGAGTGCAGAGATTGAGCCAGAGATTGAGTCAAGCCAGACTATAAATGACACATTGACTGATAGATATTTGAACGGCTAGGTTACTAGTAGTGTTTACTCACATACAAAGCAGAATAACAGTTGGCAAAGTATAGGATTACTTTTCTGGTTACAAAGTAAGAGTTAAAATATCATATTTGTGACTTTTAGCATTCTTCATGAAAAGGGAAGTGGTTATAAAAAATGTATACAAAAAGCTGGAGTATGCACCTCTTTCAAACAAAAAATCAGTCTTTAGTCCTTATTTACAAAGAGGTATATATATATAAAAAAGAATTACATCAGCACGGAACTGGAGATTTGACCTGATGTTTTTCCAACCTCAGTCACATAAGAAAGTTACTAGATTGCTCAGCTTGCCTTTTTGTATTCACACCTGCTAAAAGCCTTCATATCTGCCAAATTTCTGGGAGACAAAATTTTTTTCCTCAAGCTCCATATGAGAGTTACACTGCTCCGCTTTCAATCAGCCTAAGTGCCATTATAACAAATAGTTCTTCATTTGTTGTTCTCCAAATTTAACAGTGACAACTTCAATATTCCTTAGAAAAAAGCCACAGAAATATTTTAAGGAAAAATAAAACCTTGGATCCAGCTGTTCATCTGCAGTTCCATATGTTTCTTTGAAAAGTTCATTTAAATTAACTGCTCTATAAGCAGCAAAACTAACACAGCATTTTCAGGGATCACATAATTTATTCACCAGTCGGTATGTCCTCATCAATGTACCCACATTTTTGCTGCCAGCCCTGTTAGACAAAAGATTCTAAAGCAGCCCAGACTTGCACACAGCTGGGCAGGCAGCAGAGACCACATTGGCAGGTCTGCTGGCCAAGTCAAAACATACAGAGCAGCAGTATGCTCCATCCTAGTCTAATGCAGCACTTATCTTTGTGTCCCTTCTATTCAGCCAGCAATGTTGATGAGGCTGTAACTACTAGAGCATTTCACAGTTGCAGCCCTTCCCCAGATGCTCATAAGGGTTTTTGGTAGCCAGAGAAAAATGGTTTTATAGGACACATGAATTAACAGGCAAATCACCACTATTTTGTTTCCCCAAGCAGTAGGGCTGGAAACTGTAATTTAGAAAGGTATGTACATCATTCTCTGAACAAAACTAGTCAGAAAATACACTAACAGCTGCATGTGAAACAATCTTCTTCAGGTTTTATATAACAAAATGCTCCTCAGCCATAGCACCGTAAATTCTGTTGTCTTCAAGTTTGCAGAGAAAGTACTAGACTAGCTAGTCATACAAATGACCCAGCAAATAGACCATGGTTAAAAAACATGCTGAGTACAAACAACACAGAAAAAAACACGACTTCCTCTCCTAAAACTCAGTGGTTGTGCAGAGCTGACGAAGTAAAGGAAAACATTCTGCCATTTTTTTAAATAAATTGCTTATTATTATGCTATTTTCATGCATCTGCTTCTCAGAGCTCTGTTTTTAAATGCCACTTTCACACTTTGCATTTAAAAAACAATCTTTCATTCAACATTAGGAAAACAAAGAGAGGTAACTGATGCATAAAACTTATTTTAATATTTTCCTTTTAACGTATTCAAACTTATTTACAAAGTAAATATGTCTTTTCATCACTAAACTGTGCAGGACTATAAAAACAAAAGCCCAACTAATTAAAATGGTCTAAAATTCAAAATACTGTACTATAAAGCAAAGTCTTAATCTAGAAATAGGCTAATATTTAGATACAGTATTATATTAAGAACTGAAATATAGATTCACAGGCGAGCAAAGTCAGTCAAATACCTTTAGCCTCCAGTTATCTCCTACTTCTGTTTTGATCCTGTTCAGCCAACCTTCATCAAAGTAAGCTGGATCTCTGAAACAAAAGATGTAGAATATTCATTAAAAACAGGTTACAGAAACTGTGAGGGTACACCTCAGACATCAAGCCCCTATCTCAGGCTGAGGTTATTTAAATGACTACCTCTGTATCTGACACATAGCCTGTATATAACACTTGAGAATCCTGTTACTACCCACTTTTCTATGGCCTTGCACCCTGTTGACAGCACAGCTTCATTTGTGTGCCATGAGTAGCTAATACTTTTGAGGGAACTGCTGTACTTGGAATGCCTTTTCCAGTTTTTCCCATCTGTAAGTTCTCTTTGTCTAATTTATTAGCTGGTCCTGGAGTAATATTTGCTTGCATTACTTGAAAGTGTTACAAAAATTATTACTTTTCCACATATTATGGACTCCTATACACTGAGAGCACACTTTACTATTATTTCATTGACCAAAAACTATCAGTATTTGCAAATCTCATTTCATGGTAACCCTAGACAAATCTTTCTGTGAGCACCTTTCCTTAAAAGTTTTTCTATCTTCTGCATTTTTGATGAGACAGTCAAGATAAAGAACAGACCACCTACTGCTTTTAGAGTATACTTCTGTTTCTATAAACTTCTTCCCTCTCTTCCTTTTTCTCACAAGCACCTTCCATACGCTGCTTCTTCAAGACAACTCCCAAGACTCCCTTGCCCCAAGTTCCAAGATCATCCAAAAGGCTAACGTTTTCTACTGTTCACTCAAGATTTCATTATACCATACAGAATTTTGAAAATGCTATGATCAGGATCTAAGGAGAGAGAATGCACTATAACTAACTAGTTTTAAAGGAGTAGGTCAACATAATAAGGAGGTGGTCATATTTCATCCAACATAAAAAGTTAATATAGTTGGGGAAAAAACACAACTTTTTCTCTAAGCATAAGACTTAAGAGTCAGTGTGGTACGCCAGGTTAGAGTTTCACGTGAGATATTCTGATTTCTAGACCTACACTGCTGCATTTGCCCCTGAGTACTATTAGATTTACTGCTGTATCCTCCACAGATAGAAGGGTTCTGGACTGAGCTCTATTAAGGGCAAGATACCATGAGATCTCTTGGCAAAAGCTCAAGAAAACTATGAACGTGCCTGAAGATTCAAATAGCATCTATATCATACATGCTGTAAACCAGCAATTACATTAGTACTTATAGTAGGACACAGACTTTGTAGCCACCCTTTGTACCTGATGCACAGTATCTCCTGTATTCCATCTTCCCCACAATGTCTTCTGCAAGCAACCCGTGATAGAACACACAGTAATGGAGAGAGATCACAAACAGCAATGTTTCTCTACTGACACATACCAATTGCTATTTTTACACATTCTGTTACAGACTCTGGTGAAAATTACGGCATATTTCCTTTCCTCTGACATGGCATCCGCAAACATATAGCTGGAAGAGCAGCTTTAATTACTAGTTAAGTTGATGACTCCAAATTACTCCCATTCAAAAACAGTGCAGTTCTAGCACAGATGACAGAATCTTGAACTATGAAACAGAAAAAGCAATGAATGTCTTATCCAGAGTTTCATCTGGTTTTGAAATAGATGTTTTCAATTAGCTTTCAAATGGCCTCTCTTCCCAGGTAAACCTAAGAATAAAATTGATTCGAATGCATACAAGATCTACTGGAGACAAAGAAGGCTCACATTCAGCTTTTACAGGAAACCAACGGCTCTCCTTGCAAAGAGTCATACTTTGCCTAACTTCCACTCAATCACAACAAGATCATCTGGAAAGTGATGAAAAGAATGATATATCAAGCCCCATGTAGCCCCACTTGATTCCATTTGAGGTGTGGTGTTCAAAAAGCACCCTGCTATCTTTCAGATGTGTCTTCTGCGAATTGCCAAGTAAGGCCAAGAAAGCCTCCTTACAACAGACTCACAACTACAAAGTGTTAATGCAGCTGAGTGAGAAAGCAGGTATGACTAATTACCTGTGCTTCACCAGCCAAAAAGACCAACGGGACTTTAAGGACTGTTTCTTATCATTTTAAGGGTTGCACTTGGTCACATCTTCAGCTGCTTCAAGGCTGCAGTGCCATGAATACACCAATTCTTGACTTACCATTTTCATTGTAAATAATGAGTCTAAGAAGCAACATCAGTTAGCATAAACAACTGTCCACAAACAGAATTATATTTGGACTGACAGAATGGCTAAGAGTAACATGATTTCATGGTCAGCTCCGACTTATTCCACTCTGGAAGCCTGTACTTCAATAGCAACTAGGCAGCTTTTCTCAGCTAGTACGCAATAAAAGTAACACATGGACCAGCAACTGGCCTTCACTGTCTTGGTGGAAGTCTTGGGCTACCTACACCTCTATATATGTTATCAGATATATATAAGGAAGGTCCCTGAGAATTAAATCTAAACTCAGTGTGGTAGTCCTCTCCCACAAATTCCATTTGTTTTTTCTGTTTAAGTATACAAACCTCATGGAAGCATCCAAGGGTCCAGCAGCTGATAAGCAATCCACTCTAAATCATCAACACACAACACTGGTCAGAATAGTACCAAGAACTCTTTACAGCATCTCCATGCAGATTAGACAATAATTAGTAGCATACTGCAAAATCACTTTGCCAGAAACACAAGCAGAAAAACAACAGCTTGTGTATCAACACCAAGCAAATCTAGAATGATCACCCCTTCCTGATCCATAAACCACCTCAGAATCATTCCTAGTGTGCCATTATAATTCAATTTCTGTCCTCAGAAGTCTGATTAAGGTTCAGAATTAATACCAACAGCAATGCTTTCTATATATCTCAAACTAATGGAAATCAAATCTGAAATGAAAAAATTTCCATCAGAATTTCTACAAATACTTTTTAAAAGGTGCTTTCAGATATTAGGGCATTCAGAACCCTTGCTGCAAACAAGTCTCCCTCTGCTGAATCTTTCAGAAGCATTATTCAATCATATTCAGAGTTCTTTAACCCCCTTAGTCTGTGTCATTAAGATAGATGCTATCATTTCTTACAGCATTTGAAAATGCATCACCTAAGCAAATATGAAAATGTGTTGTGGAGAACTAAGCAGCTGTGATTACAAAACCTACCAAATCATTTTGAAGACATACTGCTCTAAATAGGGCAGCAGAAAACTGACTGGTACATCATCATTAGAATGAGATTACTTCTTTAAACCAAGCATTTTGAATTCAGTAAGTTCTTGAGTCTAGATCCAAGCTTGGACAATCTCTTGCACTGGGTAAGTTTCCAGGTTTATAGAGGTATTTGTGTATCAGTTGATTGCTGCCTAGCATCTGAATAGTACTGCAGATAACTAGGACTCTTCTTCAGAGCACGAGATAGTTATGCTGCTGTTAATGCTGTATCACTTCATGTGATGTTGTTTTCAGCAGTGCTCATTTATACCATCTCCCTGTTATTTTGTATGCAAATTTTCCTTTATTTAAGCGATCATCTCTCCACATCATAGATGCCAAGAGACAGAAATATTCTGCTGAAGAAAACCAACCCACAGAGCATGTAGTATAACTCATGATTATTACTCATTTTAACAGTGGTACAGTAAGCTGCTTTAAGAAATGTCTGTTTACAAAAATTTCCATCCCCCAGTGATATATAAAAGCACGGCTTTTGTGTTCTGCATGTGTCAATACATACACAGCATGCTGCAATGTATAATATAACAAATGAATAATTCATTAAGTGGGGCACAATGCACAGATGACAAATGAAAATATACACTATCTCTTACATTTACCAAGGCCAGTATGACAGCCAGAAAGAATTAAAACAAGAGGGACACCTGGTACTAAACAGTCTCCAGAGTGGGACAAAAGGGAAACTTAAAACTGTAGCATAAAACAGCGAAATACACTGTTCTAGGGATACCAATGGATAGTAAAAACATGAGTAATATCAGTGAAGGCTACAAAAAAAAGAAGAAAGAGGATAAAATCAGAAGCAAGCTATGGCACTTCTATCTGCTCTAAACAGCATAAGCTATATGGTTTTAGGCAGACAGCCTACTCATAGACAGTTCAAACATTTGCTTCTAATCTTTACTCCCAGAGTACATGACTCTAAAATAATCAACACTGATTGTGTAAAACATCTTATCTTACTGTATTTCATACTGACTCTAGTCAGAAGGACCAGTAGCCTTTATATCTGAACACAAATGAACAGTGAATCTTGCAGAATAATACCAAAAATAGATAAGCTACAGCATAGGCTGAATCTCTTCCTCCAAGATGTTATAGTTAGCACTGGAGAATTTCATTCAGTGGTACTTTAACATGAAATTTTAAGATAAAGGTTTTATGATAAAAAGAAAATGTCCCTCAGGGATCTATCAACACCTGTTTATTAACAACTGAATCTGTAAGCAAAATGCTCATGCTTGGTTACATAGCACATATTTCTACCACTTTATATCACACACTGCATCAGTGAAAAGCTTCTGAAGGTGTCAGTAACTCCCTCTGTACCCTCTTCTCACAGCCTCTTCCAGCAGTTTTATTACAGAAAATTCTGCTACATGAGTTGATGAACAACCTTTACTTACAAATGGGCTGCTCCTTTGAGTGCAAAAAAATATTGAAAACAATGTACAAAAAATTAAGAATAATGGAAGGAGCTGCTGGCCACTTTTGAAGACTTGATACAAAGCACAGATGTTTATCAGCTGATGATTAAGCAATATTCTTTTTTCTTTTACTGACAACAAATCCTACAGTTCTGTGTTGTGCAAATTTTCTGTATATCTAAAGCAACTACTCCCCTGAACTAGGGATCTCTTTGAAAGTGTTCCTCATCATAAACTACTCTTAATTTCACCTTGTTTCCAGTACCTCCTGCCCTCATAAGTACCAACGGACTCTTTCTATAAAGGTGGAGGTTAAAAAAAATAGAGAGTTCAGACTTCTAAACTTCAAAGTTTTCAAGAAGGAAAACTATCCTTACTCTCCTATGGAAATATATCCAGATCACTGGATCACCCAACATCTTTCAATTTTCATCAATGCTTTACCTCACTTAATTTTAATTCTTCACTGACTGCATTTTCTTCATTCATAGTGAACTCTTGTTTTACTTCTTTTTTTAAACTCTCACTGGATATATTAACCTGCTCTTTCAGCTATTTTTTAAACATTTACTACAGTAGAAGTTCCGATGTACACAAAAATTGTCAGAATTCTCCCATCACCCATTTATGTAATTAATATATTAGTACTATTAGCCTCAAAGAACACACATTGATGAAGAACCCTAAACAGGAGGCAGCTGTACTGAAAGACAACCAAATTTCAAGGAACATGCATTACAGTAATAGTAGTTTATCCTTCTCAGTGGAATAACAGTAACAGCATTTAAGTCTTGTGTCTCCAGTTGAGAAAATAAATTTGTCCTTTGAAGATTAACTTGTTGAGAGATTTTCATGCCAAAGCTGTAACTGTTCAAGTTTTCACTGCAAATTATATCTGTTTGCAGTGACCCAGTGCTTTCAGCCTGTACTCGCTCTTCACTATGTTACCTGACTGTATGACTTTCCCAAATAATCTCGAGCACCCAGCGGTATTGCTCTTACAGATTTCTATACCTGCAAAAATTTTCTTCTATGTGGTTTATCTCTCTTGGGACAGAGCAGAAGCCAATGATGCTAATATAAAAAGAAGGGTAGACTGGAAAAGCCTGGGCCTGGTCTAGACTTGCTTCGTATTGTTGAACATTCCTTGATTGCTGACTAAGTATTCTTCCTGTGGTATCTGTTTAAGGAGCAAAAGGAGCATTTCACTGTTAGTGTTTAGTTTGGTTTTGTTTTCAAGAAAGAATACTTAAAATGGCTTTGTCAACACAGTCCTGATCAGTTTTCTAGACAAATATACAAACGCTGATCCGTGTATTTGACATATATTCCCATCTCTCATGTCCAGGGAAACAATGTTTGGCTATTCTGCAGCCCTTGGTATCTACCTCAAAAATCAATTGGAGCCATCTTCTGTTACTACAAAAACAAAAAAAAGAGAAATAATATTTTCTCTCAAATATTGTTCATACGTTATCATTGCTGTTTTACAAAGCAAGATCAGGTTGCTGCTGCACCTCCAAGTTTCTCTCAACTGGAATGTAAAATTATTGCTAAATCTCTGCATGAGAATCAATGTATTCATTGCGCAAGTATGCAAAATAGTAAATCTGAAGCACAACTATCAGAAAGGAAGGCAGCCAAATACTAATTCCAGCAGGTTCAAATTATTACCTAGAGCATAGAGAAAGAACTTTAAATTGCCTAGCTGATCTTTACATACAAACTGGGTAAACTAAAGAATTCCCACATTCAGTGTCAGCATGGCAATTGCTACAGGAAATATTTTAAAATCATGCTACAGAAATGCAATATATGTATTGTACATCTCTTTTTAAAACATCGGTTCATCAGCTGAAAACAGCATCTCAGAACAGTTTTCCTTTCTTAATGCCAAGGCAGAGAGAAAGGCAGTACTTTAAGTCATGGTAGTACCAGGCTAAAATAGTAAGGCTGAGGGGCCTTTAACACTGAAGTTTCATTTCTGTTTGTATCAAGGTGTGATGTTTTAGATCCAAATTCTGACTGGTCTTTGAACTAGTCAAGAATATATACAGTTATTGACTGTTAGCCCATCATTAAGTGGAACCTGTACCCTACAGAATAACTACAGAAGTAGTCACTATTACATTTCTTCTAAATGATCTGAAAACAGATTCACAGATAATTACGCTGAAATCCTGATTTACTATAAAGTTTACTGAACACACCATTCATATATATGGTCACCACTTTATTAAACTCCAGCAGGTGAAAAAGGACGATATCTTTCCAATCCTAAAAAAAAAAACAGGAACGGTATCAAGTCTCCAAGTCTGTGTGTAGTTACAAGGTCACAGTCACAAGGTCACAGGCTCACTGGGATCATGGCAACAAGGTTCCTGCCATGAATGAACACAGGATCTTTAGGAAGAACAAGCTGGAAAGGCAGTGACAGGGAGATGGCCTTTATGTGAGAGAGCCGCAGGAATTTACGAGCTCTGCCTTGGGATGGACGATGAAACAGCTGAGAGATTACGGGTCAGGATAACCAGGCAGACCAACATAGGTGGCATTGTTGTAGGTGCCCGCTACAGACCACCTGATCAGGATAACATCATTAGGGACAAACTGATGAAGCAAGGGTTGGGTAAGTGGACAGGGAGATGGGTTGAGAAACAGCTGAACTGCCAGGCTTAAAGGGTTATGAAGTTCAGCTGGAGGCCAGTCTACTAGCTGCACACCCAAGGGGTCAGTAGTATTAAACATTATTAAAAATTACCTAGGTGATGGAACAGAGTGCAAGTTTTCAGATAACACAAAACTGGAAGGACTGTTTGATACACCTGATGGTTGTGCTGCAATTTGGAAGGACCTCAACAGCCTGGAGAAAAGGGCTGACAGGAACCTTATGCATTGCAGCAAAGGTAATTGCAAACCCCATGCACCAGACTATGCTGGGGGCCAACTGACTGGAAAGGAGCTTTACAAAGAAGCTTGGTAGAAACCAAGCTGAACACATTCCAGCAACATGTCCTTGTAGCTAAGAAAGTCAACCACATCCTGGGCTGCACTGGGAAGCACACTGCCAGCAGGCCAAGGGAGGTACTACCCAGCTCTGATGAGACTACATCTGAAGTGCTGTGTCCTGTCCAGTATGAAAGAGACCTGGACATACAAGGAAGCTCAGCAAAGCGCAATTAAGATGATTAACAGACTGGAGTGTCTGTCATATGAGGTGAGACTGAGCAAGCTGTGTCTTGTTTAGCTTCAAGAACAGAAGGCTCAGTGGGATCTTATCAATCCTGTGTATAAATACCTGATGGCTCCTTCTTTATACCCTCACATAATCTCAGTGTTGCCCAGTGAACAGATAAGAGGCAGTGGACGCAAACTGAAAGACAAGTACTTTCATCTGAGCATAAAGAAAAAATGCCCCCTGGGGTTTTTGTTTTAAAACAGTGAGGGCAACTACTTACTGGAACAGGTAGCCCAGAGGGGCTGCAGAGTCTGCATCCTTCCCTATACTCAAAATCTGACTGGACACAATACTGGGGCAACTAGCTCTAGCAGACTCTGCTTTGAGCAGGTGAGTTGGATTGAGTTGGATTAAACACTCAAGAGGTGCCTTCCAAGCTCAACTATTCCACAATTCTTTGATGCAAACCAGAAGAACTATAACAGAAAGCTGTTCATATCTATTATGTACATGTCCAGACTTAATTTTCAACAAATTACATAGAAAACATTGTATTCGGCATTTACACAAAAGACAGTATCCTCTTCACATTAAAAGGAATAAAGCATATATTGTTTTTAAAAAATAGGTCTGTAGGAACTGGCATGCTCAGTTTGGACTGCTGACTTTAGAAACTGAAGCAGCATTTACCAAAGAATGATAAAAAGTTGTGTTTCTGTGAAAACAGGTAATTTTGCATATAGCTAGATTTCAAATTCGTATTTATAGTCCCCAGAAACATCCTAGATTACACTATGTTGAACTAATCCATTTTATCCTATTGGATCTTAAAGGTCAAAAGAACAAACACATTACTTAGTGTAACAGCTGTTATTCCTTCATTTGCCTTCAAAAACACAATATCTTTGCAAACAACTACATTGACAGTTCCATTCAGTTCTTCCGATAAGAAGTTTTATTGCATGAAACTAATTCTAACATTACTGATATAATGACTGTAGTTTCAAACAACGATCAGGGCCAACACCTTACCTTGTACTGATTCCAACTTTCTAAAAACGTTTGAATTTGCAAGCTTAGTTTTAATCCAACTTACTTTTTTTTCACTTAACATAGTTATCTGAAAACTATAGAGAAAAAACCATATTAGTTGTGTTCCAGATTAAAGTACTGTCTAAGCATAGGAAAGGCCACATTCTTATGGAATACCAACCAAGTTTGAACTAAAACACACTTAAGTACAGAAACATGTACTGATAATAAAACTGTGGTTTTATTTCATTAAATAAGCAATTTCTTACATTTTTTGAAGAACCTGAGCCATCACAACCCCATTCATTAAATCTTCCACGGTCTGGCATGGTGCCTCAACATTAAATGTCTG
This sequence comes from Phalacrocorax carbo, assembly GCF_963921805.1. Lineage (NCBI taxonomy): Eukaryota > Metazoa > Chordata > Aves > Suliformes > Phalacrocoracidae > Phalacrocorax > Phalacrocorax carbo. The sequence continues at coordinate 54,609,840 of NC_087548.1, forward strand.
GATCTGTGGGAGAAAGGAAAAGGTTGTTTCATTTTACTTCAATATCAAGGGATTTTCAAAAGTAAAAGAGATGCATATAGAACAGAATAAATATGTAAACACATGTTTATTGTACCTTTTAGGAATTAAGAAGCTTAATTAATAACAATAAAGGAAATTAACTACTGACAAGGCTTAGCACCTTTGTTTTTGCAAACTTGTAAACTTTCCTACAAATAACAGCAGCACATTCTCCAAAAGGCAATTTCTCCACAGCATTTTCTAATTTGGAAAGTCACTAGGCCTTCTGTTCTCCCATTCAAGTACTTCTGGAGTGTATGTTCAAGTACATTCTCTCAAAGAAAGTGTGTAAGAAACTCAGCTTTTAAAAGTAACACTGATCACACAGAACTCTTATAGGCTCCCCACAAGCAGATCAGGCATAGAGGGCCATACGTACTCCAAACTTAATTATTCCCTACTAACAGATGGGAGAGACTGTCTATGCGCTACTAGTGTTCTGAATATTCCAGAGTGTTTTATTAACAGTGACAGGCAGTAAAGTCCATGTAATGGCATGCCTCTGGTCTTCAGATGGAAGCTAAGATTGGAAAATGCTGCTATTCTGAAGGGGAATGGCAAGGACCATAGGACTGAGCTGCCTGATGACAGAATTGTTTATGACTAAAGATGAGTTAGTTTGTAACAAATACCCTCCACAGACTACACACTGAACACACTGGGACCAACATAAGATTAGTTTTCTGAGGATGTTGTGTAATATTCTAGATTATGCAGGAGCAAGAATAATCTCTTAACACACTTTAAAATTACAACATTACAGGATATAACATCAAATTTACCAAAAGGTTGAATTTACCTACAGTCTCTGAATTGTGGCAATACTGTCGAAGGAATACAGAGACAATTCTGAGTCTGAAACCACAAACTCAGCAACACATTAAAGAGAAAAGAATACTTTCTAGCAAAAAAAAAAAGCTGCAATGACATCATAGATGCTTACACTTGAAGAAGCTCAAGACGCTATAATGATAAAATTCTCATGCACAAACGATGAAAATTTGTTTCTAATTTTGCATATTATGCCTTTAAATAATGAAATTTACATCACTTTCCTGCATAATAGCCAAGTAACAATAAAATCACTTAAGAACTACTACTACTAAGACTTTTAAAAAAGTGAAATGCTTTTTTCAAATAAGCAATACCAACATTAAGGAGGTCTTCAAACAGACTGCAAACTAATCAGATTTAATATTTTTTTTGGATCTTGATGTATGAAACACCTCCTTGACTAAATAAAAGTGTACACAGGATGTACCACTACACTGATGGAAGAAGAAACGTTGCTAAGCCTATTTCCATGACACAGAAAACCAAGGTGCATACTCTGCTGTTTTGTAACTAATTTTATCACCATACTTCCCCAATACTTTATAGACAAGGAAAGGTCAAAACTGTCATTCAGGCTCAGGTAACCAGTCTGAACTCTTTTTTGCCCACAGTCATACATGCAAGACTGCCATTGAGGACATTAATGCTTTTCATAGTTACATGACCAAGAACAGAAAGAAAGACTAAAACTAATTATATGACTTGTTCTTTCACATACATTTAAATTTTTTAATGTCTTGCTTGCATAGGAAAGGAATGCACAGCATAATATTTCAATTAAAGTGTCAAATTTATGCTACAAAACATTTATTCAACTCTTAAAGAAACTACATTCTTTTTGTATCCTTCAGAGGTATGAAAGTAACAAATTTTCCTAAAAAACCCACAAACCTACATGAAACAGTCTTACAAATTTTTATCAAATTGTAGTCCTACATCGTTCTCAGATAGTTCTACAAAATGCTAAACCACTCTAAGAAGCAGTAGAGCTAATTTTCCAGAAGGGAGAAGAATGATAAGAATGTGGCAATGCAGAAGCAGAGTCCAGCTATGGAGACAAAGAAGCAAATATTTTTGTGTGTGTGCCTCTAAACAGCTACTCAGTAACAGCTGTTAAAACATTACACTTCCTGTGCATTGTGATGTGCTTCCTCCCGGAAGACTTCTCTCATCCTGCTGGAACTGCTCCTGCTTCTTGAGTGTTTGCAGTACCACCACCATCATTAGTTCCCAAGAGCTGTAAATTAATTCCCACTCCCTGTTACGATTCCCCTCACATACACTTCTTGGACCACTATATGGAGCCTTGACATCATGCCTGAGGGATGGGATGCCATCCAGAGGGACCTGGACAAGCTCAAGAAGTGGGCCTGTGTGAACCTCATGAGGTTCAACAGAGCCAAGTGCAAGGTCTTGCACCCCTGCACCTGAATTGGTGCAACCCCCAATATCAATACAGGCTGGGGGATGAAGGGATTGAGAGCAGCCCTGCAGAGAGGGACTTGGGAGTACTGGTGGATGAAAAGCTGGACATGAGCTGGCACTGTGTGCTCATACCCCAGAAAACCAGCCGTATCCTGTGCTGCATCAAAAGAAGCATGGCCAGCAGGTCGAGGGAGGTGATTCTGCCCCTCTACTCCGCTCTGGTGAGACCCCACCTGCAGTGCTGCGTCCAGCTCTGGGGCCCTCAGCACAGGAAGGACATGGAGCTGTTGGAGTGGGTCCAGAGGTGGGCCACAAAAATGATCAGCAGGATGGAACATGTCACATCTACTGTGAGGACAGGCTGAGAATGTTGGGGTTGTTCAGCCTGGAGAAGGGAAGGCTGCGAGGAGGCCTTATTGCAGCCTTTCAGTATTTAAAGGAAAGATGGGGTCAGACTTCTTAGTAGGGCCTGTTGTGACAGTACAGGGAGTAACGATCTTAAAACTAGAAAAGAGTATATCCAGACTAGATATAAGAAAGGCATTTTTTACGATGAGGGTGGTGAAACACTGGAACAGGTTGCCCAAAGAGGTAGCAGATGCCCTACCCTAGGCAACCAGTTGGACAGGGCTCTGAGCAACCTAACCTGATTTAGCTGAACATGCTCCTGCTCATTGCAGGGGGGTAGGACCAAGTGATGTTTAAAGGTCCTTTCCAACCCAAACTATTGTATGATTCTACCAGACAGGAGTCTGGGGGGAAAAAAGGGAAAAAAACACCAACCACTTGGCTCAATGGCTAGCCCTAGTAGGCCTTCACACCTTCTATCAAATACCACATAATAAGAGCAAAGTGTTCTTTTATTTCATTTTTTAAAATATTACTCCAGACCTCCAATTCACACAGCCATGAACAGGAGCTGTTGATTTTTATACCAGCCTTAAGATAAGGAGTAGCAGCTGACTGTTCCAATGCAAAGAAGGCTACCATTGGAGACTAAATAATTGCTGCAGGAAGTTAGGACCTTAGAAAATCTGAGTTACAGTTCCAGATTACATATATGGCTGGTGAGCATTTGTTAGCTACTAGGAACCAGAAGCAGAAATGTATTTCATGAAAAATACTCTTGATATGCAGTTCAGAGACCTGGACAAACACTCAGTTCTCAAAGACAGTAGCTGAAGACCAGGATAAAAGCTGTGATGGGGAATCTAGCATCCCACAAAGCTGAAGGAAAACAAATAAAAAAAATTAAAAACAAAAACCCACATCCAAACAGAAAACCAACCCCCTTCCCCCAAAGACAGAAGCTCTGCAGCACCTTTCCTTTCTCAACACTAAGAGCTAACAAAATATCTGCAGTTTGCACAGTGATTATATACATGGCTTGATTTTTATTGCTGGTACAGTTGCATAATAGACCTTTTATGTATTCTTTTGTGATAATACCTGAAATCTTTATTAGAGGTTCTTAGCAGATAAAACACTGGGTGACTGGTTACCTTACGCACAAACACAACAAAAGGTAACGCCCAGTTTCCAATTAGTTATCTATCAGAGCAAATTACTCCCCAACCTATAAGTGATAATTTAAGACTATTTACCCATTATTTCCCTACATTTTTGGAACTGACTATGCAAGTCTACAACTAGCTGCCACGTAGAGCCTGGAACAATACTGTATCACCACAGAAGAAACAGATCACACAGCTAAGACAGGGAGAGGTGGCTAAAAGGAGGAAGAAGAAAGGAACCAGCTTTATTTGGTTAGATGCAAATCACTACTCAAGCCATTAGCAAGAACACCTGAAAGGGCAAACTGGCAGAGAAGATTAAGGAGGGCTGGATACTTCTGTCCTCATATTCTCCCAATGTTACCTATGAGATCCGCAGGAATTCCACGAAAACAAATTTCACTCAGATGCAATGCCTGGAGGAAACTAGACCACTAACTTCCTTCAGGATGGTAAACCAATTGTGTGATACAGAAAACTGTTCTTCCTCAGCTGCCACGTTCTTGTATTGAGCCAGACCTGACATAATGAGAACTAGATTCCTATCCTATAACCAGATCTTGTGCTTCTGGACAATTTTAAGCTTTCTTCACCCATTTTTCTCCTCCCAGTTGGTAGCATGGCTATCTTCTGCTTGGTTAGTCATGCCACAGGCTATTTTTCACACTTTCCAAGACAGCAGCAGACTGCATAAAACAAACAAAGGGTATCCATGCTCTCCAACAAGCAACAGTTTCATTCCAGAATTTGAATTTCCAGATGTTTTCACTGATTTTCAAGTCGTAAGACTTTCCTTATTAAAATCTCAAGAGTTACTCTGCAATCCAGCCATAATATTAGGCATTCAATCAGCCAAACAATGAAATGTCAAGGTCTTCACATTACTGGCCAGGGTGGGGATTCTTTCAGGGAGAAGGAGTTGAATGTTATTTTAATTAATTTCCTTCTCATTTTATATATACTGTGTTTGACCTCAAATACCTGAGCAGATCAAAGCCATGAAAGACCTCAATCCAAGTATTTCATTTGTAGTTTTAAGTTTTCCAAAGATTATATGATTCCTTTGCAGAAACAGAAGTACAGTGTAGAAAGAAGAGATAATTTGGCTAAAGCTTACTTACTAAAGGACTATAAATCAAGTGTACCCTTAGTAAGTTTGTAGACGACAACAAGTTGGGCGGGAGTGTCGACCTGCTTGAGGGAAGGGAGGCTCTGCAGGGAGATCTGGACAGGGTGGATCGATGGGCTGAGGTTTAACTGTATGAGGTTTAACAAGGCCACGTGCCAGGTCCTGCACTTTGGTCTCAAGAACCCCATAAAATGCCACAGGCTTGAAGAGTGGCTGGAGAGCTGCCTGGCAGAAAAGGATCTGGGGGTGCTGGTTGACAGCCACCTGAACATGAGCCAGCAGTGTGCCCAGGTGGCCAAGAAGGCCAACAGCATCCTGGTTTGTATCAGGAATAGTGTGGCCAGCAGGAGTAGGGCAGTGATCGTGCCCCTGTACTCAGCACTGGTGAGGCCGAACCTTGAATATTGTGTTCAGTTTTGGGCTCCCCAGTACAAGAGGGACATCGAGTTGCTGGAGCATGTCCAGAGAAGGGCAATTAAGCTGGTGAAGATTCTGGAGAGCAGGTCTTATGAGGAGTGGCTGAGGAAACTGGGGTTGTTGAGCCTGGAGAAGAGGAGGCTGAGGGGAGACCTTATTCCTCTCTACAACTACCTGGAAGGAGGTTGGAACAAGGTGAGTGTCGGCCTCTTCTCCCAGGTCACTAGCAATAGAACAAGAAGAAACAGCTTCAAGCTGTATCAGGGGAGGTTTATATTGGATATCAGGAAAAATTTCTTAACTGAAAGAGTGGTCAGGCACTGGAACAGGCTGCCCAGAGAGGTGGTAGAGTCACCATCCCTGGAGGTATTTAAAAGACATGTAGATGAGGCACTTTGGGACATGGTTTAGGAGATATGGTAGTGTTGTTTTGATGGTTGGACTTGATGATCCTAGAGGTCTTTTCCAACCTTAATGATTGTATGATTCTATGAAATGAGAGCACCATCACACCATAAAGCAGTTATTACTGCACTACCTTGGCACTGCCACTAAATCACTGCTAACTCAAGTGTTCAAGTATGACACATTAAAATTAATAAACAGAGTCTCAAGTCTGAATGGTGTTTAGTTTAACCATTTCAGAAACATCCATATGAAGACAGGCTAATCTACCAATTCCTGGTGAGAAAGGGATTGTGTTCCTGTTTTCAGTTGAAAGCCAGATAAGTCAGCTGATGAAAAAGAATACTATCCAGCATTTGTGATGAAGATAAAATGAAAATATGATATGTAATAGGAAGACCTAACACAGCACCGTAGACCAACAGTTCCTTCCCAGCTTTCATCTACTTAATCATGTTTTATTTAAAAGTAATATTTACCATTGATGCTTTCTCTTCTTTTCTCAAAATATAAGATATTAATAAGTGCAAAACTGCCAAACATTACCTTAATACACCCATGTTTATAGGATATATACATTCACACTCCATCAAGCACCAACGAACTTCAGAAACCCCCCAAAAAGTGCCTTTTAAGGTGAGAAACATTGTCTCATGGAAGAAAACACAAATGGCAGGGTTTACAGGAGGTGAACCACCAGCTTTCTCTGCTGATCGGAATGAAAAGATTTCCATCTCTACTACCCAGAGTTGACAAAAATATCATTAAAGTGATGTCACATTAAACATAGGAGGTATAGGATATCTTCTGTCTCCAGCACTCTTTGACACAGAGAAGCCTTAGAAGATAATGCAACCCATAGAATTGGGATGCATGAAGTTTCACCAGAGGACAACAGAACTGTTTTCTAGAAGTAGGGGTTAAATACAAATAGCAGAACAGTGCTCAATGAACAAAAGAGTGAAATTCTTTTTACCCTGAATGAAGACTACTAGGCTACAGAAACTTGAATAGCACCAGGTAAATATGTCCAAATTGATCCATACTAAGACAAAGGACAGGCAGTAAGGCATAGTTTCTATTTGATGGCATAAGGCAAAGGAAAGTCCATTAACATTTTGGCTCATGGTTTGCCAAAAAAATTTTGCATACTAGTGGTCCAAATTTATACATATTTCTAACATAACTTAAACAAAAAAAAAGGTGAACATAGATGACAGCTTTCCCTTGCAAAATACAGAAAAGAAGAATAACTATTTAAAGCCCACAACTCCACCCTCTTGCAGCTATAATTTAGATGAAAAGTACTGTCTCTATTGACAGGTGGAATAAAGAACTCTCCCCCAAAGGCACAGAAGATTAATCCAAGTTCTACTTGGATGAATCTAAGTTCCACTGAAATATCATCTGCACAAACTTTCTGATCAGTGTGGAAACACAGCCTTTCACAGGAATGAAAGTGTAAGAGTAAGAAAGACTTAGCAGCTAAAAGGATTCAGAAATAGTTGGCAGTAAGTTTTCATCAGGCTAAGAAATTTCAGACTTAGCAGATTCAAGACTGGTAACACAGATGTATAGCACATCACCAAATTTAGTATATCTTGCAGTTCTTGCCTTCTCCATCTCCAAGATTTATATTTCAGCAAACATGTTCCTGAACTTCACAGACTGTGTAGGTATGCAGACCAAGATTTTTCATAGGCTGACCAAATTCCATGATCCCTTAAAAAAGGCAGGAGCCACCATGGAACAGGCTGCCATCTTTTGGCATTGTCCATAAAATAAAATCAGCTAAACCATGCCAGAGCAATCAAGTCTTGCTGGTTTTTTTTCCTAACCACCAAAGGGGCAGTCGAATTGATAAAACCACCATAATCTCTGTTGCAGTTACACAAAACTTATTTCTACTTATTCCTATCCTGAAGTAAAACTATGGATGCCTTTTGGCCATGGCAAACAAGTTCACTCAAGGGTTTATCTTATGTAATTTAGGAACATAGGAAAGGCTATAACCCATTTAATACTTTGCAACTTTGCAACGAATAAAATACAGATGCTTATTTCCCAGATCTAATGCCCCCCAAACATACATCACATGGGGTGTGAATACTCACTTGTTGTTTATATTAAGTATCTAAACTTAGCTATCCTGACAGATTTTCTCCAAACAGTCAATGGGACTTCCAAAGAGGACGCAAAGCACTACACTTCCAGTCTAGTGTACACTTGCAAAGAGCTTAGAGCTAAAAGGCATGAAAGAGCCCTATGAATTCTAAGGCCAAACCACACTGTCATCAGATTTACAGTGCATCTTTTTGTGCAATACTTGCTCCACTACATGCACCACTCCAAAAACATTTCCTGCGTGCCCCTTTTGAAAAGCTGCCATCCCTTTGTGGCCCCAGCTAGTCCACTGAAACACAACTCCAGCTTTGTATTTATTCAGAAGCTTTTTCCTGCCACATGCAGGAGTATAGTGCTGGCTGGACTTCCCCTCCCTTTAATCTTCGAGAACTTTTCCTTCCACCAAAACCTTCTTTCTCCTTTCCATGATGTCTCTCATTCATTGCCCTGAATGAGAAGTACTAAGTAACTCATAGGAATGAGTAAGTCACATATGCCAAAGTAAGGTAGCCAGGAAAACAGTACACGCATACTCTGTAGAGCCAGAAACCATTACCAGTAGGTTGGAGAGGAGTTAATCCCTTTCCCTTTCCTGTGTGGCAGGACCTGCCAGGCTATTGGCAACAAAAGCCACAAGACAGACACTACTACCCTCTTCCCCTCACTTCCAGCCATGCATTCCTGCCTTAACCATGTGCTAGTGTTAGCTGCTGTGTGGCAAATAACCTCATTGCTTTTTTTTTAATTAATAACTAGGGCTTGCAAATTAAATTGATTAAGCAACCCTGGACTTAGGTTCTGAACCTGGAGGCAAACCAAAGTTAGTAAAGTCTCTCTAAAATATCACGTTACTCAAGAGTCCTCAGCTCGGCCAAGAAAGCAGATAGCAGCAAGTGCAATTGAGTCTTGGGCCCCTCTTCTCCCTCCGTGCTCCATGACTTGGAAGTCTGCAATTGCTCTACAGAAATCAAACATGTTGCAGCAAAGATTTTTGATGCTCCAGGAAGAACAGAATGTCAGAATATTATCTTCCAATTCAAGAGGCTCAAAATGGTCTCACAAGAATGCAGATCAAGGTAATGGTGCAAAATTCACAATCTGACTTCATCTCTTTGAAGTAACTGTTTTAAGTATTTCAAAAAGAACACAGAAACAGGTTTCTCTCCTCACCTCCCACCCTGTGATTAACAAGCTAACAGAAAAGTTGTTTCCTTTTTATTGTTTAAGGTTCACAGTTCTCAGCAGCAAAATCTGTTTCTTCTCCAGTCAACATCTTGCACACGCACAAAAAAAAAAAGAAGAGAGGGGGCAGAACTGGGAGCTGAAATTGAGTACACACTGAATCACAGCTAAATGGGTTTTTTTCTTCAGAGAACTAGCAATTGTTATAAATGCATCACAGCTACAGATCAGCTCTTCAGAAAGGAATAAACTAAAAAACAGGCAGAATTTGGGACAAGGCCCAAAGAATGGAAATCTAACACTGTGTCAAAACACATGTATGAAGAATAATGTCTACACCTCCAAATTTTGTGTTCAGCCTTCCTTTCTGTTGTTGACCTAAAAGAAAGGGGGGGGGAGGGGAGCAGGGGCAAGGGCAAAGAAACACATACAAACTGTACCTTATTGTCTTTAATTATCCTATTCCTTTATTATCAGCCTTACATCAACTGCTCTGCAACACAATCTTTAAGACAAGTTCTTCTGCCTCCGCTTGACCCTTCAGCAATAGGTCAAAAAAATAAATCCCTGTACTGCTGCTGGACACCTCAGCTCCTTCAGACATAGTGAATGGCACACTCAGAATATCACTCCTTTAGACAACTACCCCAAAAGGGTGGAGCAACAAATTCTTTATCATTTTAGTGAGAGGTCATCAAAAACAAAAAGGTTGCTCAACCTACTGGTCTGTCACAGCAGATACAGGGGCTGTGATCTGCCAGATATCTTGACCCACACCCCCTGACTGCTGGCAAGCTCAGTGTTTTTTTCCCCTCTGTCTGAACAGCAACATATTCAAACAGAACTGTCTTCTTGACCTGCTTTCATCCCCACTACAATCAACCACTCCTGAAATTTCATGTTTTCTTCAAGAGTGAAGAGATACTGCATCTCTTCATCAGAAGAAAATTAAACCCTACAACTTGGCTGTCAATAATGAAGGATTGAAAGAAGAAAGAGTTTAAACAGGCTTAGGAAGTCTCCTACAATCTTTGCACCTGCAAGGAACCAGAAGAGTACTTAAAACCATAATGCACAAGGATCAACAGCATAGTCTAAAAAGGAAGTAAATGGACAGTAGGAGAAACGACAGCTTTCCTAGTAAATTCCAGCAGATTTGATCGTCTCTGAAAAGGGTGCCTACAAAGCATTTACAAGCAGCGTCCCCGAGGAATCAAAACCCGTTTCAGCACTTGCTTACATGGTCTCTGTATTTCAAACTAACACAGGCAAATCCTTCCTGTTTGGAATAGGCCACCACACAGTAGACTGAGATACACTGTACTGAGAAGATTTTTCAGCCAAAAAGGAGAAAGGTCAAAGGATTGATACCACATAAATGGCCAGAGTGCTTTTAAAATGGAAGGTGCCGAAACAGGGTCCTTGTGCAGTGTTTAAAAATTCTCACTTATCATAAAAGTTTTAACATGTCTACCACAGAAACTATATTTGGCCTCAAGGGTTGGAAGAGAAAGAAAGCAGGCAAGATGCAGCTTGGTGGAGGCAGTGCATACCAAAATAAGAGATATTATCATAATGAGGTAAAGAAAGGTCATGACATCTCCACAGCAATCTGCTACTTTTAACTAAACAGCAGTGACCTCTTTGAGGAATCCTGATGTCTACATACCAATATTAAGCAATCTTTTCAGTATCACACCCTAGTTCTATGTTAAAAAAAAAATTCTCAGATTTCATAGCAAAAGCCTGTAGCTATCACACTGATTTCAGATATAGACATATTAAAGTGTAACTGCTGAGTGCACGTTTGACAGCTCTCTGCGTTTTAAGAAATGACTCAGCGATGTATCTGAGCTAAAAGTACTCCTGACACTACACACAAAGCAAAAGAGGGAAAAGAAAAAAGAAAACATGTTCATATGCAGAGCAGTCATAAGTTTTAAACAGAAAAGATGTGAATCTATTAGATACACTGAAACAATTTTACATCATTGCAGGTTTACCTCACAGCCATATTTTCTGAAGTGCTTTGGCTGCAGTGCAGCTTGGATGACTATACGACAGTGCCTAGAATAGTCTCAGAAGAGGCTTCTGGGAGATTTTTGGTGGAGTAATAGTTCTGCAATTACAGTAGGCTCCAAACACCGCTGAAGTATAAATATCAACTTTTGATATGTCAGTATTTGGGCTCCAGTCCTTCGCTCAGTTTCACTCATGTTGCCACTACCCTGGCTGTTTCAAAATAACATCCTGGTCCACCTGCTAAAGTGGTAGGAAGCAAAAGCTCTCCCAGCTGTTTAAAATGCTGAACAAAAATTTTTGAGGAAACCACTTGGTGTTGCTGTTGAAGAGGTAAAAAAAAACTATATCCCAAGCGAGAGCATAACCCCCAAAAATGGGAGTGTTGGTGAAATATTAAAGAATAAAGCAAAACATATTCACAGGTAAGAAGTTTGCTCCAGCTTAAAGAAACCAGAATAGGAATCACAGGCATGCAAGGTAAAAGGCCTGCGGGATATTCTCATTCATTAAAATCATGAGTTGGTAGAGGGAGGAGCAGTTTCATCTCACCCTAAATCCATCCAAGCAAACATTCAGTTTAAGCTGAACAGGTTCTCAGACTTGTGGAAAGCCTTATCAACTCTATTTAAAACACAGGCAAACCAGTTCAAGTACTTCTATATGAATGTGAGGCAAGCAATACAGGAGGTTAAACCAGTTCTTAAGAACAGCCAGCTTCTCTGGCATAATGGGAAAGACTGGCCATCCCAGGTATGCATAAACTGCAATTAAGACAGCTCTGAATAAACGGTTTCCCAAGAATCATTATGGAACCTGAGAGAAAGCCAGGCAAAGCACCTTGTATATACAACCAGTTTCACTGAGGACTAAAAAACTTCATTGCCTCTTTTGTGAGTTTCATGTACCCTGGAATAAACAGAAACCACCTTTATTCATTTTTTTTACTATGTCTATTTCAAAACCACATTCACACAAAAACACTGAAATTGTAAAGATAGCCCATAACTCCACACATTTATCTAAGAAATGTGTTGACTAATTCCAATGCTGTTTAAGAAGGATTTACTAACATTTCTGCTAATCAAAAAAAGATGCAGCTATTTTCTTGACTAGCTCAATATCTGAGGGGGTGCAAAGGTTAGAAATGTAACGGGATCCACATGGACCATTACTACAGGCAGGACAAGACTCCACTGGATAGGTATAGTTCCAGGACCAAAGATTAAAAATACTAACTACTGCTCAAACGTGACCATAAGACTGAGTAATAATTCCTACAGATGGTCAATGCCACAAGACTTCCTCTATTGCTGCGATTTCTCTCTCAAAGCTTTCCATTTTTATGTCCTTTTCCAGGACAGCTTTTTTCACCAAGGTAATTTTTTTTCAATGGTTTAGCTTTTCTAAGAAAGTCCAAATTATTTTCAAGGGTAACAATAAAGTCTGCAGCTCAGCAATCAATTGCCTCAACAACCAACCTCAAACGTGGCAAGGAAAAAACAAATCCACTCTTCCTTTCTGCTTCTTTCCACTATTTTTTTGCTTAATGCAATAAAATCAGTGGAGATTTTTACTAACACTGAATAGACTTAATAGAGATCCATTTGTCCACTTTATCTCCACAAACAAGAACCAGTTACTTTTATTCTATTTTCTACCAACACTAATCCAACTTCCACCACATTTGAACACATACAGAAGTTGATACAACAATCCTTTCCAACACATATAAACCACTGGTTTGCTGTACAAATAATTTTTTGGGAGAACAGGGAAGGAGCTACTGCCTTCTGATTCTTCATTTTGTGATTTCCTTCACTAGCTAGCAAACACCTTAACCTTAAGAAGTTTTAAAAACAACTTTATTGAAATATTAACACCTCAAAATCAATTTTGAACAATGTACTTAAGTAGAGTATTGGAATAGTTTTAGTTTTGAAATCTTTTCAGACTTGACACAGACTTCTGCACCGATGCTTCAACAACACATTCTCAAGCCATTAACAATTTTGTCCAACCTGGAATTTGATAATGGATAGCATCAACAGTTCAAATCACTCTTAGCAGGCCAATATCATACAAGAGAAAATTCAATCTCTCTCATTCTGCAGCAGCTTACATGCTCTGAGTACAGTAGTCTCACATGTAAAGGAAACAGCTGTTGGTTACTTTGAAATCTGGGGAGTTAGGAACACATCGGGACTGTGACCACTTGCTAGGTCAGCTTTCAAGCTTATGCTTCTCCTATTGGCACAACCACTTTACCACCGGAGAGCAAAACAGGAGCATATCTAAAACAGCTAAAACAAAAACACATGAAAACTAGCAGCATGTAGCAACAGATCTTCCTCCATCACCCCCCAGTAAACCTTCCTCTTTCTCCTCTCACTCAGCCTTTCTTTGCCAGGATTCACACACATCAACATCCTCAGGAATTCTACCAGTAAGAGGACTTTCATTCCCAACACCTGAAAAAGAAAGCTTGGAAAACCAAAAGCAGGAGAAGTGACCAACCGCAACAAAGACTAGCAGGAACATGAAGGAAAGGGAAATTGGGTTACTTATTCCAGAACTGTATGAAGTACCGGGGCACACTATTCCCCAAAACCTCCACCTTCCGTACTTTCCAGGCCACGTGCTCACCTCTAACAATCATTTGAGTTTCCCTTGCTCATCCCCTTTTGACTTTCACAGAGAAACCTAACCTGTCATTCCCCATAAACTTACACATCACCATCATAGCTTTAGCCAGCTCTGGCCTTGCACAGACTAAACACTGGAATGAGAAAATCTCTGTTTCTGTTCAACCATCAGTTCTACTCAGGAGTTTCATATAGTGTGTATTTCCTTGGCAATATTTCTTATGGAGGGGGAAGAAAAACCCAACCCCAAAACCAAATCCAGTGGTCCCAAAGAGCTCAACAATAAATCACCAGCTACAGAAATACAAGTTTCGTGGCTATGTTACAGTCACTGCTCAAATTACAGAGTAGCTGCAAACCCAGGTTCAATGTCCACTATGTTTTGGCTGTTCTGTGAATGACAGCACAACCTGAAGATGTTTACAGACCAAGCTCTGAATGTTAAAATGGGAAAAGGTAAATTCTTAGGTCGATACTGTATCATCTTCAACTTCACAGGTGAATTTTGTCTCTGGAGGCTCAAGTTGCTACTTAAAAAAAAAAAAGAAAGAGACAAAAAGAAAGTTTGTCGTCAGAAAGCCTGCCGAGCAGAGCCGGCACACAGGAGTCAGGCCTGGGAGGGCGCGGGTCGCAGGAGCAGCACCGAAGCCACGGGCAACACCGACCCCGGCCGCACGACGGGGCCGGGCCCGGGGTGCGCACCTGGGCGCGACTCCTCCGGCCGCCCCGGCCCGGCCCCGGCCTCCCGCTCTGCCGGTGGCGGCGCCGTGGGGCGCCGGTTCCTTTGTTCCCCCGCTGCAGGAGGCTGAGCCGAGGAGGCGGCGGTGGGGCCCCCCGCCCCAGACAACCCCCAGCCCGCCCGACCGCCCGACCGCAGCTAGCCGAGACGGGCAGCTCCGCCAGGGCTCCGGCCGGGCTGGGGCCAGCCAGGGCGCGGCGCGGGCAGGGAGTGGGGCGGGGGGGGCGAGGCGAGGCCCCCTCTCCCACCGGAGCCAGGCCGCGGCGCGGCGTCGGCGGGCGGGGGGTGGGAAGGGGGCCACCCGGAACCGTGCCCCTGCGGGCGGCCCAGCGCGGGCGGGGCCCGGCGGCCGCGGCACTCACCCAGGTGAGGAGGCTCTCCCCGAGCTCGGCGCGCTCCACGCTCTCCACGCTGAACATGGTGGGGCACTGCTGCAAGGACTGAGGACCGCTACCGGATCGGTACTGCCGGCGCCCGCTCCCGGGCCGGGCCGCAGCACGGACACGTCAGAGCGACCTGACAGGAACCTACCGCCCGCCCGCGTGCGTGCGCCTGCGCCCTGCCGCCGCCGCGCGGGAATTAAGAGGACGCGGCGCGGCGCGACGCCACGTGACGCGACGAGGCGACGGCGCGACGCCGGCGGGGGGCGGGGCCAGGGGCCAGGGCCGGTGGGCAGCGTCGCGCGCGCCGGGAGCTGAGGTGAGGCGCGGCGTTGCGCGGCTCGGCCCGGCCCCGCTATGGGCCGAGGGGGCACTTCTGGGCTGCCGGTCCCCCGAGGCGGGCGGGGGGCGGGGCCGCAGTCCTCCTCGGGGTCTGCCCTCTCCTCGGCAGCGGGCGGGAGCGGGCCGGAGGGCCGCTGGTAGGCGGGAGGGACCCACAGCGGCGTCCCGAGCCCTGGCTGTCCCCGGCCCCGATCGGGAGCGCGGGCTTGTGGGGACGCTGCGCCCGCCGGTGCTCTGTGGTCAGGGATGTGGCTTGGTTCTGGAAGGAGCAGCCGCTTCGGGGTGTTCCCTTCGTTCTTGAGTAGGAAATGTCATTAACTTCCTCTGAGCAAAACTCCGCTGTAGTAAAAACTAATTAACATAGAATAAAAGTTACGTACTCAGTATTAGCTGCAGATAATTAAATTAATTTTTAATCTCGAAGACAAGGGGCGTGTTTTGTGGCCAGAGGGTCTCTGGGTCCTTGCTGCCCCAGCCAGAGCAGCTCTCCATCGTGCTGCACAGGGATTGCCCGGGGAGTTCAAGAAACTCCTCCTCGGTCGTCACCAGAGTTTCGGCCCGTCCGAAGCTTGCCCTGAGTGCGTCGGGCACCGCCATAAGCTGTTCGGTTTCCTATCAGTTAGCAACTGGCCTGACGTGCAACAAGATGGAGTAGCAAGCACGGCACACTGACAACAGCTGAGGCTTGGACAAACAACCGGCAAAGGAAGGGTTGCAGATCTAGTACCTGTCACTTTGTTCATGTTTTCTCACAGTTCTTCAGTTAAGTAAGTTAGTAGCATGAACAAAATCTCAAGTATTCCTTTATGTCAGCCTGTTTTGAATTAAAGTGAAAGCTATGAAAAATTCTCACATTTAACTAGTGAAGTACTTTCTCACTGATCTCATTGTATAACCCACTCTTTTCATTTTTTACGGTATTAACTAGATCTTCTTTCATTTAAAGGTAGCTTCCACATTTGGGAATAAGTTAAAAAGTCTTAGAAAGCTATGTACACTGCACAACTATAGCTTTCCATTCCCGGTTTTAACGTGTACCTTAAGCTGCATGCTCGGTCCTTTTGACAAATAATGCTTTCACAGGTGTATGTCAGCATTTAAGGTTTCTGCCACATCCTCCTTTATGTACCCGTTTCCCACTCTGCTTTGATGACTCATCTGTCATGATGTGTAGCTTACATTTTGGATTTCGTTGATGCAAACAATAATGCTTTCTGCCTTGCATCTATTTTAGACGTGAGGTTGTGTACGGTAACATTGCTTTCTACAGTAAAGTATCATTGGGCACTTTTCTTAAAAGAATTTAAAGCCTTTTCATTCTTAGATGAAGTGTTACCATATTTCAGTAAACATTGTTATAATTAATTGATATTATTTCATGTCTCTTCCTGTCTGATCAGAAAAGTCAGATATCCAAATGGAAGGCCTTGGCAGACTCTTTCTTATGTTCCTGTCTGCATATGAATTCAGTTCCAGCCTCTGGTTTTCTTAGAACTCTGTACCTTTCAGTATGTTTTAGCCTTATAAAGTAGTGGAAGACTTTGTTGGGGATTGCTTAACACAGGTCATGCGTCATCCAGACAGATATTCCAAAGAGTAATGCTATACAGACCACTGAACCTGTCCTTTTGCTTCAAGCCATCAACACAGTTTCAGGCTCATGAGAAAAAATGCATCTGTAGTTTGCACGCGTAGTATTTTTAACTTGCAAAGCATGATTCCACCAGCAAAAGTTAGAATACCTACTCTCTTTTCTCTTTTTTGCCTTTTTTTTTTTTTTTCTCTTTAGGAAAAAATGTGCTTCAGAGACTACTGACCTCAGACCTTGCAGAGACCTGCTTTACCAGGCAAGTGCCCCAGTTAGTCAGTTCTTGAGGTATATTTGAAATTGCCCTCTCCCCTATTTTGGCGAGACTCTTGGGGCTTTTTACTTTCTCTTTTGCAAAGACCATGCATGCATATAAATGTAGTCAGCATAGTCCTAAAAGGAAAGTTGGTTTATGGTGAGGAGATATAGCTGAATATGATATAGCTGAATGTGGCTATAACTTTGCTGTGCCAGCTGAGCTGATCTGTGACTCCAAAGATGCTGCTAACTCATAATAATGCTGTATTAACAGGCTGCATGAAATCCTAGTAAAATATTCACAAGTCAGTTTTAATAATCTCGCAGAACGTATCTTGTCAATTTGTATGTTACTATATTTGATTTTTTTATTTCTCTTAGTAAATGTGCTCTTTGGATAGTCTCCTCCTGGTTTTTAAAATATATGGAGATACTTAATATTAGAAACTATTGCGTGTGCTTTATTCCAATAAGACTGTGCTCACAAAAATGAAAAGCATACTAATCCTGTTTCCTCAAAACACTTTCTGAGTATACCATCCGTGGTTTCCCTTATTTCTGTTTTATAACATTGTATATGTCTACACCACTATTGCAAAGTCCAACTTCAGTACACTAAAATATCTAGATAAAATGTATCAACTCAGGATAGGCTGGTAAACTTATGCTGGAGTCTTCAGTGCTGTTTATACATCTACCGTTCATCATGCATGCTTAGTACCTGCTGTTGTTAACGCTTTCTGAATGCAGTCTAGGCATACTTTTGAGCCCTTCATAAAGGAGAGTAAAAATAACTACAGGATCCAATTTGCTGGGTCAAGTCCATTCATAAGGTCCCATTCTTGGCCACGGACAGTGGCCATGACCTGCTGCTACCCTGAAGTAGGAAGTAATTGGGTAAATTCTCATGAGAGGGGTCTCAATTATTGCCCTACATTTAAGAATTTGTTTATATTTGGGGAATTTTTGTCTGGTTTTCTCTTAAATGAAAGAAAACCACTAAATTTATGCCTTAGATATTTCAGTAAGCTAATATGAATCCAGAGGGTGAGTTACAGAATAAATATTCTCCATTATCTCTTCATTCTTTTTCGCTGTGCTTGTATATTCCTTTGGTAGCAAGCATATTAGCATATGGTACTTCCCTGGTGAACCTGGAAAAGTTCAAATCCTCCAGAAAACTATGGGGATATTCTGACTTGGATAGCTGGCAACACGTGTTTGGTATGTCATGACAAACCCTGGATGGCTTTTCGTTTCGTTATGAATCATGGCATGGGGTATTTTTCTAGCTGTGCTGTATGTCAAACATTGAAAGTCTTCATAATACTTCTCGATCTGAAACATGAAGAAATAATACATCCACACTAGTGTATTTCCTCATGCCCTCACATTTCAGGGTGATCTGTATGAGTTTCCAAGAATAAAAGACATTGTAACTGCAGTATTGCTCGTTAT
Source organism: Phalacrocorax carbo (assembly GCF_963921805.1). Lineage (NCBI taxonomy): Eukaryota > Metazoa > Chordata > Aves > Suliformes > Phalacrocoracidae > Phalacrocorax > Phalacrocorax carbo. The sequence continues at coordinate 54,628,359 of NC_087548.1, forward strand.
GGTTGTCCCTGGTTTTTTTTGCATAAACCTGCATGCATTGTTCATACTTAACTATAGAGGGAAAAGCATAACTTTTAAGGCCTGCAGATTCTTATGTGAAGTGTAAGTAAATTAGTGTTGCTTTCTGTCAGTGATCACTTTCAGAAAAACTGAGAATAAACAAGGTGATTTTGTATTCAAATGGTTGGTCTGTGACAGTTTTTACAAATGCAACTGTGTCATTTTACAAGTGATAAATTCCATTCCTTTCTATTTCCAAGCATTTTGTGGACACTGCAGTCTGAGATTGTTTACGCTTTGTAGCCATCAAGAATCCTAATGTAGATAAACCTGATCACAATCTAAATACTGTGCTGCAAAGTCCAGCTGTAACTCAGCCAGCCCAAGTGGAACAGAGGAGAAACTCCTTGTCTTTTTCCCCTCGCTGGGCAGTCATATTGTCTTACTTCAAGCCAGTACCAGTAGTTTGAAGATGAGATGAAATAAGACTGGAAATTAAGTTTTGGGCTCTTTTGTCATTGCTTTTAATGTAGGAAAAATGCAGAACATTTTGTCAGATTTTTAAACTTTGCAAGTGATACTTCTAATGTTCTGAAATTGATTGTATAAATTCCAATTTTGATATGAGTATTGTTAGACGATGTTTGGTTTTCATCCCCTAATTGGAACACAGGGTGGGGTTAAGCTTTCATCTAAAAAAGCTATCCCTGTTAAATGGCTGAAAAGAGGAAAAATCTTGAGTATAACCAAAAATCAATTCTCAGAATTTAATCTGTTTTCAATGTTTCCCCCCTGAAGTCATTGTATTAATTTGCTACTTTTCTCAGAGCGCTACTGTAGACAGGAATTAATTTCTCATATAAAAGAACAGAGGCATGGCGTTAACAAAATTCAAACCTTTGTAATTATAGAAAGAAACAAAAAGTAGCATAAACCTACAGAGAAGAAAGAACAGCTTTAAAATGAATGTCTGAAAAGCCTGTGGTGTAGAACACTGATCTGAAAACAGTTATATGATTAAAAGGTTGATGAAATACTGTTATTTTTGCATAACCAGACAGACGTAATGGATCAACATAAAAAAGTTTAATACAAACCACATCAAGTTGCTATTAAATGGCATCAAATTAGTACGGGTTATTATTTTAGGAGAGATCAGTTGTCTGTGATAAAGTCTGGTTCTAGAAGTCTTCTCTGACATACGCTTAGTCCTTGTCAATGCTGGTTGTCTCTGAAGATTGAAGGGTCTTCATTACAACATTTAAGAATTAAGTCTCCTACAGCCTGCTTATTAGTTAACTGAAAGAGCACCACTGCTAAACACATGCACTGGGAGGTAAAGTTCCTTAGCAGCTATTTTTGGACTGTTAGCTAGTTTATTATGCATTCAGACCACTGCAGATGTGTTCATTGGCTGTTGCGGTTGCACCTGAAGAAACACGAACTGCAAACTTGCAGTTCTCGATATTTTTCTTTGAAAATGTTCAAAACAGAATTGAGATTAGAGAACTCCTCCTTCAGACAGAAAATTTTAAAATAGTATATTTTAGCAGCGTTCTTGTAGCCATTGCTTTGTTTACGTGCTAACCCAGAGATAAGAGTAGGGGGAGATTGTTATTCTATCTACTGAGGCTTGAATGACCGTCCTGAGGAAGTACGTATTGATCTTCTGAAATGAAACCCTTCTGATTGTAGTTCATAGTCTACACAATTCATGTCAGCCCTCCTGTGCAGTGGTCCAATTCAGAAAAAGTGCTAGAAGTGAGGAACATGTTGGCTGTCCAGAAACAGCCATTAAGTTAAAACATGAACAACATGAGCCTTAAGCATCCATAGCCTGCCTTCTCTAGAATTTAGTAATAGAAGCAGCTGGGAGGGAGTCTGAGGCAGAGATTCCACTCTCCTCTCTATAAATCTTGGCAGTATTGGTACATACTTGAAGACAAAGTGTTAGAGGGAGTGGCATTTTGTGTAGCCAGACTCTACAGGAATTTCTTTTGGACACTAAGTTTGTATGAAAATGGTTATTGGGAAAGTCATATGTAGTAAGTGAAGGGGTGAAGTAGATAAAAGTAACTGTCATTACATGAGGGAAGGAAGGAAATGTGAGGATCTGTGTATTTCTTATTCATACCCTACTGCTAACCTTCGCACCACAGTTTGATATTTCAAGAAGAGTGCATGAGCAGAAATGAAGGCAAGCAGATGTAGCGAGTGCTATTAATGGTAGGCAGATAAGGATTAAGAGTGTCATTGCAAGGAACATGCAGAGAGGGAGAGAGCTCTAGAGTGGATGTCTTGAAGGCTGTTAAGGGAAACTGGGTTAACTTTGTGTGATACTGACAATTCATGTGTTGGTTTCAGAGCGCACCAAGCAACCAGTGACACAGGAAGCTTTCTAGGTGTCAGTGTGAGAAACACTGGCCTTCCAAAGGTGTAGTTAAAGCATCTGTCTGTCTCTGCCACAGTGTGCATTTCTGAAAAGGAAAGCGTAACACTTAATGGGATGTAGTTGTAATTAGCATGTTGGTCTATTCTAACAGAGCTGATGAGGACAATGGAGGAATCATCACACATCAGTTCCTTGCCATTTACTTCTGATTTTGCACTGAGTGGTCAACCCAGAAATGACAGGGTGACACTGTAAAAATTAGTGAACTGATGGTGGTCCTTAAGAGAGAAAACATAGGAGGTAAGGATAGAAGCACACTGCCTGAGACACAGTTGTGGAAAATGAGCATCCCAGAATGTATAGTGAGAGAGGGATTAAATACGCAAAGAGATAAAGTGTACAGATTGGGAATGTTGAGCTGGAGAGGCATCACAGCACACCTACCAGTCCAGATCCTCAGCACCAAGGAACTGCTGCTCAGAAAACTTCTACAACACCTTAGCCTCATGATTTCAGCTATAGCAATACAATTGTGTAACTAGCTACACAGGGAACTGCTGTAACTCCTGTGTAAGCTCTTGTTCCTAGGTAAGACCTTTCCACAAAGATCTGGTCTTTTATTCATTAGTATATATGAAACCTGTGTCAATACTGACCTACTTTAAACATGGCTCTTGATGACCCACTGGTGTTCCAGCTTTGGGAAAAGTTGCTCCTTCCAAATATTCATTGACTTTTCAGTAGTTAAGACTATGACACAGTTGCTTGTGGAAAGCCATAATTAGCAAAAATTATGAATAGAGTTACAGAAATGATAGTTCAGGTTGGGACACTTGGGATAACTTAGTCCATTGTTTCACTTCGTCTATACTTCGTTATTTAATTTTGTTTTTCACAGTGAAAGCCCCAAAATACAACAATTACAGGAATCTACCTTTCATTCTCCATGAGTTTTCTCTGCTGTTGTGGTACTTAATTATACCACCTAACCGTCTTTACTTTAATGTTAGAATACACCAGCTTCTCTTGCATTGAAGCTACAGAGGGTGGCTCCCACAAATGTAAGGAAGCTTGGGAAAAGCTCCACAACTCATACAAGAAAAGATATGGAGGATGAGAGTAGCTGTCTTATGGAAAAGATTACACTTTTATATTAGCAGTAGACTAGCATATTGAAATCTTGCCAGGGTAGTCATTATAGGTATACACTAAAGTCCCAATTACCTGTATTCCATTTCAGTTTTGCAATTAATTCAGGACCAGGCATGGTGATGTTTGCTAGACAGCAAGGTTCAAATTAAAACATGACACATGAGCTGTGAATTAGACAGAAACACTGATGAAAGCTTGCAAGCTTAAAGCACACACACTGGACTAGGAAGTAAAATAAATTATACCAGTCTTACCTGACCTCATAAACTGATGCTGAGATTTTATGTTAGGTCTGTATGAAAAATACTTTAGTTGTGTATGGACACAGCGTCAGTATGACTTTTCTGGGTTTTTGCCAGAGTTAGCTTCCCTCTCCTGCTTTCATAATATTCACAGCTGTAGTTCATGTCACTTCCTGATTGCAACAGGAGTGATTTAGCAGTGTGTTGGAAACGATTTTATTTTGTTTGTCTCCAGCTGTAGGTTAAGGCTGTAGGGTAATAAATGTTAGCATGTCATTCGGATTGTTGTGTATGTGAAATGAATATAAAACAAATTAGTCTAACCTACGGAAGCCTGATAATACTCTTTTTCATTAAAGTTTTTCCCATGTTTCTGGCTGAAGGATGGTAATGCATAGAAAAGGGATAAAATATGAAGTGCATCGGGTGACTCCTGTGCATGCAAATGGGCATTTAACACCAAAACCAGCTAAACACCAAATGTCCTTGTTTCTTTCTTCATGTTAGTGCTGAAAATCAGGTTTCTAAAAATTACGTTGTCTCAGCCTAGCAGCAATGACATGTTGTGTAATAGCTAAAGTTCTTGATAATGCAGAGTCATTATACTTCTTATAAATGAACTGTCCTTAGAATATGCTTATTTCAGCAATGATCTATTCCTAGGCTAGTTATCTGGTAAATATACCCAGGTAAAGTAACTGACTGATGTTTTAATAAAAAAAAATAAATCTTTAGATCAGTACACAGCCATTTATGACTTGTTTCCTGCTGCAAAAGTCAAATGTTTTGCGTTCCTCTGCAGCAAGCTCAGTGTTTGGTAAAAATGCATCTGTTCCCTCTTCTTTTACCATTTTTGGCCCCAGCAATGACTAATCTGTGGCTTCAGGAATTTGTAGTGTGTATTAATAGATTTGTATACATATTATTTATAACTATGTTTAAAATGTATACATGAACATGTGTGTTTCGAGATATATATATATGTATGTATATGTATATATTTCTGTTTACATTTTAGAGCTGTGATGGCCAGTCACCAAGCAGAAGTTCAGAGTTTGAAGCTAGATAATGATTCAGTTATAGAAGGAATAAGTGACCAGGTACTGGTGGCAGTTGTGCTCAGTTTCACTTTCATTGCTGCTCTGGTATATACGCTTTTAAGGTGAGAATATGTTGACAGGAATTAATCTACATACCTGCATTTGTAAAATTCTAACTTTCTCAACAAAGTTTTGCATTGGTATACAAAACAACTGTGATTCTGTGACATTAAGGAAATTATTGTTTGATCACTTACTCTGTTTAACTAACTACTTGGCAGAGTTTCATGATTTAATTCACAGAATGAAATGATGCATTTCTCAGAAATGAAGTTTAACTCTTCCTTATCTTCAGATGATCAAACCAAATAATGTTCATCATTCCTTAAGACTGGAAATTGCTGAATTCACAGTCTATATGGCTGGTGTGTCATATTTACTTACAAAGTACAGGTTTGTCAATAATGACTCCACAATTAAGATTGGATACAGTCCTCCAATGTATGTTCTAGTTGCAGTCACCTGCAAAGAAAAAACAAGAAAAAACCTGAAAAAATTTGATTGATTTGTTTATAAATGAATATGCTGGAAAACAGTGGACTTTAAAATGCTTTCCATAAAACAAAATGTTGAGTTCAGAATTCAATAACTTTAATGATCAAGTAATCAAAGCTTATTTTTTATTTCAGAGTTTTTCCTTGCAACCTAACAAATATCTTAGCTTATCTGGTTTGTGAAAATAAGTGTGAGCTTCAGACTGGCTTTTTTTTTTTTTAATGGATGTCTGTAGACTTCTAAATACAGAAGAGTTTTAACAACTAAGAGAACTCAATTTTAGTGATGCATTGGCCTTATGGAATTTACTGAGGAGGATCTGTCCATATGAGAAGTATTAGGGGGCTAGGAGGTATTTGAGAGCAAGCAACAAAACAAAGCCAAAGTGGGAAAGCTTCATTGGACTGCAAGGCAGTGCTGCTGTTCAGGGCCAGGAAATAGCTAAGGAATCTGAAAGAAAAGTATGCACTTCACTTTGATTCTCTTTCCAAGGCTGTTTCAGTTATTCAGATGGCTTCAAGAGTACCTCTTTTCCCTCTGCTCTTTTACGCTTTCTCTACCCTTTATATTGACATTTTTAGCATTTGTGTCTTGAATTTTAAGTGTTTAGTTTAAAAGTAAACATATTATTTTTAAACTTTGTAAATGAAAGTAAGTTAGGAACATGAAAAACAGTGAGTGGAACAAAGGTCAGCAGTGGGCAAGAGCAGCAGGAGTTCACTGAGGACTGGAGTTCAGGGAGATGATACATCAGTGATGAAGGGTTACTTGGGGAGGAAGAAAAGGGCTAGTTACCAGCTCTGCAATGTAATAAGTAAAAAGTTTGTCTGTGAATCCCGTTACATGCCCTGATGGTTTATTTTCTGGAGGGTAAAAGAGAAACTCGGACACAGCTTCCATACCTCGTAAGTCTTGAAGCTTGTTTACTTCTGCATTTTATGACTGACTACTGAAAGTCCCATCAGCATCCTCCTAGCTCTCCGCTGTGCCTTCTGGTACCTTCTGAAATTGTCTGTATTCAGCAGCATTTTTCCTCCACCTCTTTTGTATTGTCTCCATCAAAATCTGCACAGTACCAAAAGTATAGTAATTATTTATTTAGCACTCAAGGGGGAGTGGGGGAAAAAAGTATTATTTTCTTTCTCCTCTGTAGTTATCTTAGGCAATACAGTGGTCTGTGTGTTCCTTGTACTGTGTCCATTACCCCAGTCTCTTTGCCACCCATACTTCTGTATGTAACATCTGAAATACTTAAGTTCGGTAGGAACAGGTTCTGGGTAAGAATACATGAAAGAAAGCTTAGGAACAAATAAGGTTGCAGGAACTGAATAGAAAGGGAAGGTAGGCAGCAAAGAGTGTATGTTGCTGTAGATTTTAGGGGGGAGAAGTGGAATATGGAAAGAACTGCTGGGGGATATGGATGCTGTACACGTTTCCAGCAGGGAGAACTCAATGAAACATCACATCAGGGCATGAGCCGAAAGTCTCTGTGCTCTGCTTATTAGCAGTAATTAACATATATCTCAAGTTGTAGATATTTAGTTCAGTCACTATAAGATACTTTTGCAAAGCCTGTATGTCTTCGAGTTATAAATTTTGATAAAATGCAGCCAGATTTTTTCCATCATCTTTTCAACTTGTGAGTAGGTTGTCACATTACAAAAGAGACTAGGAAAATTTAGGTTATCCAACAAATTAAGGGGAGCCTGACCCTCCAGTGTTTTCTATCAGAAATTCCCTACTTCTCCCAGTTGACTTACCTAACCCATGTTTATCAGCCTGCAGGTTTAGACCTTTTTCTCTCATTGTTCTCTTCCATTATATGGTTTGATTACAAGATCAAGTCAGTATTTTCAGCAGAAGTGAGATTGCAATCCTTGGAAGTTAACAAAGTCATCACTGCACAGTGATGCACCAGTCCCCCTAAGTACTGTCCTTTACCTTCCCCGTGTGAGACTGCACACTGAATGAGTAGGCAGCCGTCCTCCTTCTGGTAATGGTAGTTTGTGATACATAGTACAACCTTTCCACGTCATGGGACTTTTTTCCTCAAGTTATGGAGTGCTAACGCTCAGAAATAGGGAAATTAAAAGACTCTGCATCTAACTTTATTTATTTCTGGCTTATGTTTGATAATGCCTTTAATTAAATGGCACCATACTGTTTTTAATTTATTTTCTCACACTAATTGCATGACAGCAGTTATGAACTGGATATGTCTTGAGCCCTGCCTGTCCCCTCCTGGACATTGCACAGTGTTCTGCTACCTCATCATCATAGGCATAAGTGACCGATGTTGTATATACAGTACCTCTACAGCTCTACAAATACTCTCATGTATGCAGTGTAGTATGTGATACCAAAATAAAGTCATATAAATTAAGTATTTGTACAGGTGATATGTGAATAATGCCCAAGTAACTTTACCATGTCTACTTTTTTTAATTTGAGCACTTAAGATTCTTCTTTGCTTAGTTTGGTTTTTCACTGGATAACACTTTAGAAGCAAATTTGCCATTAGTTGTTCATGAAGGAATCAGAATAAACTGGCTTATAATTCACACCTTCCACTTGTGTGTGATTTGAGTTGAATTTCAATATATATCAAAGTTCTGGCAAACTGAAGGTGCAAAATATGTTCATTTGTAACATCTAAATAAGAAAGTGCTTTTATACATATAACATATATGACAGACAACATTCAAAAAATCTGACTCGTGGAGACCCAGGGTGGGCAAGAAGAGTTTTAATGTAAGCTTCCCGTCATATAACTTTCATATATGTCACCCACATTAATGTTAAATAAATCTACTTTTTACGGATAACAGTGTACTTACTAGCACGAAAATATGGCGTTTGACTGTTCCTCTTTGAAGAAAGAATGAAGGAGACAGAGTGTTAAAGATAGCAGTAATGCAGTGTTATGATTGCCCACATCAAATGAAGGAAAATATTGCAGAAGCTCCCAGGGCCATTGAGGAAATTATATAAATAGAACTGCAACCAGAAAATGTCCTAAAAATTCAGTCAGTCCGGCTCTAAGCCCTGACAGAGGACCACCTTGCCTAGATCATCCCTGGAAGCAGTGCAACCTGTTTTTTGATTTAACTTTCAGTCAAAGATAGATCACAATACCCTGAGTTAACCTCTTCTGATTTTGTACACTTAGCAGTTAGAAATGTTTTCCACCAACCTTAGATGACTGTGGGAAATAATTGCTCATATTTACAGAATGAAAGCTTTATCCTGTCCCCTTTTCTCTCCATAAGCAGTCTTCTATATGAACTGACATTTCTTCACTCTAATGTTTAAAGCATGTGGGCAAGTAGTTCTTTTTCTCTTCTGAGCTTCCTCCAACTTCTCCATGTGTTTTTATGCATTTAGCCCAAAATGGAAAACAGAATCCAGCTGAGACCTCAACAGTACTGAGCAGAATGTTATCACCAGTGAAATCCATATGAATAAACAAAGCTTAAAAATTGTTTTTAATATGATGCTGTTGACTTGTATTTATTGTAACTCAACACCTTTTAAGAGTGTCATTAAAATTTTTAATTCCAGTTCTGTTCCTATTTTTCTTTTGAATTTCAAACTTGTAATACATCCAGCCTCCTCTCTTCAGTGAGTACCTTCCGTATGATTCTCCTTGGCATCTCAAACCTGTAGTTTTCATGCCTATAGAGTTTTTCTTTTTGAAGAGTGATTTAAAAAGAGTGATTTCTTTTTATATCCAGTCTGCTGATAGTTACATAAATTCAACGTTCTAAATCTTAAGTGTTTGCCTACCCCTTCTTATGTAAATGTTATGTCTTAATCTTTCATGTAGCAGATAAAACTGAAATAATTAGGATTTTGCAACCCTCTAACTTAGGTAGTGAGTGAAAAAATAAGACATAAGTAGATCAACAATACAAAAACTAGCCCTGGAGACAAAAATTTAAAATATTTCTGCATGATGAATATCAAAGCTTTCAAGCAACTTGATTTTTTGCAGTTAATGGCTTAAGTTTATTTCACATGAAAATCTACTTTTAACATTATTTAATGATTGATTACAGAGTCTGTCTGGAAAATCTTGCTGCTGTACAGCTTTAAATGTCCATAGTAACTTCAGGATCTAGAATAAATGTCCTGTTTCCTTAATTATTTGTGTACTTCCTTTAAAATCCTTAATAGCAGGAAAGAAGGATTTTTTGCCCTTTGTTCAAGTTTATTTTTTTTCAATCAGTTATTTTTCAGTGTTGGCTCACAGTGTCCCGTTTTTCTTATTGCTTATTTCCTTTCACAGAAATGAACATCAGAACATACACCCAGAAAACCAAGAGCTAGTACGAGCTCTTCGTCAGCAGCTTCAAACTGAGCAGGTGCTGTGCTGAGTGTTGATATCATTCTGGTATCTGGTTTGGTGTAGTGTAGACTTCTCTGAGGTTCTGGAAGAAGCTGGTCTTGTACTTACTGTACAGAGGCATCCTTGAAATTTATCAAATAATGAGATAACATGGGCTTTTTAATGGATAAATTAAGTAATTGAAATTAAATACTTGGCTGGTTCTTCTTTCAAACAAGCTTTTGCCACAAGGTGGAGTATGTTAGATTATGTTGTGTGCTTCCTGCAATGTTCCTGGGAACTTAGTGGTAAAGGAAGGGAAATCTGGAGTACTGTTTGCTGCCACAGGACTGGGGTTAGATGTTTAGACTGATAAACTATGTGTAGCTGAACAATGGCACGGTAACAAGAGCCAAGCAACAAAGATTGACGGAGAGAAACTTTTTACCAAAGGCTTTAGTGACAGGACACAGGGCAATGGTTTTAAAATGAAAGAGGTTAGGCTTAGGTGGGACATAAGGAAGAAATTCTTTACTATGAGGGTGATGAGACACTGGAACAGGTTGCCCAGAGACACTGTGGATGCCCCGTCCCTGGAAGAGTTCAAGGTCAGGTTGGACAGGGCTTTGAGCAACCTGATCTAGGGAAAGAGGTTCCTGCCCATGGCAGCAGAGTTGGACTACATGATCTTGAAAGGTTCTTCCAAGCCAAACCATTCTATGGTTCTATGATTGCATCCAGTTCTGACATGTAGAGGAGAGGATGGGAGAGTCTACGCTGGGTTACTGGAAATTGCTGAGTCCCAGCCCTACAGTGAAAAGCCATACTTTTGGAGAATGTTGAGGAGAGTCTTTCATTATAACACTTTCTTCAATAATGATAGATTTTTGCCTACAGTGCCTATTTATGTGGAAGACAAATATGGCAAAATGGGAAGAGAAAAACATTTTATGACAGTGACATACACAAGCTGATGTCTCTGCTTGGGCTTGGGAACAATAAATACCGCAGCTCAGTTACCTGGCTCTGGACAGAGCTACTTAGGATAATGAAATAACAGTCTGGATTGGAGTTGTTATTCATGCTTCAGCATGTCTAACCTAACCTAATGTGAAGGACCAAGTTGGTTCTTTCTTTGCCACCTTTCTGTAGATTGAAACACATTCTTATATAGCAGATGAAGGGAAAATAATGGGCTTGTCGCAAGAAGTGAATCAGGTTTTGCATTAAAGTATGCTTGAACTTTGAATTTAAATATATTTCTCTTTCATTTCACATAGTTTTGCATTTGACCGATTTCTAGTAAATGAACCCTGGATTTTTTATTATTTTTTTTTAACTCAGTAGACTTACGTAAAAATAGAATCTCTAACACTTTGCATTTCTCTTCTGCTCCGGCAGGATGCTTCTGCTAGTGATAGACATCGCTTCTATACAGATATGTCTTGTCCAGTCTGTTTGCAACAGGCTACATTTCCTATAGAAACAAACTGTGGACATCTCTTCTGTGGTAAGCAAGAAAAACCCCAAGCCCCAAAGATAAAACCGGAACAGAAATACAAACATTTGGCACTAGTACAGCCACCCTAATGCAAAGCTTTGTTTGATTTTTAACTGCTTATCTTCTAGTCTGGATTAGAAATAATTTTTATATAAATCTTTGAGAAAATACATTTCTGAATAAACAGTCACTCTGAGAGTGTGCTGCTTTTTTTTTTTCTATGCTATCAGGACTGAAACTGCTTTTAATTTAAAAATGTCAGGGACAGAGAGTATAATTTATTTCCAGTTAGTAAAAAACTGAAGAGGCTGAAAAACATTTTGAAAAGTACCATACAAAAAAAACTGGTTTAGAAAGAGTAAAAAACTATGCTGATATAGGTAAGATTGATATTATCTGTATCTCAGAATGTTTTTTTTTTCTTGGAAGTCCTGAAGAATTATGACTAAGTTCGTGATGCTTAAAGTGTTTGCCTGCCTTTTTTTTTTCTGAGGCCCAGCTATTCGAATTTACATATGACCATATAAACACCCTATGTAGCATTTTGCTTCTTCTTCAGGTTCACAGTAGAATTCTTTCACTGCATTCATCTAGTTTTATGGAGTGTATATTGCATACCATGCCTAGTCATTTAAAAGAAAAAATTTACAAATTTAGAAAACAGTTAAAGTACTCAGATTTTTTTATATACCTCTACCTGTTGAAACTGTGATAATAAAGCCAGGTTTTTAGGATAAATTTTGCATCTAAATTTTAAACTTGTAAAATTGTTAATTATTTGCTTTTTCAGTTAATGATTAAGAAGTTTTCTGTCTTTTCAGGAAACAGTACCTTAAAATGAATGATACGGCTGAACCTATTCAGGACTTTTCTCATTAATAGCATTGTATTTGAACACATTGGTTCTTGGTGTCTTCAGTGAATGCTGTATACAAAATTATACCAGAAAAGATAGACTTAACCTACCTGCTCATACACTTCTCTTGTTTTCCTTGGTGTGTAACATATTATTTCATGCAATGGGTGTTTCAGCTCAGAATTTTAAATGTCTGTAACTTACCTTCAGGTTCCTGCATTATTGCCTACTGGAGGTATGGCTCATGGCTTGGTGCCATCCGGTGTCCAATCTGCAGGCAAACGGTAATATTTTAATTGATCACAGACCTGATACTTTGACTATCTAGCATAGCTTACCAAAAAAGCACTTATGTGTGTCAGTACTGAGATGGACAGAAGAGGAAGTCTGAGAAGCTGAACGAATATGGATATGTGAGATGTAGATGGTGGACATTGAGGTTTTTTTAACTTATTGCTTTGCCAGGTGGCTCAAAAAATACCAGTTGTTCCTGCAATTCAGATTTAAGTGAACAGTACTGATATCTCAGCCATTTTTCTGTAAAGGAGTACATGGAAACAGAAAATCGTAGGATCTTGACTATGGTTCTCCATGCTTTCTGTTTGGGATGTTATATAACTTCATTAGCAGAACTTACATCTGACAGACCTGGCTGTTGTGGAAGACTGCCAGTAGACAGTATATTACTGGTTTCTGACAAGTACCCTCTCCCTTCCTTCTCTCCCTGCCAAAAAACCCTATCCTTGTCAATTTCATGTTTTGTCCCTATTTTTAGTTTGTATGTATTATTAATTTGAGCTTTGTAGAGCAAGCATTAACTTACTTCCTACGCAACTTACTTACATTGTCAGTTTGAAATATGTCCCTGCAACTCATTAACACTTAGGATCTCTGAGCCTTATAGTGTATGCTTTAACAAAAGTGCGTCTTTATTTTAACAGTGCATGAACTACAGAGCTAGTAACTTCTGACGAATTATATAACATGCTTCATGCCCTTGCCCATACGTTACATCCTGCTTTGATTGTGCGTATCAGCAGGACAAACGACTGTAAGCAGACAGAGGATGGAAAGAAAAATAGGTGTGACTAGAGGAAGAATGAATAGGTTTAGAATGTAGCCAGTGAGGAGAGAGACTCAAAAACTGAAGGTGAAGAAGATGTGAAAGGGGAAAGTAAGTGATTTTTTTGGTGTCTCTCCTTACGTAGATATTCTTCGACCTTCCTCTGAGTAACAGGTAAATTGGGTGGTACTGCTTCCATGGTTATGCATTCATTCTCACCCTGTGAAGTAGGAAAAGTAAGGAATGGAAGTACCTACTCATGAACATGAGTCACACAGAAGATTTGTGGCAGGGCTAAGAGCTGAACGTAGACCCGCTCATGCTGTCATTTGCTAAATGTGTCAGCTATAAGATATATATTTAGTGGCCAGGTACTTTGGGGAGCTTTTTGGAGCTTTTGAAGATAGTAGTAATTTCAACTGCTGTGTATTTTCTGTTTCTTATGATAATCTGCACTTCATACCTGAACTTCCAAACACTTCCAAACACAAGTCTTAAGTTTTCAGAAACTCCTATACAGAAAGATAATATGAGACATGTAAATATGACCTTACATATTTTTCTATGTCTGCATGAAAGTTAACCCAAGAACATAGCACAATTCTCTGTGCTTACAAAAGAGCTGAAGGTTAATATCTTTTTATGTTAACTTGGTATCTGTATTATTCTCCTTGGTCTTGGTATGAACGTCCATATGGAAAAATATGAGTGTTGCTGCTTGTTTGCTCAAATGCAGAACCATTCTAAAGACAGAAGAAGAATGGCCACATTGGTTGCTTTATTTGATTTTCAGTTCAAGAAACAAAACCAGATTAATTTGGTAAATTAACTTTATTCTCCGAATCATCTGTCCCGCTTCTGAAACATAAACCATTAAGGTGTTCAGAAAAATATGCTGTAAGCCCATCTTAGAAGTAGGGTTCTTACGTTTGTTTTTAACAATCTTAAAAAACAAATATTCTGTAAAGAGTTGTAAGCAATGAATTTGTTAGAATTTAGCAGCAGTATCCATGTTAGTAGTTTTCATTTTATTTTGCTACTAAATATTCAACTGAAAAAAACTTTGTTCTATGCAGTTATCTGAAGATTACTGTTTTCATTTATAGTTCATAATGCCTGTATTTAAAAGACAGTTGCACAGGTAACAAAATCTCCCTGCTGTGCTTAGGTAACATTGTTTTTACCACTCTTTGGTGAAGATCAGCAGGATGCAGCCCAAGTACTTCAAGATGTTAATGACTACAATCGGAGATTCTCAGGACAGCCCAGATCTGTAAGTTTTGGGGAAATTTGGGTGGAAGTCAGTGATTTCAGGGGAGATTAACAGCATTTTTTGTGATTTTTTTTTCCCTTCTCTTTTTTTTTCCTGTGGGATATGAATTTTCTCTTCATGATGCTTAGGGACTATGCAAGTTTTCCATAGGAAGTTCATGTTTATATAGTTAGGGGAAACGCACAATGAAAAATATTTATTACTAATTTCTGGAAATGTATGGAAACTTGCATTTTTGTGGTGAGTGAGAACTGCTAATAGGCCTTGAGTTCCCTATTCATGTGTTAAGCTCTTTTTTAATTATGACTGCTTAATTTGAAAGGATTAGTAATTACTAAAAATATTTAATGAAATACATGACATGCAAGGAAGAATATTCGCTTGGTTGATCTCTGCGTTGATTAGAAGAATCTGAAATTCTACTCTGTACCTTTCTTCCTCAGATTTCAAGCTATATGCTATCTTGATTTTTTTTATTTCCCTCCTAGATTATGTTAGTCTTTATTTGGTTCTCTGAGTGAAGAAAACAGGATTTTTTTGATAAATAGCTAGAGAGATGGTTGAAGTTCTACAAACTTTAGAAGGTCAGCCTTGTGAGCCTGTCTTCTATGTCCATGTTTGATTCACAAGGTGAAATGCACCCACGTGCATACCAGTAACTTCCCTGCTTGTATTCATCTGTTCACTGGATTTGGATGTAGTAACAAAACATTAGCAAGAAAAATTTACAGACCAAAGAGACAAAATAGGTCTGGAGATGCACATTTTTTTTTTTCATATTCTAAACCCCAAAAGAGTTATGTTTTTGATTCATAATAGATTGAAACTACCTTTCAGGCTCCACTGGACCTCCCTGTGGGCTCTGCGTTTAGTCCCCAGTAAGCTGTCTGAGGTCATGCCAGAAGTCTGCATTAAAGCCCTAATCGCACTAGATAAATTGTCTTTTATTTATACCCTGTGTCTTGCCTTAACCACATACAAAATTCCTTTCTAGAGAACCTTTTCAGCCTTGGCAATAACAAATTCTAATGTCATGGCTCTGTGTAGAAACTGTGTACAGTAGACAAGGAACCAGTATCAAAAAAATTTCAGAGCTCACCCCTTCCTATGCCTCACAGCAAAAACCTGAATGTTTTCTACTGAGCAGTCCCTCGCTAAGATGACAAGAGTTGTAGCAGAAAAATGGAAAGGAGCCAGGGATGGATTCATTTAAAGGTTTTTTTACTTTCAAGCTTGATCCATCCTTTGGAAACTTATGTGAGTCACTAATTATTTGCCAGGGTAAGAGGGTGTTGTGTTTCTGAAGAACTGCAACCTATTCTACTTTACTTCTTGTTTTTTTCTCGCAATCCCTAGTTATCTTCCATTCCGCTCAATATTTCACTCCAGTTAACCTGTTTGCTGTTTCTCACTTTCTTAGCAATTTGTTTTACTCCAGTTGTCACTGCTTTTCCTTCTTAATAGATGCCAAAGTCTTTTGTAGTGAATTAAACGTGTTTTACTATGTAGAATATATAGTATAGAATATAGAATAACAAAGTTTGAGTGTTTCTTGAAAACATATATATTCTAAATCTGACTTTTTTACCCAGCAAATGTAAATCCAGGAAGTCTTGTCTTACTGTTTTTTTTTATTTTAATTCTTATAAACGAACAGATTCCAAAGCTGTAATGTAGTAATAGAAACTTCAGACTAAACCCATTTAGCATGGGCCTGTTGCTAAAGCAAAATATTAACTTTTGGTTATCTTTCTTCATAGATTATGGAAAGAATTATGGATCTGCCCACTTTATTACGGCATGCTTTCAGGGAGATGTTTTCTGTTGGGGGCCTCTTCTGGATGTTTCGCATCAGAATATTCCTCTGCTTGCTTGGAGCCTTGCTCTACCTGGCTTCACCTCTGGATTTTCTTCCTGAAGCCCTGTTTGGAATTCTGGGGTTCTTGGATGATTTCTTTGTCATTTTTCTTCTGCTGATATATATCTCTATCATGTACCGAGAAGTGGTAACACAGCGGCTGAATAGATGAAATGGATGAAAATTACCCAAATGCAGAGGTGGTTGTGGAATGTTTTAAAAAGAGAACGAAAACTTAAGTATGATATAGCAAAGCGCCTGTGTACAGTTTCAGTAGTTAACAGTTTCATAGCTGGTCATCTTACACAAATATGAAGGGTTAGTATGTGGTGATGCTTAACTGGAATCTTTAATTTGTGTATTGCATACTCTTCATAAGGATAAGGTTAGTTTCATAATGTGATAAACTACTTTCGTCTACTTACACCTGATGAACAACTGTATGTAATCAAAGCAGAAAACACCTTTTTTGGTGTGTGGTTTGTGGAAAAGTAGTTCTAGTAAAGGACTTCTAATGAAATATCTGTTTGGGTAATCTAGACATGTGTAAGGAAATTCAGAAATTCTTCACAGTACAGTTATTACGGCTAAAGTGTATAATGTCTCCCTGTTGTGGGCTAGAGTTTTTTTAAATAAAAGTAGCTTTGTGTGTCTCTGTGGAAGAAGAAACCCAAGGACCACATTACAGTTATCACCCTGCAGTCTGCTGTTTTCCACATGCTTCACAAAAACAAGGAGAACACCTCAGTATTGCTTGAACTGCACTACGTACGGTTGCATGCAATTCGTACAATTTTGTTTTTATATTTGGGAATATATACACAGTATCTGATCTAGGTAGAGAAATCAATATTATGCACGACAGACTTGTTAGGGCTGTGTTTTTAAATGGGAGCATGGTTTTTCTCTTCAGGCTTGTTTATTTGGTAGGCATGTATCTTGGGAGCAGGGATTTTTATGCTGCTTTGGGTCAATGCAATGCATCTGAAGTGAGAGTTTGCATTCCTTTAGCTGCATTAAAGCATTTAGCCAATGGAGAGAACCATCAAATTCTAGATAGTGGTTGAAGAAAATAAGTCAGAACTGGATGTTTACACTACAGAACTTTACCTGAATGTACATTCTGCAATACAAGTATTAAACAACTTAGATAATGGGGTGTTTGATTTTCAGTTGGGGTTTTTTAATTTGGTTGGTTGGTTGATTTGAATGTGGGTAGAGGGGGTTCTGAATTACCTTGAAAAAGGTATGTGATAAGGGACCACAAAAAGATCCTGGAAATGTTTTCAAAAATACCAGGGTATTAATTATCCTTGAAGTTAACTTTTTTTTTTCATGTTGAATTTTAATATAGGCTATCATAGCTACAGAAGTAATTTGAAAATATTTTCATTTTAAGAAATGAATGCCACTAGAAAGATCAAGGGTATTCTAGATCTATGTTCTTTTTAGCTAGAGGAATGAAAATTGCCATTTTGTTTTAACTTCCTGAGTACTTGAAAGACAGTGACTAGACAGGTGATTCTTTGCATGTTTACATATATGGGATGAGACTTAAAATGAAAGGGACCTTTTCACAACTTCTGTG
The DNA here is from genome assembly GCF_963921805.1 of Phalacrocorax carbo. NCBI lineage: Eukaryota > Metazoa > Chordata > Aves > Suliformes > Phalacrocoracidae > Phalacrocorax > Phalacrocorax carbo. The sequence continues at coordinate 54,646,206 of NC_087548.1, forward strand.
TTTTGCCCATGCAGGCATCTTCCCGCACAGCTCCTAGCACCTAGGCATGTGCGGGAAGATGATAGAGCTGGCACCTGACAGGTCAATGGTTGGGGTTGGAGATTATTCTTCTGTGTCAGTGTTTTAAATTATATTCATTTAAAAGTAAATTCACTTTTAAATTTCTTCATTTGAAAAATTTGCTTTTGAAAATCCAAAGACATTTTACAAGTGAACTGGAAAGCTAAATTTTTCCTTGTTGCTGTTTGTTAGAGATGGGCACAAGGAGAAAGAGAAAGTGAAACAAGGGTGGGAGGAGGAGAGCAAGACAGAAATCAACATCTGGTGAATGCATTTGACAAATGCTGTTGGTTTTGGCAAACTAACTGTTCTTGAGCATCTTAGTTGAGCTTTTCCCTTTCTGTTGGCATCGCTAATGTATGGTGATGGTTTAGTGGCTACCTCAGTTGAGAATCTTTAAGGTATTATTGAGTAAGCGTGGGATATTCATAAACTGTTAGGTACATTTACAAAGCAAGATAGTAGTTTCGGATGTTATGTAAGACAGGATTTTGCAGTTTTGCTGTAAATATTGTTTTGGTTTTGGTTTGTTTCCCAGGAGATCCAGCTGAGAGGAAACTCCAAAGAAGTATTTTTAATTGAGCAAATTTAACACCCCCTTTTCTCCTGGGGTTGAACTTGTGGGTCTGCTTAGAGAAGAGTGTGAACTGCTGTTGTAGAACAACTGGAGTCTCTTCATAGAATCTGTTGATCTAGTACCTCCTCCATATGTTTATCCTATGATTGTGTTCATACTTCTTCCCATGACTCTCTAAATCCAGAGTGGATATAGATGTACATGAAGCTGCTTCTGATTTGTTTTCACTGAGCTTCCCAATTCCACATGCTCCTGTGAAGTTCATGCAAAAATATCCATCTAAGGGGTCTGATCCTGAAGAACAGGGCTTCTTGTGCACCTGAAGTCATGTACAAGCCACATCTGAGTAGCTACAGAAAGTAGACCTATGTTCTCTTTCTTCCTTCACTACATACATCTCTGCTAGCCAGAAGGGTTTCACTCAGAGCCTTCTGCTTACTTTGGAATATTGAGTAACATTGTAAGCTTAAATTCAACACTTTAAATGCTTGACAGAATTAGGACCATCCTTCCTTTTCACCAATATGCATGCTTGCTTGTGGAGACTGTTTCGGGTCCTGCAAACCCCTGAAGAACAGTATTATGACTTGCTCAGGCCTTTTTGTGACAGCTGTAATGTGAAGATGCATCTGTCCCGCAGCGTCTGGCTGCTGCTCCTTTACACAAATCTGAACTACCTGTAGGTTAGCTATCATCTTGGGTACTTAGCTTGCTAGTGTGGAGCTCTAGAGCTCCCAAGAAGCTGGAGATTAATACATGAGCGTGTAGTATTCCTGAACCGTGTGCTGCCAAGTTCTGGCAGCAGTGTCAAAGGTAAGTGCTAGCACTGGCTTCAGAATGTGAAGGAAATACGTGATGCTGTGTGGAGAGTGACTGCAAACATCGCTGTGGTTTTGTCTCCTGGAATGGGGCAGCCGCGTCACTACAGGGGGAAAAGAAGGAAAGGAAAACTTTAGCAGCAAAGAAGAGATGCAGGGAAAAAATAAAGTTCTTAAAAGATTCTTACGGCTTCACCAAAAACTCTGTGAAATACTTGATTGTTCCAGCAATATTAACAAAGGGGAAAACTAAAGTTATAATAGCTCTTACAGAATAATTTGTAGCATCTTGAGGCCTAATGATCATCCTTATGACAAGTGCTATGTAAAGCAATCTCTGTTTTCTGTTTTCTGTGGGGGTTTTTTGTGTCCTACACCATTGATGTCTGTGAGGATGAGGCAGAACAGTGTGATTTGGGGATACAATTTTGCCATAGGTTTCATAGAACTGTAGCGGTGACCTGTGTGTTACGCTAGATTTTTAAGACAAAAGGGTTTAAACCTACTTGTTGTTACTTTTAATGATAATAAATTGATATTAAAGAGATTCTCTTGATTTATTTTATTGACCTTAAGGGTGGAAATTTGTTTTATTCCCTCTTTTACCCCTTTCCTGGGTTAAACTTGGTGGTAGCTCTTCTGCAGTCTTCAGCCATTCTTGGTGTCAGTGGACAGGGTGTTCACAGGTAACTCAGTGGTTTTCACCTTTATTAATGTCATTATAAGGATTACAAAATCTCTAAGATATCGGTCCCAAAAGTATATTGTATATTAGATACCTTTTCCCTGAGCAGTCTGACCAGTACCTTCAGATCCATGGGCACTAACCTTTCAGGATTATAAACCCTTACAGATGATTGATTAGCACCTTCACATATCAATCCTCTGAGCCATCAAAAGCATATGGCAGGTGGATGAGAATCCAGTCAGTGAAGTAAACTGAAGGAAGCAGCAAATAGTCTGTGTACAGGAAAGATGAAGGTTGGGGTGGGGCAAGGAAGAACTGGTTGTGACTGGCCTGTGCTGCAATCCTGTGCTTTCCGTGTTTCATGCGTGAAAGGCCACTGAGCATCGGGAAGACATGATCCATTCCAAGAAATGTCCAGGCCAAGTTCAGCCGAGTCTTCTGGATGTGGAGGGGAACTCTGTGGCCTGCTTTGGTACACAGTTCCAGTGTTCATGGAAAAACACCTGATGACGTATTTGGTAAGAAGCTGTTAGATCAGGTTGAAAGTTTGGTGGGCACACACCTATCCTTCCATCTGATGCCTCTGTGCTTGCTGTGGGAAGCTTGGCTAAACACCCAAGTTCCTCAGCCGAGGTTGCCAGAGTAGATGGCTGTTTTAGAAGGTCTGTTGTACAGTTACAGTTTTAGGCAGGTTTTCTGCTTCCAGCTGCCAACCAAACGGGCAACTGCCCATTAGTCACCAATACTGGAAGCCCCCATTCCAAGGAGACATAGCAGTAAGCCTCATTATCCCTCTTTCTTTGGGATGTAGCATCCTAGTGGGTTGCCTTCTTTCCTGTTGCAGGCACTGATGTTTTGACCTGGGGAAGAAGCAACTAAATTTAATTCCCTCTATGATTCCCTCAGCTCAGATACCTGCACATGTTTAGGGCAAGAGGAAGGGCTGCAGGTGCTGTTCCTGTGGGCAGCACATCATTAGACACTGTGGTAAGTAGAGGTGCTTTCTGCAAACGGAGGATTTTGTTCATTCAGGGAGTGAGAAGTCAATCAAAGTAATAAAATAATTAGTTAGTACTGCAAAATGAGGCAAGCAGGAGGTTAGAGTTCAATTTCCTATACCACGGCTTGGTTTCAGTCTCTTTGTATGCCCCTGCTCTGTATCACATTGCCTTATGTAAGATGTTTGTCACTTCAGCACCCACATAAAAGTCTTATCATAGATACATTTTGTTCGTGCCTAGGTAACCTCAGACCTTGCCATGGGTACTTCTATTGCAACTGTCATGGCAAGTGTTAGGGCTGCTCTGTTGAGTGGATTAAATCACAAGGTGTTGTGGGATGGAGGGGGGAAAATTCTGGATTTTGTGATCTACTTTTATCGGTAGTGTATGGCCCCGTATGAGGACATCTGAATGTCTTGTGTATGCTAATGCTAAGTAAAAGGCACAAGAATGATGAAAACTCTAGAAAATACATCCAGAAGGAAAGGTTGGAGAGACAGGTATTTTCTCTCTAAGGTAGACTGAGGAAGAGATGAGTCTTTAAACATGTTAAAAGGGGATGCTGTTCTCTGCATTAGGTATGACTGGAGGAAGGAGCAGTGAACTTGAATTGTGGCAAACAAGGCTTAGATTAGAAGAAACTTGCTGAAGTGAATCAGGAGACAATATTGTCTGGGCCATTAGTGGAACCTCTACTGGGAGGCTTCTGAAAGCAGGCTAACATCTTTGGGGAATGGTTTCTGCACAGCTAGCCCTGCCTGGGCAGATGAACAAAAAGGTGGCTGCTTTCAAGGCAGCTGGTCTGGGCAATGGGACCAGAGGAGTCCTGATCTGACCAAGTCTCTCTTGCTGCTGGTCTTTCTGACACACGCTACCTGTATGCATCAGTGAGCAGACCTGAACAACTTACCTTTCCCCAGGAGTTTTGCTAAATAGCAGTGTTTAAAGTCCCTGGGGTAACGATATGGCTCTACCTTATTTCAGGACACCTTAATGATTATTTACAAGAATATTCCATTTTATTACAGAAACTCATTGTTTGTCCCATATTTTCCAAGAAGAGGATTATTCTTCATGATTAACAGATGCTTAATTGGTGGGAGGGAAGGAGAGGCGAAAGGAACATAATTGATAATATTGAGTCAAATGCTCATTGCTGGCAGGTAACTGATGGGGAACCATGGGTATATCAGGTGTTACTAATAGCTTGGCTAGAATATGCTGCATGGAAAGCTGTTCAGCTTCATGCTAGCATATGTTGTGCTTCACAGTCGAGAATAGTTTGCTCCCCCCTCCCCCTTTCTGCCTTCATTCTGGAAACTTATTTCTTTTTTTACCAAGATGGGAGGCAGCAGAACCTGAAAATAATCCATACCACACTTTATACAGGGCAGTGCAAGCACCCCTGAATAAATCACCTTTTTGAGAGAGAGGCCTCCCATCATCCCATGGGACATGTAATTACTCTCCCAAGCGGAAGGTCATGCTTTTGTCATTCTTGCCTTCTTCACTGTCTGGGTGCCAGGGTTTGGTGTTGCCTGATGCTGTTGCCTTTGTGCTTGGGCTCTGAGGAGGATCACAGTATTCAATTTAATGCAGGTTGACTCAAAATAACTATTATAACATGCCTCATCTATAAGCTGGTTTATGAAAATCTATGTTTTCTTCTCATCTAGGGTCTTCAGCATCCAACCAACCTCAACTCTCTTTTTCTTGCAGGTTTTTGTAGTTTTGTTCATTCCCCTCCCACTTCCTTATTGTGGTGGGTAAGGACCACAGTAAAGATCACAAAGCAAATTTTGATGAATCACTTACTTGCTCATATACCACAGCAGTTCACGCCTTACCCTGAATATGCCTTCCAGCCAACCCCTTAACTCTCTTGCATCTCATAGGCCATGCATCAGGAAGTAAGGTAGAAATATATCTGGTTAAATGGTTAAACTCCTCATGTAGCAACCTGAAGAATACAGTTCAGTACAGCTCCATGGTTCCGCCTCCTCCCTGGGCACCCTTGGTCTGCTGGATTTCCCCAAGAAGGATGAAGGATCTGAAGTCCTGCGATGTTTTGGTTTATGCCTGTAACTTCCCTCAGCAATGCCTCCTGGTTTGATAACTGCAAGTGGAGAATGAAGACCAGAAGAAGCACGGCATCAAAGAAGACCTCCACTTAGGCAGGGCTGTATTTGCACCTGGGAGGCTGGAGGACAGCCCATGTACTAAGGAGCTATTGCATACTGTTTCAGTCACGTCTAGAGAGACTGGTTTTCTCTGTCACTGAGGTTGTCAGGTACAAGTCTTTTCTTGATGAAAAACAAGGCATTGCTTTGAAAATAACCTCTGCGGTGTTACCCTTTATTTACATACAGGTATTTTGAGCCCCTGGGGTTCCTGTTCTCATGGTTTTGTTCATAGCTCCCACATGCAATGGTTGTCTCAATATGAAAGGAATAAGAGAGAACTGGGTAATAATATTGCAACTGCAAGACCGTAAAAAAGAAAGAAAAGAGGAAAAGAGGAAGAAAAGAAAAGAAAAGAAAAGAAAAGAAAAGAAAAGAAAAGAAAAGAAAAGAAAAGAAAAGAAAAGAAAAGAAAAGAAAAGAAAAGAAAAGAAAAGAAAAGAAAAGAAAAGAAAAGAAAAGAAAAGAAAAGAAAAGAAAAGAAAAGAAAAGAAAAGAAAAGAAAAGAAAAGAGAAAAGAGAAAAGAGAAAAAGTAAAAAGAGAAACATATAAGACACATGATTAAAACCACAAGGACCGGCAACATGGTGTCGGCAAAGCTGTCTCTGCAAATCCCATGAACTTCCCGTTCTGGGCTGCTAGGCAAACCCTTTCCTGGGTTCAGATCTTCACTGTTGGTTCACTTCACCTTACTCAGAAGAAACAGGCGACTGATCGCAGTAATTTTAGTTGCTTGATCAGCAGCAGAAGTAGCCATGCCAGCCCAGCCCCAGCAGATCTTTTCCTGTCCTACCTCCTGCTCCATGGTGGGCCGCTGCCCCCACTGAGTGCCTCGCAGACTCATGGGCACTGCAGACACCATGGTAGATCTGGGGCGAAGGAGCATAGGGATTAGCTGAAACATCTCGTCATAAGGCAGGAGATTGCTGGTGTTCCACTGCCAGGAATGGGAGAATAAAGTAGGTAGATCTTCACCCTTTGGATGAGAGGGAGGGACAGAGGAAGCCAGGGGACCACCCACCTGCCCCTTTTAATCATTCCTAAAAGAACAGGCCCCAGTAAGGTATGCTGCCTTGCAAAGGGCAGTGAGGTCAGCTCCTAACAGGGGCCCATGTTGATCCCATGAGCAGTGTGAGACAGCCCAAAAGCAAAGCTAGGGTGCAGCTGCAGCCTGGGCAATGGGTCCCAGCATCAGCAAGCTGATGGAGGGGAGCCATAGCAAAGCAAGACTTGCCCCGCTGCACCTTTAGCACCACAGAGCAGCTTCACCGCATGCCAGAGAGGCAAGCCAATCCCTGGCGCCAGGGCTGAGCTGGGGGTGGCAGCTGGCCCAGCATCCCTGTGAGCCAGTGGGGTTGTTAGGATGGTGGGTCTTCTCATACTGCGCTCCTTAATGTGGCTGCAGGGGTCTCCAGCTTTTCTGAGGGCCACCTGGCTTCTCAGGTCTGTTGCTGCGTTTCTTTGAGCTGCTCCAAACAGAGTGACCTGACCCAGCAGCAATTAATTAGTTGCACAACTCTTCTACAAATGAGCACAGCATCAGCTTGCTTGTGTCCTCCTTACTTTGGCCAGGGAAGTGATCCCTGGGTAGTGCTGTTCCCGGTAAAGATGATGGCAGGTAAGCAGAGGCTACATGGCCCAAGCTGTCCCTGCCATTACGGGAAGTTTCACAAATAGACCCAGGATGGGTAGGCTGCTCAGAGGTGCGCACCTAGTCTTGGTGTCTTGCCTGCCTCCCTGTAGACATTTGCCATAGTTACTTCTGCAATCTGCTTTTTCTGTGCATATTCCTTAAGTATTTATGCTTTCTTGGAGGGGCTGTGCCCTGCAATCTCCAATGCCTTTGCTTTTAGCACAAACTTGGGATCTGCTGCTACCTATAAGCAGTATTGGGGCACTGCCTTAAACCCAGTCACTTGTCCTTACAGCATGTGAAAATCACAACAGGTAGACCCTAAATGGTTAAACTTTATTAAGTACCAAAATCTAGTGAAAATAAAATAATCCAAATGGGAAAGGGGAATCAACTTGGGGATTAGTCATTACTGAGTAGGATTTACAGAGGAGTAAAACTAGCGTAAAAATGTAAACTAGCTTTGCATCCACCCACCATACCATGTTTGCTTGCTAAGAAATACCAGGCAAGAACCAGTAGGCACATCATCTGATTTACTGCAGCAAAGGTTCATGGGTCAAAATAATCTAGCAAAGAAATGACATCTCAGACAGCAGATGTACATGCCTGAGCTGGGAAAGACCTGCTTACAAACACAGCGCCACTGGTCTATTGGCCATCGAAGGGTTCTGCAGCCTCTACCCAGATCTCTGTCTGCAGATCTTGGTAGTGCCTGTGTGCCCATACTCTGAGAGTTATCTCACATGGAGTGCTGCAATCAAAAATATTTTCCACCCAAAGCTGTACTCTACTCCTTTGTGTTGGCAAAAGGCAGATCAGATACTTGCCTATGGACAGTACTACAGCACTGATGAGGTTGTGGACAGATGCACTACCCCATGGAAGGCTCCTTCCCTCTCATATGGCTCTTTGCAGTAAGGATATGGCTTAAACGCCCTGTGTCCCAACAGCCTTCTCATGTCTTCCTCTGACAGCCCTGTCCCACCAAGCCCCAGCCACCTCCCAAAAGAAGGCAGCAGCCTTGCACATTGCCAGCGCACAAGGCTTGATACTGTGCACAAGGATGATGCTTGCGTCTGGCAATTTTGGTGATGTTTTCAATCCCTAGTCATTCAAAAGCCTTTTGTTTTCCAGGAAAATGTAGTCTGATAAAGAGATTTCAGTACCCTGGCTGCTCTCGGTTTATCCTATATCTCTTCCCATGGCCTTAATAAAGTGCCTCTTTTCTTCTGACAGCATCAGCACTGCTAAGTCAAACCAAGCTGGCAGCTTGCTTACAGCCCCAGCTTTGGAATTCACATGTGCATGGGAAAGTCCTGGTTTACATTGACCTTCCTCCCCACCAAGCCTCATATTTCCTGCGAAAAATTTGATAGCAGGGACCCAGTGCCTACAGCCTTATATGCCAAAAGAGGAACAAGAAGAAACCAACCGTTGAACTCATATTTTGCTATGTTTTGTATTTCTGAAGCATGCTTATGCTTTTCTAGGGCTTTAGTCTGATCAGCTTTTGAAGGTAGGGTTTGTCAGCACTAATGCTTCTCTTCTTACCCTCCTGGTATGGGTTAGTCTGCCCATAAGTCCGTTTCTCCTCCCTTTTGTCTTTCTTGCTTCAGAGCTGCCTTTTCCTCTCCCCCTTGCATGATTAGGAAAGTTTCTGCTTGCTTACTGCTATCCTCTCTACTTCCATCTTTAGTGTGACACCTCTTTGCAGAAGGCAATGGTAGGGTGAGGGAGGTCCTTTCACTAAAGACCTCAGCATTGGTGCTGTAAAAGTAAAAACCATAGGCTCCAGAAAATGTGTGAAGTTTTAGATACATTTTCCCCCTAATTTAAAAAAATAATTATGCCAAGCCATCTGTTGCTAATGTAAAAAAAGATGTAAATAGATGATACATAGTGTACGGAGTGTCACATGAGTGCTCCATCTGCTGTGGGGAAAGTCACCATTCCCCAGCAACAACACTGGGTGCTGAAGTGCAATCCAGGGTTTGGAGCAGCCGTAGGCTTTCCAAAGGCATAACCAACTCCAAAGCCTGCCCCAAAAGGAAAACAACACAAACAAGAGTGGATGGGGTACATGTCAGCACGTCAATCCTTCCTCTCTGTTTTTCTCACAAGTAGCAATAGTGGCTGCAATGGGGACAAGGTAAGTTATACCTTTATGGTCTTGTTTCAGACTCTTCGCAAACTCAGGGATCCTGCTCCCTTACTTATGTTTTCAAAATTTACCTGACAGCCAGGAATCAGGCAAGCTGTATCTCTTTACTTAATGACAGCAGAAGGCTCCCACAATGTCACATTAATTGGGCAATAAAGTGGCAGATGAAACTCAGCTTTGATGAACATGAAGTAGGGTGCATGGGGCAACAGCAACCTTTGCTATGGCTGCAGACTGATGGACTCCATGTCAGTTGTTGCCACTCAAGAAGAGACCCAGAAGGTGCTTGTGAATGGTTTGCTGTGCTCAGTAGAGGTCAGAAAAGGAAATAAAAGATTGAGAATTATTAGGAAGGGAATAAAAGTAATTAAAGTTCTCTGGTGTTTCTGTGTTGTGAGCTGGTCTCCCCATCTTAGTATAGGTGCAGTGACAGGACAGACTCCAAGGAGCTGGAAGTACAGAATAGGTCTGTGCCAAGACACAGCAAAGGTGCTAAGACTTTTAACCTGCAAAATAGAGAAGGTTTCGTAGAGGTCTAAGAAACCAGGACTCAAATCGGAAATGGGAACAGGGAAACCACTACTAACTGCTTCTAATGCCACCAGGTCTGGGTGACACCCTACGGAGTTAGCAGAGAATAGGTCCTAAACTCAGCAAAAGGATGAGCTGCTTCACAAGATACACAGTTAATTTCTGCTGCCAGAGCTGGCCATGTCAGGAGTTTGTGTGGTTTCCAAAAGCTTCTAAATAAATCTGTGGCATGAATTCCATGAGAACTCTTAAATGTGGAGGCCCCAGACCAATCTCTCTCTCCAAAAGTTCCCAGATTCTCATGGGCAGTGAAAAGAGGAAGCTCTTTTATCCTACCTTACTCTTTTCTGAAGTGCCTGCTGCTGTAAGCCAGGGATCTGCACCAAATGGCCCCATGGTGTCACCAACTTTGGACGAGCAGTTTCCTAGAACCATGTTTTCAGCCTGCAACAGATTTGGGACAACAAGGGAGAGCAAAGCTGTGGTGATTCATGACAGGGACTCCGTATTCATGCACAAGCAAAGCTGAAGCCGTTTATTAACAAAAGAGCAGCCTTAATATAGTCTGCCTCCTGAGCTAGTATTTTTCCCTTCTCTCCGCCTCTGAATGTGTTCTATCGCACTAGCTCCACGTATGGTATAAACATAGATAAGCGCGCTCTCCTGCTTCGGTGCTCCAGCTGTGCCCTGACCTTCTGTCCCGCATATCACGGCCTCAGTTCTGTGTTTTTGTGGGTTGTTTTTCTATCCCACAGCTTGCATCCAAAAAGGGCGATGAGATCTCCGGTGCTGTCACAGGAGGCCACATTCACTTACTCCACACAAAGCAACATTATCCTGTAGGAAGTACAGGGAGAAAACAGTCTCCTTCCCCACAGTACCAACAGCCCTTCCTCCCCTGGGTGCTCCCTGGGTGGTGTGGGGTGGGTACAAATGGCAGGCTTTTCCCCCAGGGGCAGAGCCCATGCTACTGTGGCCTGAGTGCACCCCAGAAGTGGGGAGGAAGGCAATGGCACAGGGAGAAGGGTAGGTCATGGTGGCTGGACCTCATGTGGAGCTCCCCACCCCATGGTCTCCCCCTATCCCCAGCAGTTACTTCAGGGAAGAAATATTACCCAGCCCAGGGACAGAGGGTGAACCATGCCTCAGGCACATGAGTGAGTGTTTCTTTTTAGGTGTTGGAGTGTATCATCCAGCCCCTTTTTATTTCCAGAGGGGCCAGCGGCTTCCCTCCAGGGTACAGTTGTACATGAACAGCTCTTCACTCTGAACATGAAGGAAGTGTCTAACTCAATGTGGATTTTCTCAGTGAAAGGATGACTGGGAGAAAACTGAGGAGAAATGTTCTCAAATCTTTTGGGAGAACGGCAGTTTGAAACATAAGGATACCCTTGTGCTCCCTACCTGGCCTGGAGCCACGGCTCCTTGCTCCAGTGGTTCCCAGTGCTTGGGGGGCACAGGCAGAGTCACATCAAGACACACCCTTCTGAGGGCCAAGACAGCTGTTACCACCAGGATGAAGCCTCCCCTGTGCTACCAAATCTGTCTGAGGAAGCAGGACACACAGAGCTTTTGTAAACTGCAAAACCAGGTACAAAAAAAAGAATGTCACCCGCTCACCCCAACCTGAACATTGCTGATCTAGACAAAGCCTGAGTTTTGATATTGCTCAGGAAAAGTCACCACAAAATACTGTTTTCTGCCTTCTTTAATCTGATCCTTTGAACATAAAGGGGGTCTAATTCTGCCTAGCCTAGTGAAATTTTTGGGGGGAGGAGAGCAGCAAGTGGGGCGGTGATGCACAATCTGCCCTTGCACCTTACCAGGCAGCAGAAATGTTCCCAGCTGGGTGGATAATGAAACACCCAAAGTCACAGACCCAGCAGGAGGTAAATGCAGCTTGTTTGACCATGCAGTAAGCAAACAGAAGGTCTAGAGGCTCAAGATGGGGTCAGGAGCCGGTGCCAGCTGTGTTCCCTGCTCCCCAACCTCTTCAGCTGGAGCTCAGTGATGGGCAGCTGCTGCTGCAGATGTGCAGGAAGAGAGATGGCACGGGAAGGTCTTTTCCCTCCCTCTCCTTGCCTGGAAAGCTGCTTCTCAAAGGTAAGAGCCAGCACATCAGAGGCAGGTGAGCCACCTCTGAGACGATGCTCATACTTGTGCTTGGAGAGCATTTAGGCACGTGTAGACTGGCTGTGACTGGCCCACTCCTGTTTTTCACCTTTTACAGCTGTTTGAGAGGCCTGAATGGCTCTGGCTTTGCATTTACATCCTCTGCATGGCTGAGAAAACAAGCAGTGCCTTGTCTCCACCGGACTTCTCCACCCTTTTCTGGCTGCCTTTCAGTTATCTGCCAAAGCCCGTTGCAGGCAAATATTTGCTCTGTGGTCTCAGACGCTACCTCACTCCTGTTTGCCCAGGTTCTCACTTCAGTGCCTTGAACATTGTGCTTACTCCACCCACACCCTGGGGTGTTCAAATAGCTACCAAGTCACAAGGGCATGGGCTTCGTGCGCACCGCTCTCCTGCATGCTTTCCTTCCCTGGCACTGGCAAACATAAAGAAGAGACAACACAGGCACAAAGATGTCCAGGCTGTCAAACCCACCTGGAGACATTGCAACATTGCTGGGGAGCATGTCAGCCATGCCCGGCACAGCAGTAAGCACCAGGAGGTGAAGAGGAGGGGCAGACACCAGGCCTGCTTTCCATGGAAGACTGTGCAAATGCTAAGCCCCTGTGCCTCAGTTTGCTGGGACTCTGGTCTGCTACAAGCCCAAACAAGTGGAGGCTTGGGGTTGCACCTTTCTCACCCATCTGCAGGTGCTTGTGTACAGAGCTGTCGCTTGGGAGGGCTGCATTTAATTATGTGTGTAGTTTTATTCCATTGGGCTGTGCTCCCACGAGTTGATGCAAGCTAGATAAAATTGTTAGTTGTGGACCATGAGGAGTGCTGTGCCTGAAACAGCCTGGAAGGCCATCTGGGCCTTGTCATCTCGGCAAAATTGCCTAAGGCAGCTGCAGGTCCATCCTTCCCAGGACTCTCTCCGGGGGGTGCTCAGTTTGGCTAAGTAGCCCATACTCCCCTCAGAAGAGCCCTGGCATAGTGCTGAAGGAGCAAGAGGAAAACGAAGTTCCCTGTTCTCTTTTCTTTTTTTTCCCCCTCTACTGATCTTACAGCCTCAAAAGCTCAGAAGTGCAGCCAGACCATTCCCATTACACAGCAGTGGGCCAAGTGCTCCTTATGTGCCCTGACAGCAACGATGGCCCTGATGTACCCAGGGAAGTTTAGGCAGGACTAACATCAGTACTAATCCAGACACTGAGGACACCCGGAGCAGTGCAGCAGCTTTTAAGACCCACATGGTTTTAATTTGGCAGGTATGGAGGGAGAACAGCACACAAAAGTTCAGGCTCCAGCTGTTGTAACAGTTCGCAGCCAGATGGACACGCGGTGCTGCAGGATGCCTGCTTTGGGGAGGCAGTGTGGCTGCTGCACAGGCATGAAACAGTAAGAAGCAGTACGAAGGGATAAATACAATGCACCAACCTGGCTGCCAGTACTGTGCCCAGCTGTAACAGCCACGGATCTGTCCGAGAAGGAAAGACTCACCTTTCCACAGCTTCTTGCAAAGCTGGTGTGTGTAGCAAGGAATCAAAGTGTGTGGTTTTAATAAAGCAACACCAGCGTGCAGTTTGCCATGTAGCAAATTCTTCCCTTCAAGCAATTTCTCTTTCTAGCCCAGAACATTCACGTCACGTAAAGGCAATGGAGGACACTAGAAAGTCTCTCCTGGTTTTGGCTGTCAAAAGGAAAGTAGCAATGCTAAATTTGAAAGTAGAAAGGAAAGCGAGCGAGGGCAGGAGGCAACTGCGCATTGATCCCAGCTGCGCGGCACAAGGCGGACACTCCCCTGGGCCACGCTTTGCAAATCTGTCATTTCCCGAAAACGACAATGAGTCACATTTGCCCTGTGTCTCATTTAAAGAAACTGAAAGGATTAAATGGTAAGGCATTGGGAAAGGCTTGTTATGAGTCATGCTGCCAGAGCCATAGCTACATAGGCACTGGAAAGCCCACGTGGCTGTTTCCAAACAGCAGCCCATGGGCAAGTGTGTCCCTTAAAATCTCCAGAATTTGTGATCAGTGGGACTCCAGCGCCTTCAGAAAGGCATGGGGTGACCCAAGGGGGATATTGAGAGTTGAAGACATTAAATGATTTAATGAGATGGCCAGTCATTTGCACAGCTGGGGTTTGGATCAGGTCTGTCTTATCCACAGTGCATGCTCTCAGGAGGTCTGGAAACAGACTTCAGAATAGTCAGTGAGAAAGCATTTTATCCACCACCCATTAAAAATAGCCCCACTGTGAAAGAGAGAAATTGCAGGTGAGGAGGGAGAGTTGTTAATCTCCTGAGATCAATCCAGCTGGCCAGCACCTGGACTTGACTCTCCATCTCTCCTCAAAAGACTAGAGTAAGGAGAGAAAGAGACTGGAGTACATTCCCCCCACACCCAGTCAACTCTTATTTAATCTCCAACAGCAAATGCTGAAGAGCCTTGCCCTGTGGCAAAAAGCAGAGATAATCTGACACCTCTGCTGTGCTTTCTTAATTACCTTCAAGTTGCCCATGTTCTAAAGTGTGTTTTGGGGAATAGTTACAAGTCTCCCCATGCTGGTGCTTTACCCCAAAGTATTTATATTAGTCTCAATTTTGTGTAATTTTGTCTCTCAGCTTTTCCTTCCGTTTCTGCGCCATTTAAGCATGCTAAGCATGAACCCCAAAGAGAAGTGAGATCCAAGAACTCCATGAAGCTGAGGGGCAACTCCACAAAGCCCACCCAGTTTTCAGGGCCATGTTCTCACTGTGGGTTAACGCCAACCCTGCACAGCCCAGGACAGCAAGGCCGAGCTGACCCTGTGGGCTTACAGTGCTCACACATTAGGCAGTGCCTCTCCTCTACAGCTGCGGTTGTCAGTCAGTTTACTATCTCATTGAACTGAAATTTCTCCTCTTTTGTACATTGACAGATGAAACTGTGGAGGGGAACACTCCTGCCAGTATATGCTCTCTCTGCCCTTCTGTCTTGAGGGTGGTGTGTATTCAGTGAGCTGCAGAGAGAAGTACCCCCACACACCTGGGCAAGGAAGGGAAGGAGAGAGGGAGGGGAGCTGGGGAGGCTGCCAGCTGCAGCCGGAGGGAGCAGATGGAGATGCAGTGTTAGGGTTAGAGAAAAGCGGTGAGTGGGAGGCACTGAAGGAGAGCTCAGGCATAGAGAAAGAATGGGAATGGGGTGGAGAGGAAGGCAAAGAGTTTCTCTTTGGAACTGTGTATAAGCATCAGGACTTGCAGAGCATCAGGAGGTCCAGCTGTCTGCCAAGGAATAGGGTAATGCAGGAGCACTGTTTTTCCACTATAGAGCACAGGCCATGGTAGCTGGAAACCTTCAGGGGTAAGGTTTGTTTAAGGCCCCTCACTGAGGCTGCTAAGCAGCGGCAATCGTTGCAGCTAACAACCTATTTCATACTCCTTTCAGTTGGACCCACAGCTCAGGACCATGGACGACTGAGTTGTTTGCTGTCCTGCCTGCCAGTCATCAGGAGCAGCAAGCTCCCTATGGAAACGGCAGAGAGACTGCTCTACCAGGTCCAAAGGAAAAAACTTGCTTGATGAAAGAAAAAGAAACAACCGATAAGCTGAGCAAAGGATGGGAATTTAATACCAGGCTTTTATAGCTTAGGTAGTGGAGTGTTCAGAGCTGCTGTGTTGTGGGTTATGTGACTCTGTGGCTACAGGTGCAGAGGAGCTGCCAGGTCTGAGCAGAGGAGTCCGTTTAACACAACAGTATGGGTCAGAGAGCGGCTGACTCCAGGAGCATCCACAGATTGGTGAAAGCTGCAAGGAGATGGTCAGAAATGATGTGATCTGGCTGTCTTATTTGTCTGCTCCTATACCTCCCAGTCCGGGTTACTTTAGTCCGGTGACACAGCCTCCAAAATGCAATCGTTAGGATGTATAACCCAAATTATGGGACACAAGGTGTATCCAGGGAGCTGTGACTGGCCTTTGCAACTTAGACTCTCAGGAATCAGGCCTCCAGCACTGCCCGCCTTGCAGACTGCAGGCTGACAGTGTAGGGAACAATATCCATCCATCCATCCATCCATCCATCCATCCATCCATCCATCCATCCATCCATCCATCCATCCATCCATCCACCTCTCCAAACTGACACACCCATCAGTAAGAGTCATCACCTCCCCACCTGCCCTGCTGCAGGGTCTTTCTGGGACTCACATTTGAGAGCTGCAGAAAGAACGGCGAATACACAAATTTTGGATTTGGCAGGATGGCTTAGATAACGAGACATCTGCCCAAATGGGTGAAATCTTGTCATTTATACTTCCTGACCTCATTTGCAGTTGGTGGGGGGAAACCCAACTCAACTCGTGTGTCATATCTTGCACATTGCTACGTCACACCAGAGAAAGGGAAAACTTTAAAAAATTTCTTTAAAGCAGCCAGCTGCAGGTGAAACAGAAAGTAACCAGCCCACATCAGGGCAAGCAAGAGAGGCTCACAGCTTTTGTGGGTCACCTGCTATTTGACTTCTGGCAAATGATGCAATTGCCAGATCCACCTGAAGGGTGTTTGCCAGAACCTGAGTGGACCAGGCTGAAGGAAAATAAAGAGTAGGCTTCAGGAGCACCACTGGGCCTTTGCCTTACTTAGTCCAGAAGACAGGCAGTTCCCAGGCATAAGTGATGACCTGTTGAATTACTACCTTAGGACACTGGTTTTGGAAGCCATCAAGGATCGTGTGTGTTCTACTCTTTCCAGGATCCCAGAGACAGAGAGCGAGGAGAAATGGAGCATCTCAGAAGCAAAAAAAAATAATTAACACAATCCTGCAGGTTATTCAACCAATGCAAAGCATCCCGCTTTTACTCTGCACCCTATGGATAACAGAGCACAATCAGTCTAAACTATCTCCTCCCTCAGCACTTCCGAAGGCACTACTCTGAGACACTCAAGGGCAGAAGAACTGAAAGCTTAAAGAGAACAAGTAGATCAGTTCCTATACCACATATGCAAAACACCTTTCTATGGAACTAGGCTCTGAAGCTCAAATTACCATCCAAAATTAGCAACAATACCCTCAAGCATATATCAAAGTGTTAAAGGCTCTCACCATCTTGCTCTTCTGCATCCCCTCTGTATTTAATTTGGAAAGCATCAGGATTATTGCAAGAGTGCTACAGACTCTCCCAGGAAGAAATCTTTATTACAGTGGAGTGGAAATCTGCAAGGAGTGGTCTGGCTAGCATGTGTGAAACACAGCCTGCAGACATGCACAACACGGAGATTAAAAAGCATTAAGTAACTCACGGAGTATTGATGGAGGCATGGCGCACGTATAGAAGTCACAGTAATTCCACACTAAACTGATTATGCGGTCATAAACTGTAAGTGCCAATGTACAACAACTTGAACTGCAGTACGCTCAGAGCTTCATTTTTTATCCCCCCTCTAACTTTTGCATGCCACTGAAATCTTAGTAGTCATATCTTAAACCAGAAGAAGCCAGTCCTTCTACCATTTTTTCAGTGTCAGGTCTGGAACCCATACACCTCTAGAGAGCAAGCCAGGGTCCAGCTGTGCACTGGGGTGCAGGCTGGTGTGGCCAATGCCACCAGCACTGCCGCACTGCCTGGCTCTTGCTTGAACTTGGCGTCCTCAGAGCATTCTTAGTGGAGCTTGGCCCTCAGTCCTTCCTCTTGCCACTCAGTTTGGAAGGACGTATCCAGAAGGCAGGGCTGCCTTCCCGGAACAGGGGAGTTTTCAGCTGGGACTTCAGAAGTGTTTCTAGAACGTGGCAATGTTTACCGAGCTGCTCTCCATTGGGAATATGTCAAGATGCAGCGATGGCCGTAAGAATGATCACGGGAAAGAGAGAATAGCCTTACTCAAAAGATTTGTTCCAGATGTGGCTTCAGAACAGTTTAAATGGCAAAAAGTGTTTACCATTGCTCGTTCTGCTGAAGAAGAAAAGTCAAGACATGGGCAACTGAAGTCCCCATCCCACAGTGCTGACGGCTCCAGTCACTTTTCTTAGGAATGGCCTAAAATCTGATGTCACCAGAGCTGGACTTTCTCTTCTCCTCTTTTGCTCTTTTTAGAAGTTTACTTTTTCAGTTGCATCTGCTCTAGCATATAGGGAAGTTATCCTGAAGAGCAGTGTCTTTACAAGAAGAAATTCTTCCTTCCTTGAGCTTCAAACATGTTGATACAATCCAAAGAAGCAGCATATCAAGCATGCTTAAAAAACATTTTAAAAAAACACCCAGATCAACAAAAAAGCCTATGCCTTAGGCTAACTTCTAAATTTCTTGCTGAAATAATGAAAAACACAGCCAAAAATATGAATATAAAGCAATTTTAATTTTCCTCTAGATATTTATATCAAAGAAATAATACTCAGGTCCAAGTACTGTACATACAATATCTTCCTTATAAACTCTTTAAACACATGTACAAAATTGCACATTGCAGTTTGCAAAAAATCATAAATACCTTTTTGCATGTAAACAATTCCAGCACAAGGATCAATGTTATACATTCCAAAATGTCTAAGTGTCTGTTCAGAAACAAACAAAAAACAAACAAAAACCCCACTGTGATCTCCATAAAGGTCCTAGTGTTACAAATCAATCATTAACAGATTTCTAACTGATGTACTACACACAGGGATACATAAAGGAGCACAAGGCAAGTCGCCTTTTAGTCATAAGTACTTAAGACAGAGGCTTGGAATACAATTCTGCTGCCATTTAAATCCATGGTATCCATCCCACAGCATTTAGTGGTAGCAGCACTGAGTAAATTTTTCCAAGATCGCCAATCACAGTATGCCTTACTTTTAATTCTTAAACAAGTTTGCTACCACTGAACAGTAGGAATTGGAAAAGTACTGTAAACACAGTTATCACCGTTGTATATTTAGTAAGTTACAGTATTCTCCTAAACACATCACTAAATTAAGAAAATATTCTACATTTAATCAAGTGCAAGATGCCAACTAATATTGTCCACTTTGTCTCAGAAATAAGTACTTTGAATATAAGACTACATAGTTTGTAAAAGTAATGTAAAAAAATTACAATGGACATAATCCTCAGCTGTATATTTTTAAGCCCTGTAGCTTCTGTTTACGTAAAAAAAAAATCACCGCATCAGAAAAAAAGCTGTCAGAAGTGTCCTTGATAAACGTCTCCTGACCAAATCCAGCAAATGAGTAGCTACTGAATTTTGTTTCACTGTGATTACCCCTGTCTGTGTGCAATGTCCTTGCCAGCACACCTGTTTGAACAGAGTTCCCTAAAATAATCAGGTTTAAAAAAATGGGAAGTATGCGTATCCATACAAAGTAATTTGTTTTGTTGTTTGGGTTTTTTGTTTGTTTCAGGAGGCTTGTTTGTCTTGGGAGGTTTTTTTAATCTATTCAAATATTGTAATTTTTAAAAAATTCTTCCTGAAGCAGAGACTTTGAAAGGGTTTCTCAGAGGCTTCCTCTGTGCCAGCTAATTTAATAAGGCAGAATAAGAAGGTACATGTAAACCCAACTTACAAGAACCCAGGAAAGGATGTAGGCAGACAACCACCCACCAACTAGTTGCACGTAAGCTGCTGGAAGAGCAAAGCCAAATCTGAACTGCTGTCTCCACCTTTCGTTTTGAACAGCTATCCTGAAGAAGAAAGTTTCAGTGCCATGCCCGAAGGCCTGGGAAGAACCAGTTTGGATTCCAGAGCTGTAGGACATGGCAGTTTGCTCACACTTCTCCTTTTGGACAAAAAGAGAGCATGAGGATGCTGGTGGCTACCCAGCAGCAGGGAGGGGCTGCTTCTCGTTTTCAGGAGATCCCTTTGGTCAGTGGATCAGCGTGTGGCATGACTGTAATCCCAATGAGGACCACAGGACTTGCTTGATCCTAGCAGGAGCCCCAGCTCATGATATTGCAAGGCTTTTATGTACTGCAGGGCATGAAACGTTTTCTGTACCACAGAAGTTCGGCAAGAACCAGGCACCAGAAACCGAGCGCTTTCAAACCTGGGTCCCATTGCCCAAGAGGTCTCTCCTTTTTAGCTGATGGGAGTTAGTTGCTCTGTTCAACTGATACAAAGACATATTGCTCAAAGAATGATGGATTTAATCTTTCCCAGTCTGCACCTATCCAGAACTGCTCCTTTCTCAGGGTGTCTATTTTGAGTGATACAACATTATCCGTCACAAACACCTAAACCTCAGAAAGATATTCCATCTAGGCAGAAACTGCAGGAAGACCAAGCCAGCCTTAGATGAGCCACTCCAGGAAAGAGGAACAGCCCTGGAAGAATGTCCTACAACTACACAGACTGAAAAACATGGACAGCTGAAGAGCTACTTCACCAATGAGACTTAATCAGCAATATGGATCCAGTCACCTTTCCCAGTAAGACCCCACATAGGAATCCTAAAGATTACCTTCAGACATCATAAACTAGAGGTAATCTAACAGATTGAGTTTTAAGGCCGAGGAGAACAGCACAACAGCCCTGATACTGCCCTCTCTTGTCTATCCTTGTCTCCTTTTGACCTTAAGAAGCCAGCAGACCCGTTCTGAATTAAGAAGAGTGGGAGTGGTAAGAACCAGCGGCCAAATTTTGGTGGGTGAGAGGCCTATGCAGACTTGCTCATCATTTTCTATTTCAAAGCCAGGAATTGCACAACACTATATTGCAACACTTATTCCCTTCCCTTTGTCCCCTACAAAGTAGCTAAGTGCAACCAAACCAAAAATCACTGGTGCAAGTAGGTGTTTACACTGACGGCTCACATGTCAGAACTGCGCCAAGTGTCTCTGTAATTCACAAATAATGCTTTGCACCGAAGCAAAACAATTCTCCAATATTTGCGTGTGATGGTTCTTTTTTTTCCATTTTGGGTTTGGGTTTTTTTTGGGGAGGGGGAATTAACGAAGCCTGATTATTTAATCTGTTACATAGGAGGAATGCTCAAGGGGCTCGCAAGAACTTGTTTTGTTACATGTTGAGCAACACCACATGGGAAAGCCTTGAAATTAGAGCAAATGCTTGAAGACAGGGCGTAGCTGTCTTTTGGAGCTCATCCTCCACGGGTTCATTTTATTAGATAGCAGACCTTTGCATCATCAGTCAGCATTCCAACTGGACTTTACTTGATGACATTTCAGCATGGTGGTTGCCATGGCTTTAAATAAATAAGGGTAAGTGTGAAATTACCAGTCATCAGGCCAAACAGGGAGGGGCAAAGTTTCCAAAGAAGAGAAGTTTAGAAGATACTTAAGGAGTAACAACAAAACAAGCTAAAGAGCATTCTGAAAAGCAATCTTAATCCTCTGCCACTTAAACATACAACATTACCACTAAATATTGTACCAGAGATAAATTTTATTTCTTCCTTGGATTCCATGGTTTTTTTCTTAATGTTGCTGACTCCTCCAAGTACTATCTCTATTACCATGAGAAAAGGAATAAAAGAAGTAGACTTTATTACACACTTTTGGCCTGCTGATAAAGCGGTATCATACCATAAAGATACCATAGACATACCAGCTTGTGCTGTGATATCAGTAGTGTGCCCGGAAAGATTTTCAAACATCACAAGGATTTACAATACCATTTTAGTAACTGGCACAAAATGGTCTGGACTGGTAATGACACTTAGGCAGCATTTTATGAATCCCTGATCTGAAGGTGTCATCTTGCAGACTCTAAATAGGTGTCCTAGCTACTCATGGCCACAGCTTATGTGACATATTATACGTAACAAGATTATTTAACTCTCCAGTAGTCAGTATTTTCCCACTATTTCTGTCACCCTTCCATGAAGGATATTAAAAGACAGAATGGTAAAAGTTGGAAAAAACAGGAGTTCAACCTCTGGCTCTATTCCTTTAAGAAGGGCAAGTTTTATACCAGTATCTTCTACTGGTATCTTTCCCTAACAGTTACTAGGGGAAAATAAGATATCCTAAATATGCTGTCTGGAATAGTCCATTAACTTTATTCTGTGCCACCACATTGCTTGTGTCCTGCATTACAAGAAAATCTGGAGATTTATGAAACAAAGGTGTGGGAAAGGTTCTCAAGCTCAACACGTTATCCTTCAAAAGGCTCAGTGTGAACCTCAAGATTATCTTTATAAGCCTTTTTTTTTTTTAAAGACTGTACATTTTTAAAGGTCAATTTTCCATGTCAGGCAGGAGGGCCACACATCCCTTAGGGCGGTGGGAAGCTTTCTGCAGAGGACAAGAAACTGGTATCAAACAGTTCTACAGAGTTCAAGTTTCTGGTTATGATTTTTCAAATGTTCAGTCCACGTTCTAAAAACAGGGATGCAATGAGAAGCCTGACTTTTTGCAGCTTCAGCTTTCTCCATCTATGGCAGAAGTACCACCACAATCTGACTGTCACTGAACAGTTGCAAGAGATGCTTTGAGGTACTTAGCAGAAAGGTTTTCAAATTTATTTAAATAAATTTCAAGGGAAGAGTAAAATAGGACTTAATCTAGAAAAAAGATATATTTTTCTTGTGGGATGAAATGGAGGGTCTGTTACTGATCTCCAGTGGCACAGCTCTCTGACTATGTGGACCTTATTTAGGTCGCTTACAATTCCACCCTGAACTAGTTCTTGACCAATAAGTAACAGCAGAAGTAAATATTATCAGCAGTGTGCTAAATATCAGAATCTAGCAGTGTATTAGTGCACAGTGAACTGGTCATATCTATTATCTCCATGTGTTAGGAAGGCTTCATAGTCAATCACCACTCCAAAGCATTCCTACAGAAATCATAATTCCTCTAGAAAAGCAGTTTAGCCAACACACATACTCCTTAAACTACTGCAGACCATGTATGTTACTAGTACCAGAAATTCAGAACAAAGCTCAATTTACAGCTAGCCACACTATGGATAGAGACCTTTTGATAACAGACAAAAGAGCAAACATTATCTGTAAGAACCTTCCTTTCACTTTGCAGCAAATTACTACATATGAACTGCAGCACTTCAGATTACATTAAGGCTAAATGTGACTTCAAAATTAATTATCTTTTTTGTGTTAATTTAGCATTGCAGGATTTGACAGTTCGTCAATTTGACTGGAAATCTAAAAAATTACCTTGCAATCACACAAAGAATTGCAGCTTGGTTTTCTTCTGGGAGAACTTGACCATGACAAAGAATATGAAGGTGCCCCATTGTGTACTGCTGCAGCTAAGAAAATCACAGTTCCTCCATTTGGCCATGCCCTTCTTTATGCATGCGAGTGTCTGTGCACAACACCTTGACATGTGTTTATGGGTACCTGTGTGCTTCAGAAGAATTTGTTCATAAAGGTTGGACTTGCTGGCTTTTCCTGTACCAGTGGCTGGCACAGAGTTGAGAGGATACCACCCAAAGCAGAAGTCCAGCACAAGACCTCATGTCCCCTGCAGGCACAAGGCCAAGATTCAGTGCTTTTACACCAGTGACACACTTTAGTCAAGACTACTCAACAGAAAGTTGCATTTCAAAACACAGCATTGGTGTGAGGATGCAGATCCTAGACTGGTTTCCTTCCTCTCCCTGCCTCTGTTTCCTCAGCAGGACCCTGCGAGGACGGCTACAGTATGGCATTCTGGTTGACCTGCATGCAGTGGACTGTTTCAACATCCAAGCAGAGATCTGGCTTGTGACTATACTGATGCAGAAAGTAAACCTTCTGGTATGCAATAGATAAGGAAAACCGCTTCCAGACTAAAGCAAGCAGCAAGGATCAATGCCTATAGCAAGTCAACAGGATGGTGTCTTGGAAAGCCGCCCTCATTATGAATTAGGTGCATACATTTCTAGACTCCCTTAGCAACACACAGACAACAGCAGGTTCTCCACTGTACACTCACTGTTGCAGTGTTTTTCAGAAATCTGCATTTAGTTTGTCACACATGACCACTTCATGCAGAAGTTGCTTCTGTCCCGCCTGAGTTACTACCAGAGACTACGAAGAGAGAAGTTTCACAGCACAAAAAGCTGCAAGCCACTTCACAGGCAGGATAAAAAGAGAAATATCTTTGAAACACAGGACAGGAATAACTGAGAATTAACAAGACCTCTTGTCTCCTGTAATGTACCTAAGTCTCCATAAATTCAGATCTAGTTCATCAACCCCTTCACAGTAAAGTTTCACCATGTGCAGCAAGATTAACAAGTTTATAAGAAACTTTAGATTCTGCAGTTTGTCACAGGAACATTTATCATACTGCATCAGGTACAGCAAACCCTGATGCAGACCCACAGCAAGTGACTGCAGCATTAGAAACATCAGTTGACATTTGCAGGATTATTATGCACTGTGAAAGCTTTCTGTTCAAGGCTTTTTCTGCTGATACACGTCTTGCCAAATGTTAAAAAAAGGTGAACCCCTGACAGACTGTACTGTCCACCTCTGCTGGAAGGTGCGCAGTCACTGCACACAATACTGATCAGAGGAAGTGACCAAAGAGTGTTAAAACAGCCTAGAACTCTTCAACACTCATTCTCAGTTACAGTAAAATTGCAAACAGAACACTCGGAAAATGGAAGTGGTTTTGTGCAAATCAAATATGTACGCAGCTATGTCATACTCCAATTTGTCTACTTGCTAAACATAGAAACTTAGAGAATCAAGTAAGGAAAGAGCAAAATTATCTAGCAGCAGTTAACAGCTGCACACAAGAATAAAGGAAAATGTAACTCATTGCTTTTTCTTTTTTAACTTGCACTCCAGAAGCAGAAGGGCACACAAAATGCATGGAAGAATGACTTATGTTACAAAATGATGGGGTTGGTTTGGGTTTTTTTTTGCATATTAATTTCAGATATGGAGAAACTTTCTCTAAGAAGCTAGGGGATTCAAACAGACAAGACTCAGGTTATGGCAGAGAAGTCACTATTTTCAGCACAACTAGTAACTGAGACACAGCATGCACCTGTAGTTCAGACACCACCAAACAAGAATTCAGAAAGTGTCATCAAGCTATGTAGCTAATTAGAAATGAGTTGCCAAATAGAATTTCCACTTTAACAGCTGCAAACTGCAGAATGCCCCAGGGCTTAACTTTGGGAGATCACTCCTTTGTCAAAGGTGAGACAGACACCATCAATAAGATATTTAAATGAAAAAAAAGTATGCCTTATGACTCTTCCTTCAGTAATGAGATAAACACAAAGGAAGATAATGGAGAATTGTAGTAGGCCCACCCTTTGATCTTCAACAGTGCATGATAGTTAATAGTGATTTATGACATGCAGTGAAAAGTCCAAATCCTTTGAGGTATTTATGTCTTGCAAGACCATCAAAGGCTCATGACAAAAATGTCGTCACCACCACCAGAATCATCCCTCTTGGTAATCAGGACTTATCACCCCTGAACACCTACGCTTCTCAAAGTATGCAAAGTACTTGTGCTTTGGCAATTGCTCTCTAAGCCTGCCAAATGGGCTCGACCTGGAGTCACAGTGAAAGTTGTAAGAACCACTCACCAACCACCCGGACATGTCTGGACACCTTGTGATGCTGACAGATTTCACTACCCATTCTATGCTGGGGAGCAAACCAATTAACTTTTCTAGTAATGACAACGTTTGAATCAGTCATAGAAGAGCACTTTCCCTGCACTCACAGCAAGCAGGGGCAGATCTGATGGGAGCTCCTCCCTCTGCCCAAGGAAGGAGTGAACAAGACCTCCCTCACCACAAACACTCCTCCTCGTACTCCCCAGGACAGAAAAGATCTGATAACAATTTAAAGAAATGAAAGTAATTTATGAATCAAACTATTTTGCTGTAGCACCTAAATAGGAAGGCACTTCGCATCTAGATCAAGATATCGGTTCAAGCGCGTTCAAAATCTGCTGATGAGCAGCAAGCAAGATGGGCACAGGAACAGGCATCCACCAGCCAAAACAGACAAAGGAAGGGACTGTATAATCTCCAGAGGAGTGATTACAGCTAGGGCAAAGCAAAGAGGGATGTCTGATTGTCATGGCTGTGCACCTGGAATGCAAAACCATATCAGAAGGGCATGAGGGTACCCTGGAAACCCAAGTCACGCAGTGAGAATCTTTGTATGGACTAGCAAATAGCGTGCACAAGTATAATAAAACATGGTATGGTTTTGAAGGATGAAGAAAAATGCTAAAAAGCGGTGAGATTCCACTGATCATGGACTGTTTTGGTGGAGTTTTCTTGTTTGTCTTGTTGCAGTGATACACAGCCAACTTGCCCCAAGTTACTGAAAAGCAGCTACATTGATGCAAATCACATAAAGAACTGGAAAATTTTTACCCAGTCTCCGTCTTTTAGCATCTCACAGTGACCAAAGTTTTAGGCAGAAAATCAAACCCTAAAAGAAATAGACATGAAAAATACTGCTACGAACTGAAGAAAAAAGGCAGAACAAAATAAAGAAGCCATATTTAAAGATTTGGGAAAAGCCAAGAGTACTGATACATTTTAGAAGACAGTAACAATCAAGCCTGATAGCTGCAGCAGGCAAGCACTCCTGTGTTATATCTTGTTATATTGGCTTAAAATGCGAGGTGCTTAGGCTATCCACTCATATCTCTACTATATGAGCAGCAACCTCTAGCAGAAACAACAGGGGAAAAAAACCAGCTACCCCACACTGTTCTCAGATTTTGGTCACGTCAGTGTTAGATCCTGTGTCTTAGCCTAAATCCCAGATAAAAGAAGGCATTTGTGAAGGTAACCTGTCACTCTACAGAAAACATTTCTTTCTGGCAACTCCACTACCAGAATAGTAGCCTCTGGCAGACAGCTGGAGCCACCAGCCTCACTAGTAACCTCTCATCAGTCATCAGGGTAACAGAGCTGGCCTGTCAGCACTTCTACCACCTAACAGATGTCAGCTAGAATATAGAGCAGGCTATCAAAGAAGTTGCCACACGAGGTCTCTGAGAGGCTGGATGCAGGACTGCTCTTGCAGAAAGTTTAAATGAGAGAGAGAGGTAATGTGTGGTGGTTTCCAGCTTTAACACTACCATGCTGAAAAGGGTGAGCTCATAATAGCCCTGCCCTTGGCTGGGAAGGGGAATTGCAGTGATTTCCTGTGTTTTGTGGATCCCCCACTTCTCCTTGGTCATTACTAATACAGTATGACCAGAAATGGTAAAACAAGTAAAGAACAAGTACTGCACAGCTGCATTTAACACTGTCCCGTGTCCTACCACAAGATCTTCACCTAGCCCTACACTCAATTTGCAAATACAAGAACTGAAACAGTAGTGGCCACCCACGTAATTTTTATGAATTTTTCCAGGATTCCTTGAAAAAAACCCACCTCACTACACATGCAGTAAAGCTAAGCATCTCACATCAATACGTCTACCAGGCAGCATTACCTCTCTCACTAGGGAAAGCATGCTAACTGTCGGGGGCAAAAAAAAAAAAAAAAAAAAAAAAAATCTTTATCAGTTTCTCGAGTCTTGCAGCATCTTTGCAGATAGGTGATGCCTGCCACATAGTAAAAACCAGCTATTTTTCACCCAGTTGTTATATAAAAGGTAGTGCTACAGATTGTATGCTGTCCATTTCAGAATGCCTTTAAGAAGTCTTTAAACCTGTGTTAAGATCAAAATAATTTTTTATATGTTCATTAGTATTTCTAACAGCAGAAGGTACTTGTTACAGGCAATCATTTCAACCACCGAAAAAGGCTCTGGTGACATGATTACAGTTATACAATGATTAATATGGCTTCTACCTAATTTGCATATGCATTAAGAAAAGAAATATCCTCAGAGCATCTCAGCTACAATAACACAATTGCTATGCATTGTCATGTCGTTTCACACAAGTGCCAGGAATGACTATGCACTAAAAGAAAAGGCTCACACACTTGACTTCTGCAGCTCAACTTTCAGGACAGATAGCACTCACGTATCCCCAGTGAAAGCAAGAAAAACTGTGAGTCTATCCCATTCTTCTTGAATCGCAGAGCATCAAGCGTAGCCTTCAGAAGAAGTAAGAGATGTTTAACAGCTCCTGAGTGGGTTTAACAGACCCAAGCAATGGCTTGTACACATAAAGATGTCTATGCCCCCTCGGTTCCTCATACAATCCCCATTTTCACCAGCTGGCACAGACACATATCCCCATGTAAGTTTTGCCTCTGAGTTCAAGCAAAGTTGTTAGCACAGTTTCAAAGAGGGGAGTGGGCCCCGCTCTGCAAGCTGGATCTGCTCAGGAGATGCCCTGCCCTCCCCCAACGGCAGGCCCAGCCCGCAGCCCCCACACCGAGGGGCTTCTGGTGGGGTGACGGCCACACTCCGACAGACCCTTCCCACGGCACCGCGCCACAGGGCTCAACAGCGCTGCATTAGCGGCTATGCTCAAAATACACAGGTGCAGCAAAAGCAAGGTAGGCAGTAGTACCGAGCAAGGGATCTAAAGCTTTCAAAAACTGATTGAGGATTATGTCAAATCAGAGGAAATAGTTCCTTTACTATTCTCTTCTACTAGTAAAATCTTGACAAAGAAATAAATCACACCAATTCTTCCCAACCAGAAAAATGTTGCACGTTCTAGTGCTGACTCTTTCTGCTCTAGAGTATTGCAGAAAGTTTCTTTAGAACAAAGTAGACCAAGAAGCAAGATACACAGATTTCTACTGAAAAATAAATCTACTTCTCCATAATATTTCTGTGATTTATTCGAACAGAATA
Source organism: Phalacrocorax carbo (assembly GCF_963921805.1). Taxonomy (NCBI): domain Eukaryota; kingdom Metazoa; phylum Chordata; class Aves; order Suliformes; family Phalacrocoracidae; genus Phalacrocorax; species Phalacrocorax carbo. Next base: position 54,674,646 of record NC_087548.1, read on the forward strand.
CAATGGAAGTACCACCTTAGCTATAAAGCTAACCCACCCCAAATCTGAGCCCTTTTCTGTATAGCACTGAGTTGTTACTATACTACGTAAAGAGCAAACACTACTGGAATGTACACAGTGAAGGAAAAAAAAGTAAAGCTCTTCTTGCCAAATTAACCGTTTTCACTACTAATATGTTATATAGAAAAATAAGGTCTAGGCAACCTCCAAAAGTGTTCAAGTTTCAATAAATAACTATCAATGCCCCAGGTTCGCACTGGCACAAGAAATACGGAGCATACAGTTTAGAAAAGTATTTTCATATGACTGAATCAGCAATGCATTTCATCCTGCTTCAGATTTACAACAAAAATCATTTCCCTCCAGGGTTCAATTTTAAAAACAAAGCTGTGTTAAGTGCAAGAGCACCCACATAGCTGTCTTAACTCTCAATGGCAAATTAAAGCTCTAGAGAAAGACGGTATTTTAAAAAAAAGTTCTTTATCAATACCAAGAAAATATACATAGCCATATTATGTTTTAAATATATATATACACGCACATCTTTTCAAAAGGGTACGATTCTGGCTTTTTTTTTTTTTTAAGTTTGAAAAGCTTATCCATTGCTATGCAGTTCAGTAAGGTGTATTAGGAAACACACTATATATCCCCCATGAAAATAAAGTTGAATCTTTCTGTAAACAGGAATCTCCTTAATTTCCGAAATCTCTACAGACCTCAAGTACTTCACTGAAAAAAAAAAAAAAAAGAAAAACAAAACAATCCACCTGCCCCAAAACCACCCACGGAGACCCTCGCTGCCGAGCGAAACATCGAGACCTCGGGGAACACTTAGCAACACCCGGCTCGTGCAGCCGCCTTCTCCGGGCGCAAATAAATAGTAATAATAATAATTAATAACAAGAGGAGAGCGGCGGTGGGGGCGCGCCTCGGCCCCGCGGTGCCTCCGCTCCGCGCCGCCCCGGCGGCGGGCGGTGCCGGTGCCCGGAAGGGAGCTGGTGCCGGTGCCGGGGTCGGGGCGTCCCTCCTCAGCAGGCGCTGGTCTCCGGCGCGGCGGCGGCCGCCTCGGCGGGCGGCTCCCGGGGCTGGGCGGCGGCGGCGGCGGGGGGCGGATGCCCGGCGGCGTTGATGTGGCAGCCGGAGGAGAGGTGGCTGCGGACGCGGCCCTGCAGCTGGGAGACCTGGGCGCGGAGGAGGTTGGCGGTGGCGGCCAGCTCGGCGTTCTGCCCCTTGAGCGCCTTCACCTTCTCCTCCAGCCGGGCGATGCGCTCCAGCTTCCGCCGGCGGCACTTGGAGGCGGCGATGCGGTTCCGCAGCCGCTTGCGCTCCGCCTTCAGCCGCTCCTGGCTCTCCGCGTCCAGCGGCGACAGCGACGGCGGCGTCGGGGCGCTGCTGCCGCCCTCCCCGCCCGCCGACGGCGGCACCTCGGGCACCGTCTGCGGCTCCTCCAGGGACCGCGCCGGCGGGAGCCGGCCGCTCCCCAAGCCCGCCGCCCCGAAGCCCAGGCCCGCCGGCGGCGGCGGCGGCGGCGGAGGCGGGGCGGAGGCGGCGGGGTAGGCGCTGCCCGAGGGGCTCAGCGGCCCCGCGGGGTTGAAGCCGCTCAAGTTGGTGTAGACGGCCGGCGGGTCGGCGGCGGCGGCGGCTCCCGGCGGCCCCGGGCGGGCGGTGCAGCAGGGTCCCGGCGTGGAGAGCGGCGGCGGCGCCGCCAGGAGCTGGTTTTGCTTGTGCAGGTCGGCCAGGGCCTTAACGAAACCGTCGGCGAAACCCTCCTGCTCCTGCGTCACCGGCTGCCGGTAGAGAAACGGCCCCGCGGCCGCGGCCCCGCCGCTCCCCGCCCCGGGCGCCGTCGGCCCCGGACTGCCGGACCCCAGCCCCGCTCCCCCCTGGATCAGCAGCTGCTCCAGGTCGGCGGCCGGCGGTAGTTTAAGCAGCGGCAGCTCCGCAGCCGAGCCCAGCGCGGCCTCCGGGCCGCCGCGGGCCGCCGCCGCCGCCGCGCCGCCGCCGCCCGCCGGCTCCGCGGAGCCAGCGGCCGGCGGCGGGGCGGCGGCGGGCGGCGGCTGTAGCAAGCGCAGAGCCGCCGCGCTGCCGCGGGCGCCGGCGGGCGGGCGGAGGGCGAAGGGCCCCGGCAGCGGTGCGGGGGCGGCGGTCGCCAGGTCCCGCTTCTTCCCGGCGCCCAGCAGCAGCTTCTGCCCGGCCGCCGCCGCAGCCGCCGCATCGGCTCCGGGGCCGCCGGCGGTACCGAAACCCGGCAGCGGCACGAAGTCGCGCAGCAGCTCTAGTCCTTCCTCGGGGTAAAACGGCGCCTCCATCTTCACGGCGGATCGCCCGCTACGCCCGCCGCTCATGCTGCCGCCCTCGCCGGCCGGCGGCGGCGGCGGCGGCTCCGGTGCGGCGCGGGGCGGGCCGGGCTGGGCGGCTGCTCCGCGGGGCCCGCCGCCCTCAGCTGGCAGCGGGGACTGAGCCGCCTCCCGGCGCCGCCGGCCCCACGCCACGCCCCGGGCCCGCCGACTGCCCGCCCCGCCGCCGCCGCCGCCGCCGCCGCCGCCGCCGCCGCCGGGCCCCCCCGCTGCTTCCCCCGCCCGCCGGGCTTGCGCGAAAGGGCTTCCCGCCGCAGCCCCGGTGTTGCCCCAGTGGGGCGTCCGTGGGGAGCCCGCGCTGCTTCCTCCCGGGAAACTCGCCCCGCAGCTGGGGTGCGGCGGGGGAGGCGCTGCCGGCGGCTTCGCCCGGAACGAGGGGTTTCCCGCGGGCATCACCTGGGGATGTTCCAGCCGCGGCGCACGTCCTGCACGAGGGAAGCGAGCGAAGCCCACGCGTGGCGGCCGCTGTGGGCAGGTGCTCCTGCGCTGTGCCTGTGACGGACGGGCACAGGGTAGCGCAGGTGTCAGGGTGGGCTGGGAAGTCTGTCGGGGAAACGTTCGGCTGTCGGGAAACATGCCGACTTGTCAAAGCAAAAGCCGCTCACAAGAAGGAGATGGATCTGACATAGCTTTTCTTCTGAGAAAAAAAATAAGTTTAGAGAAAGGGTTTGAAACAGCTTAGACATCTTTTCGACATTACTGAAACATGAAAGTACTGTTTTTCAGTGTGGGGGTAGCATTTGTATGTTATCTTCAATTGAAGCAATTCCCCCTGCCCCCCTCCAAGTCTCCAAAATCCTTAGAGGATGAGGGAATTGCTTCCCACCCCGTCTTTTAAAAATCCCTTCAGCTGGGGATAGTAATGTGATCCTGACAGAGCTGCTGAAAGCTCTCTTTTGAGTTGGCCTCCTGACTGAGGGACTCAGTGGCTCATCCACACATTCACCAGTTCTCCCCATCCATGGTGGGATCCACCAGTACCCCCCCAGTTAGGCCTCACCCTTCTGCAAGCTACCTGTGCTCTCTCCCCAGACATTTCCTCCCTGCACATCAAGATCAAGTCTCATTTCTCCCAGGGCCTAGGGATGGTGCTGAGCTCTGCTGTAGCCCCACCATGTGCACGGCCCCACGGTGCCTCCATGGTGCCTCCATGGTGCGTAGGTTTCCTCCAAAACCAGAAGCAGGGGAGGAGGCAGAGAACAGCGGCGTCAGGTCAGGAAGGACTTTGCCCCCGACACGCCAGTTCAGATCCATAGGAGAAACAGAGACTAAGTGCACTGACTAAGGCCTTGATGACCTTGACTCACCTGCCTTGGCACCCCCAACTACATGCCCTGCCCATGGGGCAGCAGCTCCATTTCAGCTCAGCCCAAGGCTTTCCATCCCTGCCCAGTTATGTCGCAGGTGTTCCCCATCTCCTGGGTGGACCTTGGACCTGTGTTTCCAGTTCTGTTCCTGGCACCATCTTGCACTGCTCCTGCCCGGACTCCCTGGGTGGACCTCGTACCTGGCTCATCACCTCGCCTTGTGTGGGTGTGTCAGTGGGTCCAAGCCCTTTTGGCTGCTCTGCCCACCCTGCTCAGGCGCTGCAGGACTCTGCCCAAGCTGGTGAGGGCCACCACCTTGGCTCCGGTCCCCCCCAGCTGACCTTCCCGTTTACTGTGGCAGAATTGCTGCCCAGAAAACGGGTGGCAGCAGGACCCCTGGGAGAAGAAAGCCATCAGGCAAAAGCCAGAAACAGAGACATCTGCATGGATAGGAGAGGAGTAAGCCTGTCTTTTTTTGGTGAGGAAGGTAGTACTAGAAAGCTCATTTTTGTTTCCTTGTCTCTTGGCTGACCTAGCAGCAGAGGGGCAGAGCTAGCAGCACTCAGCCAACAGCAAGTACTGAAAACAGCTAATGCGAGCGGCTTTGTGGAAGTATTGCTGCAGCTGCTTGCCGTACGGCCTTTTACTGTCATATTCCTGGGTGAGCAAATGGCAGCGGCTGGTACCTTCTTCACAGCCAGGCAAAGAGGGCTGTCCAGGCAGAGAAGCCACAGCCTCTGAGCTGAAGTCAGTAGAGCTTCTCTTCTTTCCTAAGGGAAAGTAGCAAGTACAGGGAGGGAAAATAGACTGAGAAAATTAGGTCCTGGGGTGGGGACGGAACAAAAGCTGGGGAGGTTCACTTTGCTCTGGGGTCGTTGTCAGAGAAGTTCTAGATGTGATGTGATACGTGACAGAGACGACACTAGAGGTAGGTAGGAACCTTCGTCAGTCCTCTGGCAAGACCTGTCGGTCAGCGATGTGGGTCGGTTTTACTCGCTGATCTAATGCAGAATCCGAAGGTAAGCCTACAGAACAGAAAAACGCAGCAGCTGCTTGAATTAAACTTATTTGCAGCAGCAGATCAATTTATTTAGATTGCTGTCTAATATTTGCCGGCACACCTGCAAGCCAAGTTTTGGTGAGTGAAACGGCCTTGTTTCACTCATCCTTAATGCGACCGTGTGTTGTGGCAACGTGGTCTTTTTGTCGTTTCTTCTTTCTACCCCTCCGCCGTTTTTATCTGCAGGGAGCCTGGGAACCTCCCGGGGCTGACACAGCCAACTTCCTGCGCCTGCCACAGCGGGGCCGTGGGCGCCCGCCGCCAGAAGCCCGCCGGGAGGGGCCAGCATCCCCGGCCGGGGCCCCGGGAAGCGCCCCCCCGGGGGGGGTGTCCCCGTACCCCCGCAGGCACTGCCCCGCCGGCCCCTGCAGCCCGTGCACCGGTGCGGCTCCCCCCCCCCCGCCTCGGCCCCGCGGGGCTCCCCGGCGGAGACGGGAGGGCGGGGCAGGGCGGGGGAGGCGGGAATTGGGCGCCGCAGCCGCCGCTGCCCAGATGTGGAGGCGAAGGGCGGGAGCGCGGGCGGGGAACGGCCGCGGGGAAGGGGGCGGAGCGGCGGGAACCTCGCTCGGCGCTGGCAGGCGGCGGCCCGATTGGGGGGCCCGCCGAGGAAGCTCGGCCCCCGCGCGCAGCCCCGCCAATAGCCGGGCACGGCGCGCGGCACTACCGCGAGAGTTGCGCTGAAGCTGGCGCCGCCATCTTGGAGTTGGGAGAGGCCGCGTCCCGTTCTTGTCCCTCTCGGAGGGTCACGGGTGGGGGTGGGGGCGGGGGGGGGGCAGGATGGGCGGCCGCCGGTGAATTAACGGCGCCCGCGAGCTCGTGTCCCTGACACTGGGCCCCGGCGGGCGCGGGGGCGGGAGGATGGTGCAGTCCTGTTCCGCCTACCGCTGCCGGAACCGATACGACAAAGAGAAGCCCATCTCCTTCCACAAGTGAGCGCGGGCAGTGGGGCGGGGCCGGGCCGCGGCGGGGGCGGGGCCGGGGCCGGGACCGGGGCGCGCGAGGGGCCCGGGGGGGGTAAAGGGGGGGGGCGGGTGGGGGCGCGGCTGCGGCCGCCGTGGGGGACCGTCACCGGGGGGAGCCCCGGCGGGCCCCGGGCGCCTCGCCCGCCCTGTCCCTGTGGCTCGCTCTGAGGGTAGCTGAGGGACGGCGGGCTTTTTGCTGCTACCCTTTTCAGGGCGAGGGGGATCCCCCCCCTCCCCCAGCACCCCCCGGGTTCCCGAGGTCTAAGCCCCCCCGGCCCTCCGGTCTGGGTTGGCGGGAGGGGTTTGGCTCCGAAGATGAGTCCGTCGGAGGACGAGCCAAGCATCAGGCGCGGCAGTGCTTAGCTGTAACCCGACCCTGTGCTGAAAAGCTTTCCAGAAAAGCTGAAAGTACTTCTTATTTACAGGTTTCCTCTTACAAGACCCGATCTTTGCAAGAAATGGGAAGCCGCTGTTAAAAGGAAAAACTTCAAGCCAACCAAGTATAGCAGCATTTGTTCGGAACACTTTACTCCCGATTGCTTTAAAAGGGAATGCAACAACAAGCTTCTGAAAGAAAATGCTGTGCCCACAATATTTTGTTATACTGAACCCAGTGAAAAGGTAAACCCAACGCACTCATAGTTTAAGGTACCGGAATGCGTGTACGTTGCTCGTGTTAGCCTAGCAGGTCTTGATGTAGCCGAGCGGCGGGGAGAAGATGCACATTGTGAAGGATACTGGCTGAGCATGTGCCACCTGGAGGCACGTGGAGGGCTGTGGTGGCCGAAACACGTCCAACAGCTCTTCTCATTTGCTCTGACGAGCAGAGAGGTAGGCTGTCCGAGGCTCTGGAGCATGTAGAGTGTTGTACAGACGTGCGGTAGCTCTGATATGCCCAATGTGTGTGTCCGCAGAAGCCTGAGCAGCGTAACTTAGTTTAAAACCTGTGCTGAATTAAATGGAATGGCCAGGAAGTAAGGAAGTGTTGCCCTGTAGTTAAGCTTCAGAGAGTTTTCTTTCTTTCTCCCATGCTGATTGGTGGCAACTGCTAATGTTGAAGAGATGATGGACCTTAGTTCTGAAACTTAACTGTCCTTTCTAAAGGGCTCTGTTCTCTGACTTCACAGAGTTAAAGTGCAAACAGAGAGGCAGAAGAGTAGCTGCACCTGCTATCTGTCTGTGCTGAAGCCATTTCTGTCCTACCTTGCCTAGTTCATAAGCCAGACTGGTCCCTAACTTCTGCCTCTGAACTTCTGATGGTTCTCCTGTGAGGTGTATTGTTCTTCACTGTGCTGCTAAAGCAGCTTACTGTGAAATGCAAGCCAGTTATGAGTTCTCCATTCTTGATGTAATAACTGCAAGACAAGAATGGAAAAGATTGATTCTTAACTCCTATAAAGGATATAAAATGTTAGATCTCTTGCCACTCTGTTGTAGAGGAAGTGGCAAAGGGGAGGATGGATACGATCAGTTTGGGGGTGAAAGGCTGCAATGGGATGAAGTGCAGAGAGGAAAACTGGGACTTTTGCTGGTTTGATTTTTCTCTTTAAATACAATATTGGGTTTGATGCAGAAATAAAAAGGGAATGTATTTGAAAAGCGAAAAGTGGGTAATAACAGAGAAGAGAATATTAGCAGAAGGTATAGAAGGAAAGACCGGCAATGTCCAGGTAAATACGGCTACGTAAAGTTTTCTGTGTGATTACGCTTCTCTGCTATCTATATGACATACATTTTCTTTGTCACATGTAAAATAGTTGGAAAATTTTTTTTGTCTGAAAGTGTGTATAGGGTAATCTGCAAAAGTGCAATTGGTGCAGCAGGATTAACGGTGAGCCACATTCCCCATTTCATTATCGTGCCTGGATCTACAAAAACACAGAAGAGCGCCTTTTAATTTTGGAGAAGGATCTAGTGCTATTCCTATTTGTCTCACGGCACTTTTAAATGAACTGTCATGTCTCTTCAAGAAATAATGTAGTAATAAAGAATAGTAGTGGTCGTCGTGGAATTGAATCCACACTGGTTTTAAAATACAGCTTTTTATCTTTTGCATTATGTAATTTGAAATACTTTCTTTACTTATGTCTTTGGAGAAGCATTTATTGGCTGTAAGAAGTAATTAGAATTCACTTTTGATGCGTCAGTGATACCAACGATCTGTTCTCCATGACATGTTGTGACAATAGTAACGTATTTATAGAGGTAACATGTGCTGGATAAGCTGCAAATAGAAGTCTCTGTGTGAATTCATCTGTCCAGCAATGATCTGATTTTTTTCCTTGTGCTTCCAACAGGAGTCAGTTTCTCTTGGCTGGTTACATCTTTGCCTTGTAGTCTTTTTACTACAAAAGTTTGAAAGTGGTAGCTGGTAGGGTCAAACTCTTTAGAACATTCATGTGTGAAATAGATAGGCACGCCATTAGCAGCAATTTCTTATAATTGAGAAATAAGAGTGGTAGTTTGCTGGTTTTGCACTTTCAAGTGATAAGTAATATTTGAGTGCATGTGAAACTTTTTTTTTTTTTAATCATGATGTGCACAGAAGCATTTCTCAGTTACAAATTACACTGCATTCCTTTGGGGCAGAAAGAATCTGATTCTTTGCTGTGGCCTATACTCATGTGGTGAGGGATCCATGTTGTCCTGAACCATACAAGTGCACCTATTGAGAGCAGTGTGATAAAGACTTCAGTTTCGTGTGGAGTTGAGCCAGTTGATATTCTGCTGCTGCCAAAAGGGAGGATCGTGCTTCTCCCATCTCCATCCCATCTGCCAGCCATGCAGTCCTGTTTCTCACTCCTTCCACACACCAGCGCAGGTGTAGGTCATACCTCCTGTTGCATTGCTTTGAGTTCTAATAAAGGACAGATTTCTGCAGTGATGGTGAGAGAGCAAATAGCTTTGTCATCTTAGCAACTTACTGTGTTTGAGCAAAGAGTAAACAGTAGGGTTGGGAGGGCTGCTTTGCTGTTGAAGAGCTGTTTATTTTGGCTCATCACATCTCTTGAAACCAAACCCTTATGCTGCAGCCTGAAACCGGTGCCACAGCCCCTTCCAGTTGTTGAGAGGCAGGCCTTGCTGTGTCTGCCTCTCTGCTCTGCCAGCTATCAGCCCCCTCAGCAGGTGGCCTTGTTTTACCTTAGCAGATTATCCACTTCTGCTGTGTTTTTGAGTAAGTTAGCTGATAGGTTTAAAGTATACAATGGTAAAATGCAACAGAAAGAAGGAGAGACAAAGGGGAGTGGGATGGCAGTGATGAGTTATTAGGTCGGCTGAACTCTGTTTTATGGAACTGCAGCCTGCATTCTTGCTTCTTAGCTAATCGTGGATATGTATTTGACCTAAGTCTTGAAGTGAGAGTAATTGTTACCATTCTTCAGTTTTTTATTTACTTGAGACAACAATGACTTGACTTTCAAAGAGCCCTGAAAACAAAGCTGCTTAAAAATATCTCCAGTTGAGAAGCCAGACAACAGGCCCAGAACTGTTTGTCAATTTTGAAAATGTAGGCTTTGAAATTTATTTTATTTCAATTCTGGTTGTTTATGTTATTCTGAGGCTGTAGTAAGGGAGTTATGTTGCAAACAATGTTAAGCATGAAAATTTACTTTTTTCTCTTGTTTCTAGTCTGAAGAATTTGCAGAACAGCCAGAAGATCCTCTACCGCCGCCTCCACCACCACCGCCGCCTCCACCACCACCGCCGCCACCAGCAGCAGCAGCAGCAGGTCCAGTACTACCGCCATCTCCATCAACTCCTTCTTTTCACTTATCTCAAATAGATGCCAGATTTGTAGATCCAAGTATTGGATTATTGATGCCTCCTCTCCAGACCCCTAGCAATCTTGCTGTTTTTTGTGATCACAACTACACCGTAGAGGATACAGTTCATCAGCGAAAAAGAATTCAGCAGCTGGAGGAACAAGTTGAAAAACTGCGGAAGAAGCTCAAGACAGCACAACAGCGATGCCGGCGTCAGGAAAGACAAATTGAAAAACTGAGAGAGATTGTTCAGTTTCAGAAAGAAAAAGACATATTGGCAGGAAAAGGCTATGTGATTCTGCCCAATGACTATTTTGAAGTTGTAGAAGTACCTGCCTAGAAGTCATGAACATCAGTCAAGAAATTTAGTATGAAAATGAAATGCTTTCTAATTCTGTGTGTAAGACTCCAGAATTCTAAATTGGTAAATAAGCAGTCATAAAAATGAGACCACTTTTTTTCTTCACTATCATTTCAGTTTGATACACTTTTAATATATTGAAAATGCAAGCATCTCAGAATTAGAATATGCATTTACTTTACAAAAGCAAAAGATGCAAGGCTGAATAAATTTAAAATCTGTTGCGATTGGTGGTTGGTTTTGGTTTGGTTTATTCTTTACAGTGGCTTTCATACTTACAGAGGATGGGGAACTGAATCTGGCTAGGAGTGAAGTTGAGGTTGTTGTACACTTAGTGCAAAGCTTTGTCAAGGCATTTAATATTGGCTTTGATGATCCCCGGGATCACTGATTTCAGAGGAAGCAGAATTAGGACAGCTAAGAACACCTGCAAGTGCTGCAGAAAGATAGAGAAAGGTAAGACACATATTTGGGCCTGGGAAAACTTCCAAACTCTCTTATGCCTTCAAAACACTGCAAAAAATTAATGCCTGGATCCCTTTGATGGGGTATGTAAATGAACCTCTTTTTCTGCAGTAACTTTTCACCTCGTGTGTTGTGAGGGGGATCAGGAGAGTTCATTAAGATAGCTGATGAGAGCTGTACAAGAGGCTTGTGTTCTGAGGGCACTTAAAAATACCCCTGAAGTGCAGTGCTGCACTCAACACGTATGTGGTTGGACTGTTGGCAGGATCATGAAGGCAGTGCACTCTTCAGGATGACTGCTTTTCAAAAGTACACAGGTAATGTGCAGTCCCCACTATGTTTTGAGTGTGATGTTCCCATGAATGCTAGCAGGTATAACATTGTCCTCGTCTTTGAGATTGTTGGTCTTAACTCACATCTCAACCATGTGTACCTTCAGGACATGGAGAAGTTTTTTCAGTTATCCAGGGTGTCAGGCATTTGTGACTTTCAATGCAGTATACTGTGATTTTCTTTCTGTCTGTCTTTCTTTGCTCCCCAAAAGGCATCCACCAAAGGGCGATTATGGAGTTAGACTTCGGGAATTGCTTGATGCTAGACTGGTTTTTAATATCTCAGATGCTGCTGCCTCTCCTTCAGCCTTATTAAGACTCTTTCTAAAAATTAATTTAGCATGACAAAGTAGTGCAGCAGTTTGCACATACTGTCTAATTTGTTCAGTCAATGAACTCATTCAAAATCAGAGAAAATGACATCATGCTAACCCCACTGTAGTCTTCACAGCTGAAATTCCTGGATATATTAGACATCAGGAAAATGACTTTTCTCAGTCCACGTCAGACTCATGTGTAGTGTGGATTCGAGCTCTGATATTATTCAAGCCCTGTTCATGATGGGTTTAAAAGCTTCCTTTAATATCCTCTTAGCATGACATTTTGAAATGTTTTGAACCAGTCTTGCTACTTCTGACCTCACTCATGCCATGTATCAACTTTCCCTGCCATTTCATATACTTAAGGTGAACAAAAATGCTGATGCATCCTTTTGTGTACACTTACTATAACTGATTAAAAATACAAAGCAAATGGTGTGTTGGATTTTTAACTGCTCTCTCTCCGCTTTTCCCAGGACTTTGCCAAAACTAGCTTGACATTCTGTATCTTTTTTTCTAAAGTAGTTCCCTGGTTTAGCTGCTGGGTTTTTCTCACAGTGTCCCTCAGTCTTGTTGCTGTTATGCTTTATACTTAAAATAAACCTGAAAGTGCTCAAATGCAAAAAGTGACAAGGAAAAGACATTTAAATAAATGTTGCTATGCCATTGGCATGTGTGGCCAGATAGCAGATTGTTTCTGTTTTCTCTGCAAGGCACCCTCTCTTCTTACTCTCCAGGAATTTAAAGTGTGACTTCCTGAGGCACAGTGGCTTGCTGCCATATGACAACCCTGTGGTCAGGGTGCTCCTGCCATCCCCCTCTTCCCCCTGCCCGTTGGCTGTGTACTCACGTTACCACCCTTCTTATTTGCCCTGGTTCTGATGCTGGTTGCTCCCTTCAGTGGGGCAATTCAGCTCACTAAAGCAGAAGGTTTGGCTCATACTGGAGAGGCAGGGGAAGACCAAGAGTATCAGATCTGATATGAGAAAAAGGCAGGGCCAGGAGCTGGGGAGAGGGAGAAATAAGTTCTCTTCTCCACCTGCAGTGAACTCTTGCAAGACATCAGCTGCTTCTGAAAACACAAAGGTAACTTAGTGCTCTTTAACATTGAAGACTGTTTCCTTTCACCCTGGCCAAAAATCCCCATCTTCCACCCACCATTCACTCTGGCTGCTGTGCTTGTTGGCCCCTTCCTTCAGGTGTTTTAGCTTCACAAGTGTCCAGAAAAACAGCCCAACAGAAGTGAGTCAGCAAGGTAAATTTAAGGCACACTGACAGATGGCTGGTTTGTAGAGTTCTCGTATATTTAAGCTTTTCATGTTGGTGAAGTTTTAATGGCTGACTCAAGTAAATGTTCCTTCCATTGAGAGGGCTGACTATTGCTTATATTGAGGCTGTCAGTAGTACCAGGATGAAGAGTGGACTGATGTGCTTCCTTTCATATTATCAAAGGATTTTTCTAAAAGAGATGCCGTCAATTCTGACAATGGGCTTGAATTTCAACTTGTCGTGGTTCAGCCCCAGTCAGCAGCTGAGCACCACGCAGCCGCTCGCTCATTCCCCCCTGGTGGGACAGGGGAGGGAATAGAAAGAGTGAAAGTGGGGCAACTCATGGGTCGAGATAAAGACAGTGTAATAGGTAAAGCAAAAGCTGCGCACGGAAGCAAAGCAAAACAAGGAATTCATTCACTGCTTCCCATGGGCAGGCAGGTGTTCAGCCATCTCCAGGACAGCAGGGCTCCATCAAGCTTGGGAAGACAAACGCCATCACTCCAAATGTCCCCCCTTCCTCCTTCTTCCCCCAGCTGTATACACTGAGCATGATGTCATGTGGTATGGACTACCCCTTGAGTCAGCTGGGGTCAGCTGTCCCGGCTGTGTCCCCTCCCAGATTCTTGTGCACCTGGCAGAGCATGGGGAGCTGGAAAAGTTCAGTGTAAGCGCTACTTAGCAACAGCTAAAACATCTCCACATTACCACCACTGTTTCCAGCAAAAATCCAAAACATAGCCCCATACTAGCTACTACGATGAAATTTAACTCTACCCAGCTGAAACCAGGACACTCCTGCAGCAACTTTCGTTTTTTCTTTTTTCCTTTAAAAAAACACCCTCTCTAACTCCTGATGCAGTTATGCTAGGGCTAGGTGTAGACTCTGCTAGGCCCATGAGGGCTGTCGATGTCATAGAGTTCTGAAGTGGGGAAAAAAGGCTGGCAATGAAACAAGCTATTGTCTTTCAGCAGCTGACTTTTCCTGCACTGTACCCTACCCTGCACTGTACTGGAATCTCTGTGATAGCAATATAGAAAGATGAAGGCTACCTGCTACTGGCCAGGCTAGGAAAGGAATTCTGCCTTTTAATGTAAAATTAGTGATCATAATATGTTCCCAAAGCGTTTGGTAAAATTTCCTCTTTTTTTAAAGTGGGATCTGTTACATTTGCACAATCAGCTTTAAGAAAGGGCTGCATCACTTCCTGTTTTGCTACCTGCACATAGCAGCAATTTTGTAAACATCTCTGAAAAAAGTAGTTGGGAATTAAAAAGCGGAGGTGGGAATGTAGAATGGCACGTGGTTGTCTAACTGCCTGTGAAGTAGCTGACATTTGTTTAAATGCATGTAACTGCACTTCACTGAAGCTTATTTTATAAAGCAAACAATTCAAGGACGTTAGAAAGCAGCAAAGTCAGCAAAAATGCTCCATCCCTAAAATGTGTACAGAGAGATTTGTTTTGAAATGGGCTGATGCTTCAACAGGCAGAAATTAGAGATGCTTCTAAAAAGAGAAGTGTTGACATACTTCCCCCTGTTGCCCCAATTTCCCTTTTGCAGTGGTAGGTTATGTGACCTGTGTGTAGTGTTCACTTGTTTCCTCCTTACACCTCTGCAAAGTATTAGATTTCCCTAATCCTGACTGGGACAGTTCTAACCCAGTGGTATGTTTTATGGGGAAAAAATGAATAGCTAAATACTTGGATTACTGCTTGTCACACTGAGGGAGTCCTTTGTCACTGCTCTTTTTTCTCCTCTGCTTCCAGTTGCCATCTTGTCTATGTTGTTACTAGCGTTGTCTTAACAACTGTGGCCGCAAATTAATGAAACTGAGATTTCCAAGAAATCTTCTGTCTTGCTGAGATTTCATTTTCTTCAGCTCTATGTAGGGTTTAAGGTACAGGTGCCCTGCGTGAATTTTCCAGGAATTCTCTTGCAGCTGAAGAAAGTGCAAACCAAATCTCAGTTTGAATGTAGGAAGAAGGAAGGCAAAGTGGCTGCTTGGGTAAATCTAAAACCACAAGAGTTTCTAAGTCCATTTCAAAAGACTTCTCCTACTAAGCGCTTCTCTGGAACCCAGCAGCTATTCCTGGTTGCTCTTTTGCTTTGTTTCTCTCCTGAGAGCTGTTTCAGGCTTTAGTCTATAGGCTTCTCTGTTTCCTGTCAGTTTGCACCTTCGTGAGGTGGCTTTGACAGGGTGGAAAGGGGTGTTTTGAGCTATTGTCTAATTTTAACAACCAAGACACAATCTGCCAAAGCACGTTGATGCTTACAGTTGGTCATGACTGTCAGGTCTGTAACTCCTGCTGTTTTAAGCACAGCACATTATTTGCCATAGTTTAGCCATGGTAATGATTTGTTAATAAATGAGAAAGGGTAAACCGGATACATGATTCAAAAATATGATGATGGCAGTAATTGCTATTACAGATTTCTCTTTGGGTCTGCTCAATACTTTCAACAGAAATTTTATCTTCTTACAGAGATCCTCTGAAGGAACTGTGGCTTTTGTTGTGCAAATCGGGCAGAAGGCCTTATGCCATTATAAAGACTGAAGGAGTTTAAAAGTGCACAGAAAAAAAGTGTTGCAGAGTTGTTGTTTAATCCACTATGAATAACTTGAAACAGTTCCCAAGGGAAATTAATCTTAAATATTCTTAAGTTAAAGAAAATGCTTAAATCAGTTACTGAGAAGGAAAATTTCAAGAACCTCTCTTGAGAATAGACACATGACATTGTCGTAATTAAATCATTGCAATAATTAAATCTCTCCACAGTCCTGCCACTATTAGTTTATTTAGCACTGAGTATCAAGCCTTTTATTGCCTGTTGTGCAAAATGATCTAGTGATCCTCCTGTAGCTGCCACCTCTGGGGGAGAGGGGTACAGGGAAAATATATTTAAGGCCTGGGCTTACACATCAGTGCAACCTCTGAAAAAGTTATTTTCCTCTGCATCTTAATTGGTTCTAGTGTTCTGTTAAAAGGTCTTTTAGTTAGGGAGAAGCATGGAGGATAACATGAGGCCAGTCATCTGGGTTGGTTTTTTTTTTTGTTTTGTTTTGTTTTGTTTTTTAACTCAGGGAGGACTTGAGCAAATTAGTCAGGCTTCTCATTTCCTTTCAGGTTTCACCGCATCTATCTATTAAAGGTTCAGGATCTGTGGCTATACTAGTCATCTACAGATGAAGCAACTCTTCAGTATTTGAGTCTGTGAAAGACATGTGATTTCCTATTGGGAGATCTTAAATTCAGTGACCTAGGACATACAACCCAGGAAAAGGAGGAGCCCTTGCCTTCAGTCATGGTTTCTTCTTTCATCTTGGGCTCATTTACCAGCCCCCCAGCCAGAGCCCAGTACTCTCTAACCAGGTTCTTATAGATGTACCGCAGGACTTCGATTTAGCAGGGTGGTACTGCAATGTACCGAAGTGGCAGCAGAATCACAGTACAGCAATTGCAATACACAGAGGAATCATAACACAAATGTACAGTACAAATCCCCATTACTGGTCTCTAAATGCTCACTGTCATGACACTGTGTCCCCTGTTCCCAGGAAGGAATATGTGGGTTAAACCCAGCTCAAGCCAGTTGCTCTCTTCTGAGCTAATTTTCTGAGTTGTTCAGTTTTTATACTTTGTATTGGATTGAGTCACAGACACCCTCTCCTCCCACGTGTCTGGCCAACTCAGGAAAACATTACTCTTGACTGGTTATTTCAGGGAAGGCTCTTCGTGCAGCCTGGAGACTGACTGATACAGCTGTATACCTAAAACAAAGGTTACCATCCAGAGCCGCTTGTGTTGAGATAATTTCAGCTTTGTTTATGAACTTTCTTTTGTTACCCCTTATATTCTCCCCAGAGCTCATAATTCTTGCCCATCTCCTCTGGGCCTCCTCCCCTTGCAGGGGTCAGTTACACATCCCCACACTGTCTCTGCAGGAGTGTCCTCACACGTCTTTTGCAGAAAAAAGTGAACTTTTTTGTCTTCAGGTGCTTTACAGTCTGGACCTGTGGCTCAGAAAGGAAGGAATTTTCAGGGATGGTACTTGTTTATGTTAAGAGGAAGGAATCTTGTTCTGAGCTTAAGAAATCCCAAGAATTCCATCTGCACTTTCAGGTTTAGGTTAACAACCACAGCAGCTGGCTCTGCAGAGAACGAAGCTTCAGGATACCCATTTTCACAGCTCAGTTCAGAGTTCTCACTCTTTTTTTGTGGGTTCTTTTTTCCCCCTTTTCTTCTTCAATTATTATATTGATAGGATTGGACTCTTCATTCATCAATTCACTGGTGATGTTGCTGTCAGATCCAGAGGAATGGCAGCTGCATGCAAAGAAAATCTAAATGGAGAGAGGGTTTTTCCCAATCTGGCTGTGAGACACCAAGGTGGAGTCTTCTGCTCTTGCTAGAGCACATGCCATGTAAGCTCAGGCCACAGAGGCTGGTCTCACTGCTAAATGTTTCCATTTCTAATATTTTAAGCTCAATATACACTTGCAGGCTTGTCTCATATGTGTCCTGAGCTGATTTTGTGGTGGTGGTTTACCAGAGGGACTCCAGGAGTCACTGCCAGATGAACACGTATTTGTAGTGTTATGTCTAAGCACTGGAAAAGAATTTATTTATCAATAACTTCAAATTATGTAGTCGGTATGTATATTCAGTTCTTATCTTCATGTCTCTCTTTCTGAGTCCAGACAGGAAAATCCTTTTATTAGTTTTCTTTCACTAAGGACTGAAATTTCTCAGTTTTTTAATGTGTCCAGCATGGCGAAGAACAGAGCAGGTTCTGCACTACAGGTACCACAGCATGGAAATGTGGTCATGGATAATAGGATACATGTCATCCCCATGCACATGCATGTGCATGTGGCCATTTCAGCTTGAGGAACTCTAGTTATTTGGAAGTAATCTGTTTAAAATATACATACATACAAACCACAGCTATAGTATCCGTGGAGCTGCCTTTCTTTGATACTGCCGTCAGCTGACAAAAGCAGATTTCCCAGTGGTAACTTTTCATATAATTAAAAACATATATAAAAAAAAAATATATATAATATATATATGCATATTATATATATTAAAATTATCTTTTACACTCAAATGTTCAAGCAAGTCTATGAAGACATTGTAATAAATCTAACTGTATCACTCTGTTGATAAACATTCTTCCATCAATATTGACATTTACCTCTTGGCCTGTCTACTAAGGTTGTTATGACTTATATTTTTTGCTTCATGATACACTAGCTTAATAGCTGTCAGGTAATTGACACGTGTATAACTTCAGTGATAAGATTGAATTAAATTAAACTAATACCTCTAAATGGTGCTTTCTTGTGTTGTTTCCAGTGCTGCCTGACAGATTAGTTTCCTAAACCAAATAAAAAACCAGCCTCCTTCAACACCTTTTACTCCTTCAGTCACTGAAGAAATCATAAGCTTATACAAGCAGGAGATGACATAGGCCTTGCTTGTTTTTCACAGTATGGTCACCACAAAGTCTTGCGAGCATGCTGTCTACTGAACCCACCATGTCTGTGGTATGACTGTAGAAGTAAGACTCTTCTCCCTGCTAGAAATCTTTTCTAATCTTAAATGTTAGCTCATTTTCCTGACTTTTTCTTGTGTGCCTTGCCTTGCTCCTCTACAGCATCACTCTTCTCTCTTACCAAAGGTTCATTTAATCTTTTATTTCAGGATTTAAACATCTGTGGTTTTTACCACATTTGCCTTTTCTGGTCTTTTATACACTGACCTGCTCAGTTACAGAGGTTGTCAGCAATTGAACATTGGGGTATTTGGAACATAGAGCAGGCAGTAACCTTTTATTAAGGGCTGGTAACTTTTTACTGTTTCATACTATAAAATGTGCCACAGAGATGAAAATTCAGAACACTGTTGGAAAAAGCATTTGGAATGAAAAGCATGTGTCAGCTGAAGACTGTGTTGGGTTAATGGAGGAGTTTGGCCTGAGGAAAGAGGCTCGATTTTTATTTCAATGGGGTTTACTCTCTGTGCTTTCAATCTGAGTTTTTACGTTTATTCTACTTGTCTCTTGATTCCTATATATAAGACAATATATGTAAGAAGTATAAAAATGAGCTCAGTGATTCTCAGGGAAGCTCAGAGTATTTCTGAGCAATGTCTTCACCACTGGTGTAACCTTCCTCCCACAGAAATCAACAGTAAAAGTCCTGCCTGTGCTGAAATGCTGAAAGCCTAACTGCATAATTTGGGCAAAGCCTTGCTGAATCCCATGGGGCTGGGATTTCTTCTTTGTGTTGCTGAAAATGGTATTGTCGTCGTGTTGGAAAGTTCATTATGGGTTTCTCTCATCAGCCCTGTGAGGAGAGGGGGCTCTGGGGCAGCATCATTGCCTCAGACAAGGCTGAGCAGCATCGTTTGGCAACAGAGTCATGAACTGGCTTCAGCTGCTAAGTGTTTGATCATGATGTCACAATGGGACATGGGCTCCACAGCACTGTGACAGCCTGCTGCGCTGATGTGAGATCATGGTAAGGTAAAATCCAGCTGCGATGGTAAATGGTTATTTACCTGAGTGAATAAGGTGTCTGATAGCATTCCTAGCCAAACAGTCATCCCCATTACCCATAGAAGAATTCAACTCTGAAGAATTCTTGCAGGTTTTTTTTTCTCCTTTCGATTTCACTGATTATCTGATGCTTCTAGAGCTAATGCACCATGCTGTCTGGGCATGGTTGCTGAGAGCCTCCAAGCACTGCAAACCTTCTGAAACCTGTCTGTTGGTTGACTGAAATGTCGTTTGAAGCAGGCACCTTGCACTGGAAGTAAATGTGAGGAGTTGCCCCTGTGAGAGCAAGTAAGGATGATAATGTGGAGAAGGGTGACAGTAGCCCAGATCGTTTTGTTAGGTCCTGATGCCTTTTGGGGCCTTTGTGGAGTTTAGGGGAGGTGTAGTTTTGTCTGCAAGCTCTATAAGAGCCATGCCAAGTTGTCTTCTGGCACTCTTCCCTGTCATCCTGCCAGGGTCTGGCCTTGCGTTTATCAGCCTTCCTTTGAAGAACTGGACCTCTTCCCAGCCCCAGTCACCCTGCGCTGCAGGAGTAGTCTTCAGAGCATTTTGGCTGTGGTCCCGTATGTGCTTCCTCCTCCTAATACACACAAACTGTTGGACTGTGCTCCCAGTTCAGAGAGTTATTCCAACGCAGCCTTTGTTTGCTATTAAATGAAGTTACCTGCATACCTCTGGTTAAGGTAATTCTTCTGACTGGGCACGGCCAGGCCATTAAAACAGTTATAGGAAGTAGGATATTCTGGCATAGTAGAAAAGGCAAATCCAGTTTTTATGTATTTTTATAAGTAATATCAATTATACTTTCTAGAGAGGTGGAGCTATAAACATTTGGGTTTTGTATTCAGCTTCTCTGGCTTGTCAGAAGCACGATAAATATCAGATATCAAAGACGTCATCCAGTAGAGATAGCTTTTTGGGTCTCAAAACCTCTCAGTTTGCTGTTTTAAAACTTCAAACTATTCAATGAACTTATGCAGTTTTAAGATATATCTATTAGTTACACATGCCACCAAATAATTACATTATATTCTACTAGCTAACATTACCTTCACATCCCTCTGTTATGGTTCTATGTTACCTAAAAGTTAATTTTTGCAGATTACATAAAAAACATTGTTTGACTTCACTGAGAAACTGTGAAGGCATCTGATACACTGCTTTGTTTATACTTACGTTTAACATCAAGTGTTTCCATAGTCCAAGGCCAATTGGTATTATTCAGAACTGTTCTGTTGTAGATATAGGCTATTATGCATGCATGCCCAACTCCTCTATTTTTTCTATACTCAATATTCTTAGACAGCTCCTATGAAAACTGAAAAACCACCCCAAAAATCACCTAATATCCATTGTTTCATTTCTGCCACTCAGAAGTCTACCTGGGTATTTTTTGTACATAGTCATGAGCACAACTGTGAAAAACTTTAATGTAACAAGTATATACCTGGAGGTAGACAACACTGCATTTTAAGTACATAGGTAGACATTCAAGGGGACTGTCTGTCCTTTTGATCTGGAAATAATGGCTTCATATAGTAAGTTATTATGCATAGGAAATTCCAGGAGTTATTGTATGTGAAAGGTGAAAGCTGATTTCTGGGTCTACATTTAAGTGTACTGTACTATCTGTTCATAAGCCAGTGAAAATAGTAGCCCAAAATATGCCACAGATGGTCCTACATATTCTGTCTCTTTGGTTCCTGCCCATGAACTCTTCTACCTAATCTTAAGAAGCCTCTAGAAGGAATAAGTATTGTTCTTTACAAATTATTTGACATTAACCCAAATGATACAGACTCAGCATGGCAGGCAGGCACCTCTGGCTAGAAGGCTCATATCCCAGCTCAAACCATCAGGAGGTAGTCTCCAGAACAGCAGTGGGCTGACTTGAGCCCTGCTATGACATGACTAGAGAAGCACAAAAGTGAGTTAGTGGGAGGTATTAAATGAAGAACCTCTTGCAACCTTCCCCACCTCTGTTTTCCCATGGAGAATTTGGCTTTATAACACTGGTTAGGGTGATCACTGTGACAGATGTGAGTTCTGGTCTGCTGACTGGCTGCTGCCAGACCAGTTTCTGCTTTTTAACCAGGGATGTTCCAAAGTAATATGTATGCACTTCACAGGTACTGCCCCGTTCAACTGAGTGTTATGTTAAAATTTGCACTTTGTAAAATACTTGGCTGTAATGTAGCTGAGTAGGGGGGCTTCACTCTTGGCATGCCACAGCCTCCAAAATATGAGTCCAGGCTAGGTCCAGACCTCCTTCTTCCTGGGCAAGAGTTGCAACCATTTAATATCATACAAAAGATGGGTGTGTCTCAAACATTGGAGGTCTTGCTCACAGGAGGACTAAGCAGCCTGGATCCCAGGTGGATGAAGATGCTTGGCATTGCTGGTGGCTCCTAACTTAAGCAAACCCAGCCACCAGGCTCTGTTTCGCTTCACAGGACTTCAGCATCTTCTCATTTAGTGGGCACCTAGAAAGTCAGGCATGTAAAATCTCAGCAAAGCAGTGCCTGAATGAGGCAGCTGTACTGTACTCACATCATCTGTCAGCCAAACAGGGAGCCTTTTAACATGGACCTCTGGTTTTGAGAGAGAGGGCATGTGAAGGGTGATGAGGCATGCAGCTGATGAATGGTTGGCAGGGGAAAGTTTCTAAAGAGCCCTCGAGTTGAAGGAAAATGGTCAGAATAAGCCTGAATCAACCAGACAGTGGCCACCTCAGCACCCAAGCAAGGGTTTAACCATTGTTAAACACTTGTTTGATGTTTTTTTGGTCTCCTGCCCTCTTCCAATTTATTTCTGAAAGCTAAAGGTGAAGGCACAGGCATCTGTCCTGTAGCTCAGCAGCCCATGTTGAGGAGCTATATTCCTCAGTCCCTGAGTTTTGTGAGGCTGAATGTGGCTGAGATGCTGCAATTTCTGTAAAAATAGCAGCTTTCAAAAAAAAAAAAAAAGTAGAACAACTCACAATGTACAAAAATTTGAGTATAATGGTCGTGTTTGTGAAGCACAGTCTGACAAGGCTACTGTGTACTTGCTGGTTTGAGTATAAAATATATAACATTTTTCCACAGAAATGCAACTTCTAATGCACGTGCTGAAAATGCTCGTGATGGAGAACTTGTTAACTTCAGAAATAACTGTCTTTCTGTAATCCAAGCAGGCAGCAAGAGGCATAGAGCAGCAGAGGAAAATGCACAACAGCAATTGCATTTCTTTTTATTGAAACATCGTGAAAAAAGCCACGAGCACCAGAACAACATCCAGTAATGTAATGAAGAAAGAAACAAAAGAATACAGGCCTCCAAGCTTTCCTAGCAAATATGTTAAGTTTTCTTTTGGACATTAGGGAATTATCATCTGTGTCAAGATATATTTCTAAAGCTAAAAAGAAACCTTGTGAACCGTGTGTGGACAATGTGGACCCACAAAGCAACCATCTCTGATAATTCAGGAGAAGATTATAAAGAGCAAATGCCCTCAAACACAGGCAGGAACAGAGCTTGTAGACCTCCTCTGATTTCTGACAAAGCATTTGATTTTGCTATCATGTCTCCACGGGAGTCCCCCACTCTCCCACACCACATAGAGCATCTCCAAAAGGAAAGTCTGTTGGCTACCACCATTCAGTCTGTGTGGCGGGGCTATCGTGTCCGAAGAGAAGTGGACGAAATGAACAAAGCTGCTGCCAGGATTCAGGCAGCTTATCGAGGCCATAGGACACGGCAGGAATTGCCCTTTGGGTTTTATGATTGCCTTGGGGATAAAAAGCCTGTATCAAATCGGAAGGAGAAAGCAGAAAAGGGAACAATGGCACTCCCTCTTGTCATGGAACGCTGCGTGTGTTGGGATAAGGGCTCCCAGGCACCAGATGCCACCACTGAAAAGGAGAGGCTGAGAGATCAATGCAGAGATAGACATAAACCAGGTGCTTCTGTCATTCCCAGAGCAGATGTCTTCAAAACAAAATTTTCTCTCACACCCTGCAAAGTCTTGACCCTTTGTAATAGTTTGCTTACCCCTGGAGTCTTCCAGGCCTTGACACCTGATCAGCAAGTCCATGATGCTGCAGATAAAAGTTGGGCTGCAAGGAGTGTTTACCAAAGCAGAGATGAGCTTCATAAAAAGGAAAGACAAGCTGACAGAACAGCAGGGCCAAGCCAGATCTTCATTTACAGATATCAACTCAGACTGAACAGTTGTGAAAACAATCATATTTCAGAGCTAGGTAGCGTCACCAAGATGCAGGAGTTGACCACAGAGCCCCAAGACATGGTGCCATGTCCTGAACGGGACCTCACTGTAAAGTTAGAACTGAAAGAGGAAAATAAAGAGTCTAATGTGGAGGGCAGTGCACCATTTCTTAGGAATACTAATGTCGTGAAGAGCCTGTGCACATCCAAAAGGCCCATCTCCCTACGTGTGTCCAGCCCCAGTGGAGCAGTGGAAGGTTTTTACAGGGAAACGGGCAGCGGGCAGTTGCATGGACTGTACACTGTCAGAAGGCACAGGGACTCAAAGCTGTTTCAAGTCTGCATTCACGTAAATGTGGTGGAAATGGGAAGGAGGGCAGGCAGGTGTTCATCACGGTAGAAAGGTGCCAAGGAAACCCAGGTCTGGAGTGGCTCTTGTTCTGCAAAACCTTGTCCCCGTACTTGCAGAGCCCGGTCACCGCGGAGACAACTGCCTGAGCACAGCTTCAAAGTAAGTACGGTTCTGGCAGCCTCCATCAAGGGTTTCTGTCAGCCCTTTCCCAGCTTGCTGTCCTAAGTGGCTGCTTGTTCCCTAGCTGACACGAAGACCTGTTTTCCCTTGCCCACTACGTCAAAGAGATCAAATCTCTTGAGGCAAGCTGTAATTGCAGCCACAAACAGGCCCATGCACGAGTGCAAAACTCTCACATATTTTCAGAGCTCGTTATCTAGCTCCAATTACCATTACGCCGAGTTCCAGCTACACATGCATCGTTCAAAGCAGGAGTTTTCAATACCGGAGCAGGGGGCCGGGCGCGGCGGCGTGAGGGCCGCCTGCACTGCCCGCGTCCCGCCGGGGAGGGGTGCTGGAACAGCGCGGGAGGGGAGGGCGGGAAGCGGCCGCGGGCGAGGCCGGGGAGGGAAACGGCGAGGGGGAGGTGGAGGGTCCTTCTCTCGGCGCGAGAGGAGGAAAAACAGGAGGAGGAGGAAAGTGGAGGCTGTGCTGGGGCACTGCGGGAGAGGTGAAGGGCGGTGGGTTGCGGAAAAGGGTGCACGGAGGAGGAGGAAGGGATGGAGGGCAAACGGCCGGGAGGCAGTGTGCTTGGTGGGGCCTGCAAGCAAGCCAAGAGGAGTGACAGCAGGAAGGTGCCGGGGGCGGAGGGGGGGACGGGGAGCTGAAGGAGAGCGGAGAGGGTGGGTGCGCAGGGGGGCGGCTGGCTGCCAGCTCTGTGCCCTCTGGCACGCGGAAGTGCCTGGTGCTGCAAGAGTTGCAGGTGAGCTGGGCTGAAAACATCCCTTGCCTGGAGCAGGTGCATGTTCTTGGAAGCTGCAGATGGGGACAGGTGTCTGCTGACAGGAAGGACCGAGGGCAGAGAGGACTGGAGGGGAAGCACAAGAGCAAACAGGAGGCTCCAGGAGCGCTGCTCTTTCCCACCCCGCTTTTGCTCTAGAAACTGACCCTCACGCCTTTGGGGCTGGTGTTTGCCTGCTGGCTCCCTGTGTGGTGTGAGATGGCACAAAGGTGACTCAGTCCTCCCTTGGGAACTCTGCGGAGCCTGGCTCCATCCCAAATACTGGCACCCCAGCGGCGCCTCCCTTGCCTCCTGGCATACCAACCCCAGCAACCAGGGAGGCAGAGGCAATTGGAGAGATGGCATTTCCACCTAGAAGGTGCCTTCTGCCCTGTAGCTGCTGCAACAGCTTCGCCTCTCCAGCCTCTCTTTTTTTCTCACCTGTACAGCTAACAACCCTGGAGGTGCTGCAGTCTCCTCTCTGGCTCTTGGTCCTGGAAATGGGGCCTCTCAGTTCTGGCCTCACAGCATCTCCCATCCATGTCCTTCCTCTCCACTGTCCTCCTCCCCTCAGTCCAGGTTCCCCATCTTCTGGTTGCCAGCCAGCACTGCCACCTCTCCCTGGAAAACATGTTTTCCACACGCAGCTGCGTGACACCTTCGGGTAATGTGGCTTGGCACTCTCCATCATAACCTCAAGTTTTCAGTTGCTCCTAATATTGACCATGTGGTCTCAGACTGATGGATTTGTGCCTCTAGGTTGATTTATCTTTTTTTTTTTTTCCCTCTCAGGACTTTGAGCTGCCGAGAGAGCATCAGGTCCAGTTCCAGCATTGCTTGTGCTCAGGCATCTCTTGGCTCTTTGCAGCCTGGAATTGCAGCCTCATACCAGTTACAAATCCCATGAAGCCTATGGAAAAGCAAAGGCAGGTTCTCAAAAGAGAAGATTCAAGTTTTACCCAGGAATTAATTTGCTATCTTGGGGTGGATGCTCCCATGCTTCATGGCCCAGCTTGTAAATGGAGTATTCAAGTGTACCTCCCTTCCCAAAACTCTGGAGAGGATGGCTGAATAAAGACTTGTAAACAGAAAGCATCATCAACAAGCAAACAGAATTTATTTCTCCAATACTCTTCTCTGGTTGCCAGATAACTCTGGAAACCAAAGATCAGGCAAGGTATGTCCTTAGCCCTTGTCACAATCTAGGCAGTGGATGGAGGCAACGGTAAAGCAAGCATACGTCCTATTTTCCTCCAAGCAACTACCATGTAGTAGCAAAAAACCTACCTCTGTAGCCAACTAATAGATTAACTTCATTACCTCGAAGCAGCAGACCAAAGCCTTATGAAAACAAGTTTCTCTTCAATCTGTGATATAGCGTTGTCTAACAGAGCGGTGCCTGGATGTGATCTCAGGCAGTAATTACGATCAGAGGTGTCAGTGGGCAAAGGCTGGGGCTTGCAGTTGTGAAGCTGTGGTTCAGCAAAGGTAATGGATGATGCCTGAGGATGCTGAGCCCTGTAAAGGACCAGAAGCATGCTGGAAAGCACAGGGTAGTCTGCACAGAACATTTTTAAGGGTAGCTTTGTTGCAGAAAAATTTGTATCAGGCAGGGTAATTGTGTTTAGTCCATGCTCAACTTTATGGCAGTTTGTGACACTGTCTGTCCACACCACTCCAGCCAAACATCTGCTGTTCTTTTGACATCAGCAGAAAAAAAGGGCCCTTATGGTGCACATTGATGAGTTGTGTGCTTATGCCTGGTCTGGATCTAATGGGTAAACTGAGCAGTCTGGTAGTGTCAGCAGCTGGTGATACAAGACACTTCATTGAAGGCAGTCTTTTGATAGCGCTGTTGTTTTTGAGTTTCTGCAGCTGGGATGAGGAAAGGTGCAGAGGAAGCCAGCTGCTCCTCCAGCCCTTCTAGATGAACACTAGAAGAATGTGTCTGGCAGAGCTGAGGAGCTAACGAAGGCCCTTGCAGCTTTCCCACGGTAGTACAGTAGCAGAAAAGGCAAACCCGCTGAGCTGCTGCCCATGGCCTGCCCAAGAGCTACTGATGAGGCAGGCTGCAAGTCCACAGCAGCACAAATAAGATGGTAGGACACTAGGAGAAGGTTACTTGTAGCAGCAATGTGACTTTGAACCACATTGAAATGACATCGTTTTGGTTACAGGAGGCTCAATAATCTGATAAAGTCACAGCTGGAAGTTATCAGTTCTCTGTGAGGACCTTAGATAAGGCAAATCTGAATCACATAGCTTATGACTGTACCAAAATCTGGGCCACTGCAAGGAATGGGCCTAGCTGTTGCTGAAAAAAACCCAGGCTTCCCAAGCAATTAAATTCCTCTAGGTTATGAATGCGTATCAGTGGATGAAGACAAACTCTGAGGATATGCAAATAGACATGAATGGTTTTGTTTGCAGCAAATGTGTGGAATTACTGCGCCAGCAGAGAGACAGAAAGAATAGCTAGAAAGAGTAAATCAAAGCAGGAAGAGTTTCAGATCTGGGAATGAACTAAAAGGATTTTGCACGACTCTTTCTTGGACTTGAAAAGTTCAGGGAAAAAGCTCCTCTTTGGAGACAGATGGCAAACTGACTTTCATTAGGGAAGAAAACCTGGAATATCCTGAGGTATCTTGGGGAGGAGTGGCGGAAGGGTGGGAAAAGAGGAACCCATGTCCCTTTTGATATCAGCAATTTCTGGCAGCTTCTGAAAGGAGCCGTGTCCAAGGTGTCACTGGGGAGGAGTGACACCTACAGAGGAACTGGCTATTTATTGAATATATATAAATTTATACATGTTCCTTTTCTAGGTTAAGTGTAGGAGGCCCGTCCACCTCGGTAAAGACCAGCGATAATTGTCTCTGGCAGGAAAGGTGACATACCATGGTATTGAGCCCCAATTTGTACCTACATACTATTGCCCTCCTTATCTAAGCTTTTATTGCCCCCGTTTTTTTCACAGGGGCCCGACTCCCACCTTAGATAGGTAGAAGACAAAGGTCAGAATCATTACATAACACACCTATAATACATCAAAACATTAAGATGTTACAATAGTTCTTACTTGACTAATAAACAAATGCATAATGTCCACTGAAGAAAACCGTGCTCGATTCGATAAGCAGCGACCCAGCCTTTTCTGCTGGGGACTGGAGAATCCTCATTCTCTTCACAATTCGTAGTTGCCTTGGTACCATTTTCCATGTGCATCTAATGGAAATCCCATAAATTTAATTATATTAGCCCCATCACTCTCATTGCTAAACAAAAGGCCCTGGGGCAACATACTCTGTTAAGCTGTGCCAGTAGATAGTACTGTGCAAGCATTTCTGTGCTGTTGTCTTGTGATGCGTTGTGTGTGAGTGATGAGATAGAAATTTAGAAATCAGCCCTGTTTTTCCACCTATATCTTACTGTTTTTTTTACTCGCAAAATCCATTTTATAGCTGTAAAACAGCAAGTGTAATATGAAAAATGAATAAGCTAAGTTACGTCTGTAGGGAGGCTGTCTCTTTTATTAGACCAACCGATACAGCTGGAGTAGACAGACAATCTTTCAGGTATGTGATCCGGTATCTTTGGGTCTGATCTGCAGCCTGTATTTTTACCCAGCTATAGCTGGCAGCATAATAAAATCTTTCTCCTCCTTAAAAACCTTGCCTCACAGAAGTCTAGTCAGAGACCGCAGTGGCTATAGCCACCCAAATACCACCATAAACAAATCAGTCAGAGTTTAGGACCCAGAGCCCTGTTTAAGGCTTACAGGATGTGACAGCTGACTGAAAATCAATGAAGTGTGATTTACGGAGCACCATAATGAGGCAAGATAAAGCTTGAAAGGTGCTGTCTTGCCTTGCAGACTCAATTGTCTGCCTTGATTTTTAACTAGATTGTTTTAGCCCCCTACTAGGATGAGACCAGTTTGCTTATGAAAACAAAATATCAGATTTAAAGGAAAAGCTACAGTGGTGCCCATGCTTTGCCTAGTCCTCTTTGTGCTGTGTCTGAGCCACTCAGGTAAGTGTCATTTCTTCTTCTTCCAAGCTGAACTGCAGATGTTTTAAGATTTTTTTTCTGCTGGCCAGTTCGCTGCTGTTTACTGGGACAAGGTAGATGCCGGCTTCCCTTAGTCCTCCTCTTAACACTGTTTGACTAGCAAAAGCGGGTTATATCAACTGCTGCCTTTGTATTGCAACTACAGCCAGTTTGGCAACAAGGTTTTAATAACTGGTGTGGGGAGGTGGTCGCTGGGTAGAAGTTAGCAAAAAAATCCCAAGCTCGACTCTCATTGCTGAAGGGAGTTACGGAAGAATCTCCACCACGAGGAGGAAAACTGAAATGCCTCAGGCAAGCTGATGAAAGGCTAAGTTCCCTGCCTGTATTTCTTGAGGTGTTTTGCATGTTTGTTTAACAGACTCCCTGCCCCAGCACTCCTGCTGCCTTGCCTGTGGGGGACTGCTCCTGGCACGGACTGCAGAGAAACAGGAACCTGGGGGAGAGGGGAGATGGCAAACAGTGCTCAGTTACTTGTACACGCGGTAACCTGCCAGGGAGCTCCCCAACTTTTTCCTTCTCTGTGCACTGCAAGGTAAATTCAGGGATGCCTCTGTCCTATGGCTACCTCTCTGGTTTTCAAAGGCAGTGCTACTTTGTTCAGTGTTTTCTCCATGGCTTTATCTAACTTAATCATCAGATAGGGTTTGATCAAAGGAGCTGTTAGGCTATTTTTTTCTGCTTGATATATCTTCCTTCTTATAAAAACTTCTGCTTTTAAACTCTCCTGCAAGTTCTGAGGCTGTCTTATAAGGGCACCAATCTTGTTCCTTCTGCCTTTCTTATTTGTGAGACTTCACAAGTCTTTTTCACTCTTTTCTGTGGCTTTGCCAGCAGCTGAGAATCAACACATCCAGCTGCCAAAACCTGCTTTACCACCTCTCTGCTATACCTTCTTGGAGCATTAGGGCCCTTGGACTTCATGTGAGGTATGGGCTGTGAAACAGCACCGGTTTCCTACAAGGGAGTTCACACGCAGCCACGGACATTGTGCCCGTGGGGTGTGTTGTTGCCTATGTGTGTGTGGGGAATTATACTCAGACCCAAAGCAATGTATTCCAGCATTAAGACAAAGCTGTTTTTGATTCTGCATGTTTTAGAATTGTGGCTTTCAAATTAAATTCTCTGTGAACTTTCTAAAGGGAAAGTGAAAGAGCTGGGAGCTGGGGTCTCTGCAGAGACTCTTATGTGTCAGGAGATTGGACCACTGAGGATGTGGGTAGTGAAGGGAGAGAAATATGTTCTTTCTCTTCCTTTGTTTGCGAATGCAATGCCTGTGCGGCAAGTTTGGGCATGCAATCCAGTTTTCTAGGACAGATCCCAGATTCTGTCCCCCATTTGCTGTGGTGGAGCTATGGTTAGCCCTGGCATGAGAATAAACCCTGGAGCAAACAGAAGGGGCACTTGTGGTTCCCAGTTGGTAACAGCAGACCTTAAAGGCTTGTGACAAAGTGACAAGACATAGGATGTCCTCAGAGGCTGCTATAAACTGTATTGACAGCTGCATGAGCCCATCCCTGGCTGTGGTGCAGAGCAGGTGGAAAGGAGTGTGAAAGCTCCCTCTGACCAGCTGGCCTCCACCTCCCCAGGGTTTGGTAACCCCACCACAACTGCACGCCCAGCAACAGAAGACCAGCACAGCTTGTGCTAGAGCACCTGACAGTAAAGTAATTGTTACCCTGTGAGTGGCAATCATTAGGCTTCAGAGTTTACAGCTTCTCGAAGAGGAATGGGCATTTGCTGTGGCTGGAAGTGGGGGATGACAGTGCTGCTTGGACCTTGTGCTATCCTGAGAGAATCCAGACTGCATTAAGGAACGATTTTGTCCAATACGAAGCACTGGCATGGGAGCAGCTTTTTACTTCAGGTTGTCCTTCAGCTATGCTGCTTCCTGCCAGGTCTTCCCCTGCCCACAGCCTCAAATAGACCCCAAGGAGGGAGAGGTGACTGCATGGCCTGTCTCACCCAGGAGATGGGCAGCAGCTTCTGGGTGAAGAGGACACAGACTCCTGTCCCCTGGTCTGTGCTCACACCTCCTCCTCCATGCACGTAGCAGAGAATTACCATCTGCCTCCAGTTTTCTCTCTGGAGGGGTTGCTGGGCTTGGATGCCCTTCCGTCTCTCCCCATAGCACAGGGACCCTGCCGGGGACTGCCTTACCTCTGATGCTTGCTGCACATCGTGTATGAGCCCCTCAGCTGAGCCTGCCGGCCAGGACTCTCACAATGCCCCGTCCTTGCACTGTCCCTGAGCCACGACCCTCTGCCTGCAGACCCTTCCTGCACCTAATGGCTGGCAATCCAGGCACAGGTGTCCTGCTCACACTGGGGCTGGCAGGGCATGGGTGGTGAGGGGACAATGTGGGCCCTGGGCAGCACCCTGTGAGGTTCCCTTTGACTGCTGGCAGAGCACTATTGGCTGTGGCTCCCATGGCAGAGGACAGATTAGCACAAGCTCCTTTTTCCTCCGTGGTGCCTTTGAAGAGAGGTGAAATCCTTGTCATTCTTGGGTGCTGTGTGTTTGCACAAGGGAAGAGGTGGAGGTCGTGTCAGGACCTCAGCGTTACGGAGAATGGGGCTGGCATTTTGGAGAGGATGGAAAGTCTGAACTGCCCTTCCCCTTTCATGGTAGCAGAGGGAAGGGGGAGCATGATGGCAGGTACCTGGAGAGTCCCAAGTCTTGCTGGTACTGACCATGATGATCCATGCTTGGTTGTTGGGAGACCTGGCTCTGGCTACATCATCCAGCTTGTCCTGCTGCCAGATGAGCTCCTTTTGCTTTTTGCTCTGCCAATGATATTGCTCACTCCACCCACCCCCCAAGTGGGAGAACTGAGCTTTCTCAACTGTTTGCTGCTATCCCCTGATTAACCCCAGAAGGAGGATTAATTTCCAGGTGCTGCATGAAGCTTCCTCAGGTCTGGCTTACAGGCCCTGTATGTTCTAGCGAGGAAATCCCACCACCCTGATCCTTGTGCAGAGCAGCATCCAACTCAGAGAGGCCGTAGAAACCAGGTGCAAGTGAAAACCCTGGGCCCTGAAATGCCCACAGTGTATTGCTGCTGTTTCTAGCTGCAAGCTAGCGAGGCAGGGGTTGCCCCACAATGACCAGATTTCCCCTGTGGCCCCACCTCGCTGTGGTGCACCACAGGTATCTGAAAAACCAGAACAGTTTCTCAGGGTGGCATTTATCAGGCTGGATATTTATCACTCAAGAGTGAAAGACAGCACCTGATGCTCTGAGCCTGCAGATCTTCTAAAGAATAATAAAAAAGAAGGAATGGGCAAGAATGTTGACTAAAGACAAAAAGGCCACAGAAAACAAAAACCTAATTCAAAGTCATCACTGCTCTGATCTGATGATTTTTTTTACTGATCTGGGCTTGGGCTGCCTTGCCTTCACCTCCTCTCACCCTGACTCTGCTGAGAGTCTGTGCATCTGAATTACTACAGATTTTACTGACAAAAGCTGCCCAGAGGCAAATCTGTCTCCAATCATCACTCTGCCTCACTTCTTCAGGTCACACTGTTCTCCACGTCTGGTTTCCGGCACACTCCCACGCTCTGTTGCTCTCTTCCAGATGTGGCTGCCTTCAGTTCAATTGCTGAAAATGAGGACGCACTCCTCAAGCACTTATTTCAGGGCTATCAGAAATGGGTCCGCCCAGTGGAAAACTCCAATGACACCATCAAAGTCCTTTTTGGATTAAAGATATCACAGCTTGTGGATGTGGTAAGCGTTGTGTTGGTCTTGGTAAAACATCCCTTCTTTTATAGACTGTTGTGCATCCACCTGGCAGGGCTAGAGGTTCTGTTGGCTTTTGCCTCCTGACACATGAAATGCAAAGTGATGGTCAGGCAATGAAACACTGAGTGTGATGTGGTGCTGGTGATATGACTTCCTGCACCATGCACACCATGGGCTGTAAGACTCATTTGTTTTGCAGCAAACCTGAAGGTCTTTTTTCCCCTGCTGTTGTCAGGGAATAAGGCCTTGTTGCATGAGTTGTTAATCAAACAGCCCATGCCAGATGGTCCCTGGTGCTTACATATGTAATTTAATGACAAGGCAGCTGCAGGATGGGGGTGAGGAAGGGTAAACTTTTTTGGATATTGCTCGCTCTAAGCAAGCCTGTAACTAGACCAAAATTTCCTTCCCTTTCCCCTCCGTCACTGCAATGCACAGTGGAATTTGCACAGGGCCCAGAGGTGCCCACACAACAGTGTGCTCCTCACATCCCCTGGCCCCTGGCAGTGTCCCCTTGTGCTGTGGAAGGCAGACTCTAATTTTGTGCTTTATTTACATAGTCAGTACAATATTTCAGCTTGTATCTTCCCAAACTCACTCCAGGCTGAGCAGTGGTCAACATGAGCCACCCTGTGAGCCCACACCATGTTTGTCCTGACCTCACTTGATGGCTGAGCCCTGCTGCCTCCTTGCTCTTTTGCTTCAGATTCCTTTGGGCTGCTGTGAAATGCCAGGCCTCCAT
Source organism: Phalacrocorax carbo (assembly GCF_963921805.1). Classification (NCBI taxonomy): domain Eukaryota; kingdom Metazoa; phylum Chordata; class Aves; order Suliformes; family Phalacrocoracidae; genus Phalacrocorax; species Phalacrocorax carbo. The sequence goes on from NC_087548.1 coordinate 54,707,459, forward strand.
TTTCCAGCCTCAGGAGCTCCCAGCAAGAATGAGGACAGCACCTAGAAAGTCTGTTCACTTCCCCTAACAGTGACTGAAGATCGCAGGCCCATGGGAAAACAGGACCATAGGGATCTCCCCTGCTTGGCACAGGGTTGGACTTAGCAGGGACAGGGGCTGTTTCTGCTGGCTGTTTTGGTATTGTAATCCTCTCTACCTTGTGTCACCCTAGGATGAGAAGAATCAGCTGATGACAACCAATGTGTGGCTGAAGCAGGTAAATTATAGCAAATCAGACCTCTCCTTTCAGTGTGGGGCTTCTGAGCTGAGTGGCCATCCCAGCCTGCTGCCCACCACGCCATCCATCCCCTTCCATCACACAGAGTGGACAGACAAAAGCAGCACCATGTTACCTTGCCTGATTTTTTTACTTTATTCCTCTTACTTCAGCAAATTTGTAAAGGGACAGAAACACAGGCAGCTGGGCTTTTAGGAAATAGGATACCCTCTTCTCCTGGCCTGCACCGCAGCTGTGCACTCAAGCCAACTGTATTTCAGGGAAACAACAGTTCCTGATACTGCAGTGGCTGTCCCTAGGATGCTGTGTGTGCTCTGAGGGACTATCCTGTCTCAGACTTAGAGGTCACTCAAGCACTGTCTCTCTTGCCTGAGCTAAGAGTGGTGCCTCAGATAGATTTCTTCTTTAGCATAAGTAAAGATAAAGGCCAGCATGTTATTCCTGCCATCCCCCTCCAATTAAAATCTATGGCAAATTAATCAGATCTCTCTAGCATAATTGCTTCCAGAAGTGAGAATAATTTATACAAATGGGGGAAAGGTGCAAGTTGAACTGTTAGGTGTCCTTCACTCCTGAAGAACACTGCATTTGCTTTAGATTCCATTGCACCAGTTTATTGATATTGTGACAATTATTTTAAATCTTTCAGCCACATGAGTGTCTATAAATGTGTCAGCTGATCCTAGGCAGAGGACATAAACCCAAGCCATACTAGAAATGATGCCATGGGAAGTGGTTCCCAGGGGTTGCTGGGCTGGTGGAGGAGAAATGCAGCTCAGTTTTTTGTTCTGAGTCTGGTGCCTGTAGTGCTGTAGTGAGTGTGAGCTTCTGGGTGGAACAGGATCCCTAAAGGCTGTATATAGCAAAGATGGTCTCTCCCTTTAAGAGGGAGAAGCTTAGACTTCCCCTCGCTGCAGGGAGGACAGGAATTTCCCCTTTTGCTGGACAAATTTGCTGCTGATCTGAATTCAGCTGCCCAGAGCCTGACCTCTCCCCACCTTCAGCTGCAGTTGCAGAGCTCCTCATGTGCGCAGGGCCAGATCTGGGCTTCCTTATTCTGTTTGAGTAGCCACCTGGGCAGACAGGAAAGCCCTCCTGCAAAGGTAACCCTTTGCCCCCATCTGTCTTCTTCCCATTCCCACTCTCTCTCCTTGCAGGCTGTAGCCCCCACCTCCCTCTGCAGGTCCAAGGCCTGCAGTCTACAGGTATGAAATCAACCCACTTCACCTTCCTCATTCCCTCTGTTCCTGCAACTGTCTTCAGAAAGATTTTACAGCCCTTTGCAGCCTTTGACAGAATATTCCTGGGTCTGTCTGTCTCCTTCTTCTTAGGGAAGACTTGGCTGCTTGCTCCATCCAGGACAGCAAAATCTCTATGCCCTGGGGCAGACTTCAGCCCTCTGGCTTGGTGTCATCTTCGCTCAGGTTATGGTGACTGCAGAAGAGAGGGACCTGAAGTGTGACTTACATTAGCAGGCCAAATGCAAGTCCAGGCTGCCCAAGGGCATTAGGCCTGAGATGCTAATGCAGACAGACACCTACCAATCCTTTCTCCATTGCTGCATGAACCTGTGTGGGGACATTTCAGGTTAGCCCATCCACGCTGCACACCCTGTTTGTATTGCAGCATTGACCTCCCCAGAGTCATAGCCTGGAGCCTGTGTCACCACTCTTGCTGTGGGAAATCAGGTTCTGCTGCAGGTTACTCCGAACATGCTGCAGGAGGTAGGACATGCCGCCATCTCCTCATTGCCTCTCTGGTGTGGGAGGGGATGAGGATGAGGGGGAAGCCACTTTATCTGATCCTTATGCCTCATGCTGAGGCTAAAAGAAGGACCTACCCAGGAGTTTGCACTGTAGACATGCTGATTTCTCTGCAGGCCATTGGAGGCTGCGCTCAGATTTTAGCCAGGGCTGCTCCGTAGGATAACTCAGCATTGTGATTTTCAGAATTGATGAGCTGGGGTCTCAGTAGTTGTTACTAACACCCCTTCTCCACCTGAGGGACTAAGAACATCAAGGCCCAAATGAAATGCAAAGGCAGCAGAAAATGAGACACAGGCTCTGATTTTCACACATGCAGATGCCCCCAGGAGATCAGGATGAGCACTAAGTACCTGTGGCCTGACCCAGGTGTCCTGCTTTGGGAGTCACGCGTTCCTGTAGGCTTAATGTGAACAATGTGTGATCCAGTGCGTGGGGGAATATTAGAATGCATAAGCACAACAGCTAGGAAAAGGTCCATAAATCTAAGCAAAATCATAGTAATTTTTTCTTTTGGGTAGAAAAGTGAAAAACACTAAACAAACCAGAACCCTCTAATGACAGAGACCCTGTCCTTCTGCAGGAGCTGGGGAGGTCAGGGAAGTCTGGTGCTCACCCTGGGTGTGTGAGGTTGAGGGGGAATCACAGTCACTTCTCTGCAAGAGTCTGGCTTTTCTTAGGTGAGCACTGCTTAAGTCCGAGGGTTTTGTTTTTTTTTTTTCTTTTTTTAACCTCAAACATCCAGATGCTCAAGACAGTGGGATTTGATGATGTACATGCAGGCAGACATACAAGGTGCAAAGGAGCTTTTAGTGTTTGCTGAGAAAGTACCTGGGTTCAGGCAAGCTATGGAGCCTACTAGCAAGGGTCAATAATCTGGGTCTGGTGTTTTTTGGTCTGCTTGCTCTGGGTTAAGCACCTGAGTGACCCCCCAGGGATGGGAATTTGGCAGAACTGGAGGAAGGGGAGAGCAACAGACTGGAGCAATGGTCTAGAGCAGCTTGGAAGAAAAGGAGAAGAAAGGAAAGGGCCCCTTCACATCTGCTGCTACAGTTCGTGTCAGCATAGCCCATAGGGAGATTTCCATTTTAAACTGCTCATCTTCAAAGTCTGCACACAGTCCATTTTCTGCTCTAGTAAGAAGACACACAACTATTTGCCTTGCAGACATGAAAGAGCACTTTAGCTGGAAGAGAAATCAATGCAGGGCAGGGGGGAGGGAGGAGTATTGCAAATACAGCAAATAACCCAGGCCAAGGGGCTGCTCCAATTCCTCTCCAGAGGGGTGATTTTATCTCCAGGTGGCTCACAGGGTATTTGCTTCTGTTATGTTAGTGCAGGCTATGAGCTGACTGTGTGGTGTGGGCTGTTGCTGCCAGCCCTGACTATCCCCTTGCATAGCAGGTATGTTTCCAGCGTAGGCCTCCTTGCACCTATTACAGGACGTGTCCAGGACACATGTGAGTCTGTGCCTACCTAACAGCCCAGGCTGTAGAAACGTCTGGTAGATACCCATTCACAGAGAAGAGAGCATGCTAAAAGAGGTGTGCTCTGTCCCTGCCACTGAGGCTAAGAGCTGCTAAGAGCAGCAATGACCCTGCTTCTGTTTCCACACCTGGACAGCTCCCATCCCTCCTTCAGCAGCAGGAGGAGCCAGGGATGGAGGGCTGTGCCTGATAGCTGACACCAGCCATCTGGGCAGTTCAGAGCGTGTGCCCATGTCTCGTCTGATGCAGGTAATGAGGCCACTAATCCTGCCATGGTACCACCCTGGGCAACAGCCTTCTTTGCTTGTGCCTTGGGCCAGATTTTAGCAGTGGTCTACTAGCCACCTACCCATGACCTTGGGCTCCATCCCTTCCCTGCACCTGGAGGAGGAAGACACTTGTTCTCACTGTCTGTGTTTAGGTCTCTGCTGAGGCTCTGTCACACGGTAAAGGACTGCAATAATGAGTGTCTGTAGGTATAGCTGTGAAAAGCATGTGGAATCAAAGAAGTAAGAGGGGAAAAATATGGTGGGAGAAGAAACAGAGAATATCGCTTTTCAGCTCGTCCGTAAGTCATGGAGGAAATTTCCCAGAGAAGGCTGAGGCCCCCACATCCCTGGGGAGCTCTTAGTGCTGGAGCTTAATGGAAAGTGGTTCATCTTCTAACTTCCTGGTATTGACTACATTCTACAGCTCTTGCTTCCTCTTGCTGCTATTCCCATGGGCAAGTGAAAACCCCTGTCAATAATGAACAGGGATCAGAGAGCTGCTTTTCCACTGCATCTCTGTGGAAATCTCCAGGTTGCTAGAGCCACTTAGCTAAGATCTCCCCATGTAAAAAACAAAAAGAGGAGAGAAAAATTATTCTGGAGTTCAGCATGATAAAAATGGACAGGAGTCCCCATGCTTTTGCTTTTTTAGTGTTATCTCTTCAGGATTGTAGCCAAATGCTTTACAGTAGTGTATTATTTTCCCTGCAATAGCATGCACGTATTTCTGATGAAAGAACAATGATTTGGTGGGCAAGGACAGTGTACAGATATTATGTGTTGTATTCTGCTCGCTGAAAAAAGCCAGATCTCCACTGAAAAGTAAGTAAAGGCCACCTCTCTGTCACTTGGGTGGTAGTAGCCATGCCAGCTGGCTGTTCTGTGGGATCAGTGCCAGACAAAACCACCACGGGCTGGTTCTCAGAGGGAAGAAGAGGTGCCATACCCAAAGGAAGTGGCTCCTTCCTTCTGGACTACCCTTAGGTGGGCTGGGCAGGGTGGTGAGTGAAGTGAGAGTCAAGTGCTCTCTGGGAGCACGTGAGGTAGCCTGCAAAGGGATGGGTTGCTGGGGCCCACTTGCACCTGGAGAGGCAGTGTTTTTGGGGATTAACATCTCCCAGCCATGCCTGCCTTGCATCCTCTCTGCAGCTAAGCAGTCTTACACCAAACTGTGCCCGTTGTGCTGTACAATGCAGTCTGTCTGAGGCAGGTGGTGGGAGGAAAAATGAGGCTGTTGTGTGTGAGTGGGCAGCGGACTTTGCTGGCTTGTTACAGGAATGGATCGACCACAAGCTCTCCTGGAATCCAGAGGAATATGGTGGGATCACCTCCATCCGTGTCCCCTCTGAGTCCCTATGGCTTCCTGACATTGTTCTGTTTGAAAAGTGAGTAATGTCTCCTTGCTCCAGGCTCAGACCAGGGCTTGGGCAAGGCATATCAGCCACCATGAAGCTTGCATGTGCTGTCAGAAGGCTGCTTCTTTAGGCAGTGTGAATGTTGGCTTCCCTTGTGCTCGAGGTGATGGGTAGAAAGCAGAGCTATGAGGGGGTAGGACTGGGGAAACATAGTCCTGAACTTGGTACTATTTCTTCCTGTCCAACTCCCAGTGCTGATGGACGTTTTGAAGGATCTCTGATGACCAAAGTCATAGTGAAGTACAATGGAGTGGTGACCTGGACGCCACCGGCCAGTTATAAGAGCTCCTGCACAATGGATGTGACCTTCTTCCCTTTCGACAGGCAGAACTGCTCCATGAAGTTTGGTTCGTGGACATATGACGGCAGTATGGTGGATTTGATTTTAGTGGATGAAAATGTAGACAGGAAAGACTTCTTTGATAATGGGGAGTGGGAGATCTTAAACGCCAAAGGTATGAAAGGCAACAGGAAGGATGGGCTGTACTCTTACCCATTTGTCACTTACTCCTTTGTGTTGAGACGCCTTCCACTGTTCTACACTCTTTTCTTAATAATCCCTTGCCTGGGATTGTCTTTTCTAACTGTCCTGGTGTTCTACCTGCCTTCAGATGAAGGAGAAAAACTTTCATTGTCTACATCAGTTCTAGTCTCCCTCACTGTTTTCCTTTTAGTGATTGAGGAAATAATCCCTTCTTCTTCTAAAGTCATCCCTCTGATCGGTGAGTATCTGCTGTTCATCATGATTTTTGTGACCCTCTCTATCATTGTGACTGTGTTTGTTATCAATGTCCACCACCGCTCCTCAGCAACTTACCATCCCATGGCTCCCTGGGTTAAAAGACTCTTCCTCCAGAAGTTGCCTCGGCTGCTTTGCATGAAGGGCCATGTAGATCGTTACTCCTTCTCAGAGACTGAAGAAAAGGAAACCACCTTGAAATCAAAGCTCACGGGGAAGCAGAAACATAAACCAGCAAAAGATGGAGAGAAAATTGTTATTGCCTTTCTGGAAAAGGCAGCCGACTCCATTCGATACATTTCCAGGCATGTTAAAAAGGAGCATTTCATCAGACAGGTAGGTGAAGGGAGGGCAAGGAGGGATCACAGTTTCCTTGACAGCAATGGCTTCCAAGCTCTTACCTTCTCTGCATGCCTTTCCCTTTGCCTCTTCCTCCTGCTCTCATCTGAGATATGTCCTGGGTGCTTCCCCTGCATGATAAATAATATGGGTTTTGGGAAGACGCATTGCTTCGAGGAGAACTGTATTGTGCTGTGAGAGTCCCTCCTCTTCACTGATGCAAGAGGCCACAGCAGCCTCTCCAGGAGGAATTCCTGGTTTGGGATTATTTTTTCCTGCTTAAGTTGGGGATAGACATGAATCTGGAAAACCTCTGAACTGTCACATGCTCTGGAAGTTCACAACACTTATAGACAGGCTCTACAGCAGTTGCTAGGTCTCAGTCCTGGCTTCCCAGCAGCTATACACAGTGTAGCTACCCTGTTTTGAGTGGAGGTCTTCTAGATTTTTGCTAACATCAGTTCAGATTAGTCCTTAACGATCATCTTTCTCCTCCTCCCAACAAGCCATGTGGCTATTAAAATGACAAATTACTGTGCGCATAAACAATGCATCTGATAGGAAGGTGGGACAGCAGAGCAATGCACCTAGAGGCATATGGAAAAAGAAAAACTTCTGTCGGCACCCTCCTAGCAGAAGTCAGGGTTTTGTTCACGCTGTGCTGAGAGGACTTCAGCAGAAAGATGAACAGTAAATCAAACATGCAGTATGTGAGCTTATAGTGTCCATGACTGAAGCCTTCTGTTTGAAGCTGAAATAGTTTTTAATAAAAAAAGTCCCTTGAATTGCTTTTATAAATAGCTCTTTTGTGTGTGCAGCATTGTGCTTGTACTCACAATGTAAAATCCCCCTCCTGAATGGATGCAATCTGAGCCAAGAGAGCACTTAAGCAAACACAAGCCAATGGGACCACTTGTGCTAGAGCCACGTCCTGGCACTTCAAGGGAAATGCAGTTCTGTGAAAAGAAACTGAGTTCATTATAAAGCCATCTTCAATCTTGAGCCTGCAAACTTTTACATATGCACTTAACTAAAAGCTTTCACACAGGCTGAAGGAAGTCTGATTACCATGTGCATAAAACTGTGGAATTATTTTAGGGTTTTGAGTGACTCACAGTGATGGGTGCTGAAAAGGTGATCCATGTAAATTTAGGATACGGCACACTACAAAATTCTAATTTTAAAAACAGATTTTTGGAGCTGGAATACATGTAGCAGTATCAAAAAAGTACTTGCCTTATTACTGTTTCAATTTGTTTTCCCTCTCTCCTTCCCAGGTTGTCCAAGACTGGAAATTTGTAGCTCAAGTCCTGGATCGGATCTTCCTGTGGTTATTTCTGGTGGTGTCAGTGACAGGTTCAGTCCTCATCTTTACCCCTGCGTTACAGATGTGGCTGAACAGCACTTCGTAGAAAATGCTCTCACAGTAGCATACAGCAAATACAGTGCCAAGGGATGATGGCACCTTTGAGCTTGGTCTCTTGTAAAGGATGGGAAGCAACAGCAAGAATGAGGGAAGATGATGGTAACAGCAGGGATTTACTACTGCTTTGTATCTTCATATAACTCTACCACTTACAGATTTGGCTGAGATCAGAGAAGGGCTTGGTGCACAGCTGAGTTCAAAGTGAATTGGGGTGGCACAGTTGGGTTAGAAGTATTTTACTAGTAGCTTGGTTGTATTTCAATAAAAGCCAAGATTATTAGTTAAAATTGGAAATGGTACTTCTGGCACAATGACTCTACTTCAAAGACAGATCTGTCAGTTAAAATGCTACTTTATAATAGAAGTTATAGTAGGAACACAAATCAGTACTCAGTTTATCCACATTTCCAAGTAAAAACCATAAAACCTCTAGAGATCACTTTGTGCATGTGTCAGAACTAGCAATTGCACAGCATGTGCATCAGAAAAAGTAGGGATGTTTAAAACCTTGACTCTGTGGCCTCACCTTGCTGCAGGATCAGCTCAACAGTGGCAGAACTTACCACTCTGCCTACGTGCTACCAGTCTTATTGGCATGCACGCCTCGTCTGTCCTGGCCATCAGGATGCTACTGTTACCCTCATTTCAGTGTTATTTTCAGTTTTGCCTGCTGCTCTGTAATGTACCAAAAGGCCAAACAGAAAGGATTTTCCCCATGCTTTGCATTTAGAAACTATGATTCCTGCACTTGCTTGTTCACAGGACAAGTGGAAGTGGAATATCACTTGAAGCGTATCACATGGAGAAAGATGGCTATTCTACTCCATAAGGCAAAAGTGATCTTTGTAAACACTTCAGCTGGAGGAAAGCTGCAGACATAATTTTCAGCAAATGAGACTTGTGGTTGGTGCAGAAGTGGAGTTTCTCCTGAGAGCTGTGGGGTGGGGTGGCTACTGGGAAAATACATCTTTGGGTGTTGCCTTGTTCACGTTGCCCAGGCAATTAATTCAATTTCATTCCTTTGATTCACTTAAATGGGATCATTCTGCATGATCAGAAACAGCTCTTAAAAGTGTAAACAAGACCCTACAGAAAACACACAGGTGAAGCTCTCAACACTCTTTCTGGAGCAGTGTTTTGCTAACATGGAGCACTTTAGAAAATCCCATTCAGAACTTGCAGATATTTTCAAGGCTATCAAGGGATTTGGAGATCCAATTTTCAACATTTCTAAATGTGAATCTGATGTTAAACCTTTAGCTAGCCTTGAAACTTTCTCCTTAGGGGTGAAGGTTAGAAGGTGTTAAAAATACATGGAAGTATTCTTGTGCTTGGATTATGCATGCACACCAGACCTCTGTGTGTTAATATCATCCTATCCTGTGTCACTGCAGAAAGTTCTGTTCACTGTGCAACCATAATTAATAAAGATATATTTAGTAAATGATTCCTAGGGTGGAAGAGCTCATGTGTTGTTTTGTTGTTTTTTGTTGTCAACAAAGTCTAGATTGTAGCCCACTTTAAAAGCCTTGTCTCTAATCTATTCAAACAGAGGGGTCGTCACTGTCTTGGAAAGTCCTCGTAGCATTTTAGCTATGTATGGGAGTTTGAGGAGGGAACATTCAGATCTGGGTATTATATTGCAGGAACCTAGAACAGAACCATTTAGTTTAGCACACACAGACAGATATCTTAACATTAGTGTAAAGCCCTTACACATTGACCTTACTGCCAGCTGCTCCTCTCTTCTTGCATTGTTTAAGTCTGTTTGCTCCCCTGGCCAGTACTGTGAAATATCCACAGGAAAACAGCCAGGAAGCTCTTCTTTCCAGCGTCTACAGACTCTTGAAATCAATTACTGATAGATTTTCCCTCTGACCATTGCTGCCAGGAGGCTGCCTGTTAGCCCTGGCAGATGACAAAATCCTCTCCTGGGCAAGTCCTTCAGGTGTTCAGCTGGCAGATGATCCTGTCCTCACCTGGTGACATTTTGGTTGCCCACCTGCAGGCAACACGTGGCTGTGTCTCACATGGCTGTGTCTGATGCCAAGCTGCTTTTTCTGGCTTATGCTGGTAAAGGTCAGCAGGGCTCAGGTCATCGGAGTGGGAGATGTATGAACACAAATATGGCTTTTGGCCTTTGGTCTTCCTAGCATTGCAACTGGGACTGCTACACCTGTAGTCTCACTGCTCATTATTTCCTTGCACTGACTCTTTCTGAGCTTCCCTGCATCTCTTTGCTGCTGGTCCACAAATGCATTCAGCATGTCCCAGAGCCTGGCCTGCCACTCAAAAATGTGAGGGAGGACATTTGGGTAGAGAGTCCTTCCTTCTGCTCCATGTGGCCTGCCTGTGGATGACAACACTGCAAATTGCAAATCTTAAAAAAATACAGCAACCCTTTGCCTTACTACTGCTTCAATGTGTGGTGTCTTGATTTCTGGGCACCGGTTTGCCAGGGTCCTGGCACTACTTGGCAGGACCATGTATATCATCCATGCACCAAAAGACAAATACAACAAACTCCTCTGGGACTTTTAGTGGGGGAAAATGCAAATATGGTCTCCCTTGGGAAGAAAATGTAATGAGCTGGTTGAGCTGTTGGATTTCTTCTGTCCTTTTAAAATTAATTCATAGATGCCATCATTCTCAAGGAAAGGAGATTTCTTGCAGCCAGTGCTACACATTACTGGGATATATAATACGGGGTGTTGCTCATGTGGCTTTGGAGCTGATGGGGTGAGAATAGACATGCCACCCTGTGTGCCCCGCAATGAACATGGGTACTTTTCCTGTGACTGGGTGCGGTATGTAACCCAACTCAGTGTCTGGGATGGCACCAGCTCTGATTGAAACTTTTCTTGGTATTTCAGTTAGAAGGTAACCCAAGAAGAGTTGGGGCAAGCAAAAATGTCACTCTTGTGTAGCTTCTTCCATGTCTGCTCAAAGGTGGGCCCCTACTGCAGCTTTCTCCAAGGTGAGATGCTTATCGTGTCCCCCAACCCCACTCTCTCTAGTCAGCCAACTACTTTCACAAAGCTAACAGGAGTACGCAATGCTTCCAGTCTTGAATGTGCCAAACAGCTGAAAATTGCAACAGAAGGACCCAAAAGTTGCTGGGTGGGGGAAGGAAGGGGAAACAGTACACTCTGAAGGAGACAGGACATGGGTTTGTAAATCTTACTTTCTTAGGATACCAGGCCGATGAGCTAAACTGTCCAAACCATCTGTTTGAGCTCCAGAGGCAAGACAGAGAGATGCGTAGTACTGTAAATGACACAGACAGAGGGCTGGTGCTGGGGCACGGAGGCCTCTTACTAGAGATAAGGTACTGTACAATTGTGAATGCTTTGACAAAAAGCCAGGGACTTTGTTAAAGTCAGCTTACGGGCTGTGGAGCAGTAGCTGTCATGCTGAAGACACCAATGAAGTACACCTTCAGCCACAATATTTTTATTGTTTGCATGGTCATAGACTGCAACAGTGAATGCTGGCAGTCAGATGTCTTTCCTATATAAATGAAGCTTTCGGGCTCATAATGCAGCTCTCCTCTTCAAATTCCCTTTCTTTTCCCTCCCCTCCTTTCTGATAAAAAAAGCCAGCAGAGCAAATGTCATTTAGTGGCATCTCTAAACATATTGTACAGAAGGGAGTTTTTTAAAAAATACAAATTCTTCAAGAAAGTGTATCCCAGGAGTGATATTTAATCGACAGGCTGACAAAACAAACGATGCTTGTTCATACGTCTTTCTGTCAGTCGCTACATAATTATGCAACATTCAGGGGGACTGCAGAAAATATGATTTTCTTCTAGAAAATCATGACTATATATTTCAACTACTGGATTAAGACAGTTATATTCTTGTCATTCCACCTTTATCTCTGACATATACATTTATTCAGTCCTATTCTCTTTATTATGGAGCATCAAAAGAGTAAAAGGCCAGTCAGGGACTTCAGAAACAGCAAGTCATACTTTCCAAGATTGGTCATATTAAAAGCAGAGACTGATACATGGTAGATGTTGAAAACACTGCACTGAAACCATACGGTTAAATTTAGAGCCTCCTATAAGAAAGAAAGGCTTTCTACTCTTGAAGCCATTGGCTTTGATTGGAACAGTGCCTTTTAGAGAAGAATCCTTCATCACAAAACCAACAGGAATCTAAACAAAGAAGGGACCCGAGGGTAAATTGTCCATATAGTATAGAAACCACATGAGGTGCACATCTACAAAGTGTTTCAGGATTAAGCGCACTAGGATTGGGAGCGTGGTTACATAGCAACAACTTCAGCCCCAAAGGAAGTGTCCCTGCAGTAACAGGTTTGCACACACAGCACTGATCCACGAGGAGCCAGCAGATGGAAAATTGCTGCAGAGTTGTTCAGACCAAGGTGCCCAGCTTTGCACAGCATACATGATAGCCAGCCTTCTCCTGATGGGATGTGTGTAATCCAAGTTGGTCTTGGGTTTTAAAAACACAGGAAAACTCAGCTCTATCCAATGCTGTCAAGCCAATTCTGTCTGTGATGAGTAGCTATTCAGGGACAAACCCTTCCTTGTTGGGCTTATGTCTGAGATTGAACAAGCAAGAGTTTTCAGAGCAGAATGTGTGGATATGGACCACTGTCAACTTGATGAGAGAAATGTGGCTTAGAAATCCAGCTGGAGCTCACCCAGGTCTTGGTATTCAGTGGTAGGAAGTACAGGGGACTTTGGTCACATACAAAATTAAGTGGTAGACGCACCAGTCTTTAAAGGTCTTAGAAGCACGTAGATTTCAAATGTAGATACCTTACATGGTAACCACAGATAGTTCAGGCCTTTTCTGGTTTTCTATAATGCATCCAGGTTATTCCTCTTTGGTGACTCTATGATGCTTCAAACAATGTCAGAAAGGCTACATGCAGTGCAAAATATTAAGTCAGTTTGTCTTCAACTATGACTAGGTGCTTAAGACCTGTCTGACTTCAAACATAGACATAAACATGTCCTTTGTTGATCTGGGATCCTCATTTGTGTGCATATATTTCAGAAGATGGGGACCCATTCTTTTAGATCGTATTGAAAATGTTACAGGGTCAAGGGATTTGTTTGATTGTACTTTTATTTTTGTTACTGGCTGCCCTGACACAAGAACACAATGAAGAGCATTGGTCCAGTCAGTAGGATTGCGGTACCTCATCTAAGTGCCATATCAAAGACTAGCTGTTGTACAAGGAGATAAATAGAGGGAAAATGTAAATTAACTCAAAGATAAGGAAAAGTTATGATCAGGAGAGAAAAATGAAGCCAGGTAAAGACCTCATTGGGCAATGCACTCAGAAGTCTAATAGCCCCCTGTACTAAAACCAAGGGAAAAGCTCAATAACTTCAATCTGCTCCTGTGATCCTCAGCGCAACTGTTACTGCTGACCTTGCTGAGGGAAAGACAGGCAGGCACCCTAAGAATGCCAGGCATTCCGCCGTAGAAAGACCACATGCTCATCTCACATTTTTAGCCCTCCTCTTGTTCTGTTTGTTTGCTTTCCCAGAGGACCCTTCCCTCTCCTTCTTCTTTCCTCTGTGGCTGGGTGCTGAGGAGGCGATGATCAGAGGGGTTATGTAAGAGGAGAGAAATATAGGGGAGAGTTCCAAACTGAAAATGAAACAAGAACAAAAGTGGATAAAAAGCAGTGGCTCAAGCTATGTATCTGCTATTAGTGGCTGGATAAAGAGCCCTGCAGTCCCAAACACACACAGGATTATAAATACCCAGAGAAATACTCTGTCTATCACCATAGCTACGTATTTCCAATCATCTTCCACCTGCAAAAGAAAAAAAAATTAAAAGGGTTAACTACAGGTTATGTAACATGCAACTGCCAGTTTACGTTATGAGTAGAAATGCCCCTTTGTGCTTTTGAATGTGAGGAAGAACATGCATGCAGTCAAAAATGTTGCTTGCCATGCTTATAGTTGCTGGAGTTTTCAAGTACCTTTATAGAAGGCTGATTTTCTAACAGTGTTTACGACTTTTGGCTGAGAACATTCAACGCTAGTCTGCTGAATTTTTCTAAATGTTCAAGTCTGTTGGCAAGCTATGCCTGTGACGTTGACATTAACAAACAAGACCTGATCATGTGGTGGGTGCAGAGTGTGGTGGTTTAGCAGCCAGCAGAATCACCGTAGCTGCACATTACTAGACCCCGTCAAAGGATTTATCCTGACAGTCCACACAAGAGACAGTTTGCCCTTCTGGCCTGATTTGCCACACTGTCACTCCAGTCAAGCCCCACTGATTTCAGCAAACTGGACAGCTGGACACACGGACTGTAGTAATGCAAGGTCCCTGACTGGGCAGTGTCATGGGCTAAGTAGGCCAGAGTGGATTTTCTATGTCTGAGAGATATACCTTAGAACTACATTCAATTAAGTTGCTGCCCTTAAAACTGGACCTACATATAAGGACCACTGCATCTGGAGAACATTCACTCATACAAAACTAGTGACTGGTAAAGAGCAATCTGCTGAGGGATCTTCCACGTGTTTTCTCAGTTTCTTGATGTTTTCCTCCAAGAGGCTGCTGCTGTACTTCTTGTGAAAGAAAATGCAGCAAGAACTCCAGCTGCTGTAAATGTGGCCGCAATTTTTAAAGAACTTTTATTTATACAGTCCATGATATCATCCATATGGCTTTGTATGTCTGGCTGAAGCAGAAGCAGCCTGCAGAATCATTTCCTCAGTGCTTGCCTGAGGAAACTTTTTTTTTCCCCGAAGAGGAGACTTTCTCAACCGAAAAATCCTGTGTCCCATCCCTAGCATGTTTTGAAAGGTAAGATACTGAGCTGCTGATGCACACACCAGTCTAAGAATACAATTTCATGTGGCAGGAGCGATTTGGAAAATGCAAATCAGCAAAACTGGCAATGGAAGACTTATCATGAGCTGTATAATCAAGGCAGCATGTTATTCAAACTGCTTCATGCAAAGCTTCTTTTTCAGAGTATTTGGAGAAATCAGCTGAATATGGTTCATGGATATGTTTTATGCAGCTGGTGTGGCAGCAAGAGCATGGCTAAAATGTTAGAGTCAAGCAAAACAGTCAAGCAAACAAGCATTGCTACTAAGCGGGGCGAGGCTCAGTCCCCAACCTCCTCTGTGCTGATAGATTCCTGTCTTTTGTTTTGGGCTGGCATGTATTATCCGCTCATTGTATGAATTAATTCACCAGGCCTTAACTGTAGCCCTTTATTCAGAAAGTTATGGACTTTGTTTTCAGATGAAACTTCTTTTGCAGGACATAAAAAGGGGAAAAAAAGGTGATTTTTGGGTTGCACAGAAGTTGCATGCATTTGTGCTAATTTCAACAAAATATTGTGATAGAAAGAACACCTTTCAACCTCTTCTTCACGAAGTATTTGAATTTTCAGTAGAAATAGAGTGGTATTCAATTTTGAAATGGATTTTGCTGTAATACAGTATCTAAAAAACCATGACAGATCAAAGCTAAATGTTTCATTAGGTTCTAAACACTTGCTTGAAACATCTTGAAGTGTCAGAGATTCCTATTCCTTGTGAGGCCTGGGTGTGGGGGTACGACAGATAATCTTTTTGGAGCTCCTTTTAGTTGCTTGTGTTTACACCTGAGGATGTGGCCCCCAAATTCTCTAAATTCCAATGTGCATCATTTTCTATGACAGTAATCCCAGTTAGCATGAAAGATTTATAACCTCACAGAAGCAAATCCATTACTTTGAATGCCAAGTCTCATATTTAAACCACCCTGTCTCTTCATTTTAATCTTTCTTTATTAATCTGCTGTCTGTTTTTATTCAGCTGTCTTCCCCCAGAACCCAACTTTTATTTCAAAATATGTTTGTCATGGCTGAAAATACTGTATTGCTGAAGCCACAATTAGACAAATCACTGTAAAATATCAGAACACACCAGACTAAAAAAAAGTACAGACAAGAGCATTCTGAAAGGAATATCTTTACCAGATTTATCACTGGCTGAGAACAGTTCTTCTCCAGATCAACTACTGCACTGCTAGACAAGCCCCATTCTTTAAAAAGCAGTTCCCAAATTTGCTTGTTCCATTACTAACACAGAGAAGCATCCTGCTTGGCAAATAACACTCTTAGTATTGAGATGTCACTGCTTACCAGCGCTGAGCAGTTGGTGAGCTGTGGAAGAGGGTTGCTTCTGAGAATCTACAGAAGTCGGGTAAAGAGACCTTGAAAGGTCCTGTCTAGTCTACCCCCTGCCCCATGGCAGGATCAACTCTGCCTCTGCCACGGCTGATCAAAGTTCATTCCTCATGGCCACAACAGACTGATGCTCCTCTTCTTTTCCTTTGAAGGGTGAGCCTCATGACTCATCTAAAACTGTCTTGCTACTTAAATAATCCACTGGGGATAGACAAAGAACAGATGAGATCACTTTTCTTTTTCCATCCTCAATAGATGATTTATTTCCTCTCTTTCTGTAGGAAACTTTGGCCGATTCACAGGTCTCAAAATTTCCTTCTCTATACCCAACAACTCCAGTTCCTCTGGGATGCCCACCTAGATCATGCTTTCACTTGCTGGAAGTGTGGCCCCGTGCCCAGCCGGGAGGTTACCTCCCTTACCTCTTTGGTTTCATTTTGAGACCTCATGTTCTCTGCGATGAACTGAACACTGCTAATGACATCCTTCACTTCTGGGGAGTACTCCATGTTCTCTGCCATCCATTTCAGTGACTGATGGCTCAGTCGTCTTCTTTTGGCGGTAGTGAGTTCGGTTGCCTTATCACAGTGACTGCATCGCTGCTCCTTGTGTAATTTGGTATCTCTGTGTTTGCTGTTCTTCGACTTGCCTGACCCCTTCCTGTTTTTTCTGGAGATGTTTTTTTTCTCCTGTTCTAGTGGCCTCTGCATCAACAGGACTTTGGGGAGCAGGCTAAGAAAGATGGTTTTTACCCATTTGGGCATTGTGTGTGTGGTTGGAGTCCTGTAATGTATATTCAGGACAAACACCGTGATGACAATTGAGAGAGTCACAAATATCATAGTGAAGAGTAAATATTCACCTACGAGGGGGATTACTAAAGAGGTGGATGGGATTGTTTCTGTGATCACCAGTAAAAATACAGTCAAAGAAAGGAGCACAGAGATGCAGAGAGTCACTTTCTCACCACAGTCAGATGGCAGGTAAAAGACTAACACAGTCAGGAATGAGATGAAGAGACAGGGAATGATCAGATTTATGGTGTAAAACATTGGCAACCTTCGAATATAAAAGGAATACGTTATGTCTGTGTAGATCTCTTCACAGCAGTTATATTTGATGTCATGTTTGTAGCCAGAAGCATCAACTATTTCCCATTCACTATTTTCCCAAAAGTCATTCATATCTACCTTGGATCCAATGATCAGGAGATCAATTTTGGCTTTGTCATAGGTCCATGAGCCAAATTTCAGTGAACAGTTCTGATGATCAAATGGGAAAAAGGTAATATCCATAGGACAGGAGCTTTTAAAAATAGCTGGTGGGGTCCAGGTGATCGTTCCATCATAGCGAAGGAGGGCTTTGGTCTTGCCTTCAACTTGAAAATCTCCCACAGCACTACAAAGTTAAATGAAGCAAAGGAAAAAAAATTACCATGAAAGCAAAATGTCTTTCATGGACACTGCAGGACGATACTTTTCAGGGAAAGGGTAAAATGGAAAAGTGTTCATCATACTTATTGTACAAGACAATATCTGGTTTCCAAATTTTGTCTGCTGGTACCCGAACAAATTCAATGCCATCGTATTCTCTGGGATCCCATTGCAATTTGTAGTCATTCCAAATCTGAAAGAAGAAAGGAAAGGGATTTAAAAACCTTTTATTATCAGCAAATATCTGCTTCTCAGATCCTTCTGATCCTCCTGACAAGCTATAATAAAGACTGAAAGTGCAGCACATGTACAAGAGGAAAATGGTCTAAAAGACAACAAGGGTATGACCTGGAGAAACACTGAACACATATGACTACCGCTCACATTGATTTGCTACTCCCTCCTCTATGAGGGGATGGGATGCCAATTGTTATCCATTGCTGACATACTGAGATCTCTCCTCTGTCTTGCTACCTCAGCATAGACCGTTGCCTGTGCAAGGTCACCTCCCCACTGCAGAGAGGAAATGCAGGCCTTGCTGCTGCTGTCGTGACAGTGCACCCTGCAGGTTAAAGGAGACCAGCATCCTAATGAGAAAGGAGGTACATACGCACACTAATAGGCAGTTACTGCCCGGGGACGTTATTGGTTCCACAGGGGTAGTGAATCACCAAGACAGAGGCAGTGAGGGATGCCCCGCAGCTTTCTTGCATTGTTGCCTAGTGCCCTATCATTGGGCTATGCTCCATGCTCTTGCAGCCTACCCTGAAGATCCTGATCACAAGCACAGTATCTTTTACAGAAAGGTTTGTGTGTACCACAATTGGTGCCTGAAGCAAACTGGTTTTCACAGAATCACAGAATCACAGAATGGCAGGGGTTGGAAGGGACCTCTGGAGATCATCTTGTCCAACCCCCCTGCTTGAGCAGGCACACCTAGAGCGGGGGGCACAGGACCCTGTCCAGGTGGGTTTTGAATGTCTCCAGGGAAGGAGACTCCACAACCTCCCTGGGCAGCCTGTTCCACTGCTCTGTCACCCTCATAGGAAAGAAGTTTTTTCCCATGTTTAGCTGGAACTTCCTGTGTTCCAGCTTGTGCCCATTGACCCTTGTCCTGTCATTGGGCACTATTGAAGACACTAGTCCCATGATTCTGACACCCACCCTTCAGATATTTATAAGTATTGATATGATTCCCCCTTACTCTTCTCCAGATTGAACAAATCTTTTGGTGGAAGTTGCCTTGTTTTTCTCAGCAGCTTAGGTCCTCTGAGGATCTTTGTCTATGTATAAATGCTAAAAGCATTGGGAAAAATGGAAGCATGTTCCTTTTGCTAATAAATGTTTTGGTTGGAATCTTCAATATGGAGATTACCTAGGTCTGCAGAGCTGCATATTTTTTCACTGTTTAGTGCGTAAATCCAGCTAGATTTACCAGATAAATGAATGATCATGAAGTTGGAGGAGAATATACCACACAGGAAAGATGGGAGATGTAAGTTCTTGGAAATAAGAATAAAGAAATTACTTTTTCAAATGTGGCTTTGGTTAATGAAGCTTCTCCTTATTCCTACCTTTAAAAATCCTTGTTACAAAACAAGCACTTATTCTATAGATGTACCTTACAAGGTAACACACATTTCATCATATCAATACAAAATTAATGAGAAATGCAACACAGTCACTTACATGTCTTAGCCACAAATTTGTTTCCATAATCTGGTTGACTTCATCCTAGGAAGAAAGATAGGCATACACACTGTCATTCCTTATATTAGTTATAGTATCCTGCCATGGCCACAAACTTACTCTGATAAAAATGGAAACTAGAATTCCACATTAACTGATACCAGACTTTTTCTGGCTATTTTGAGGGGTCTTACTTATTGTGCATAGTCACGTGCAGCTCTACTGAAAAATTTTTAAAGCTCTACCGAAAAATTATGCCCCACAAATATCAGTATACAAAGAACTGCATTCTTTGCCAAGGCCTGAGTACCTGGAGAACAGAAAACTTAGTTTTTCTGACCAGTACCAGAGCAATAAGGTTCTGCCGGTGGCTATGTGTTTTGTTGGATTCCGTGTTTAAAAAGCTCTGTTTACACAGTACAGTACTGGTCAAGATTCAAGGAAAATGGCATCTGTACCACAGTATTCTTGCATTTCTGTGCAAACCTCTACAGCAGGTGCACTCAATCAGCACTAAATTAGGTCACTGTTGTACCGAGACCTTCTTTTTACAATCAATCATTGCTATTGCCAACCAGTGACAAACCAGGAAGGTGCTGCAAGTGACACAAAAATAAAAGATTTGATCCTGCTCTGAAGAGCCTTCAGTCTAAAAGCTTTCAGAAAGACTTATACTACATATATTTATGAATGCAGGCTGATATTCACAATCAAAATATCTGCAAGAATAATAATTTAGGTAGTTCTTAGTTTTTAAGCATGTGGACTCAAAAATTTTAAGGTATTTACAAGCCAAAGGTAGAAAATGTTGTAGATGAATGTTCAACGTTTTGTACTGAAGATTAAGCACACAGATAATTTTGAAAGGGTCCTGTCTATTGGTTAAACTATCTAAGTCCTTGAAAAAATCATGGATCTTTCTTGAGAAAATCCAGCTGATTTACTTATGGTGTTCCTTTTTTTCTCCAAAGACAGCACTGGGAGCCAGGGGCTACAATGTGAGACAGAACTGCTGAAACCTGCCAAGCTACCTGTAACATGGAAACAAAATACTTTGACAAAGGAACTCCAAAAGGTGACAACTGCCTTCACCATGAGGACTTAGAATGCCTTCATTTATACTCAGATAACTTAGCTCCCTGGCTGCTATTGAGTGTTTCTCCTTGCTGTTTGTCTGTCACTTCATTATGGACCCAGCCAGGTACTTCAGAATCAAAACAACCTCTGTCCTGTGGATAATTTTCTTCACAGAGCAGACTTCAGCAAGGGTTAAGTTCAGCTTTTGGTTTTCCCACTGCCCCACTGTTCCCCCTGCCTGGGAACATCAGGTCTACCACCTCAGACACACACCCTTTTATACAGTACACCCCACAACACACAACATTCATCCTCAGCTCCACGCTTCAAAACGCCACTCCGCAGGCTGCATGTCTGTTATGTTATTTTGAAATAAACAGACTGAAAAAGCATGCAAAAAAAAAAAAAGATATTATTTTATCTCTCAGGACCACTGGAAAATGACGCTGGGCGCTCAGGAGAACTACACCACATGCTCTGCAGCATTGACACAACCAGCTGTCTCTGGAGTGGGCTAGCCCTACGGAGAGTGGACTTGAACGTTTGGTGCTGCTGCTCTGAGTGCCAGAGGCTGCTGCCCAGAGCAGAGGGATTTTTTGCTACAGAATAAGCAAATGAATCTGTGTAGTTCGAACCGCTCATTTGAGCAACTGGAGCAACTTGGCTGGTAGAAAAAACAGCAAAGGTCTCAGCATGTACACATATGCACACATGACAATGTCAGATATGAGAGTTGTAGGTGCAACCATCATAATCACATTGCTGCGTTAGCAATTTGTGTGTGTTCGCAACCATCCCTAAATCTGAGCAGTATTCTGCAATGAATCTTACCACATTTGTAAGCTGGGTAATGGCCACTTCAAAATACACTGTGACAGGATCAGACACATTTTCCACTGGCCTGATGAACTGGTTGTACTGGGAGAAGAGTTTGTGAAATAACCGTTCCTCTGATTCACATGCTGTGGAATCTGTATTGGCAAAGACAAAGAACAGTTATGTCAGAGTTAAGAAAGAGGAAAAGAGGTGCTGGATAACAAACTAGTCTATGCCATATTTCTGGATCTGGTGCTTGCGACCATGTATCAAGACACAAGAGCACAGAGAGAAGAGGGCTGCCCATATGCTGTCAGCTGAAAGCATTCTCCTGCAGGACATTGCCCACTGCTCCCTGTCTCCTCAAAGTGTAAGGTAATGGCCTGAATGGAAATGTGTCCTAAGCTGGATCTTGCCTATGGGCCTCCATTTGGCCCACCCTGATATCAGACCAAAGTAGAATAAGGTGGTATGAAGTAGAAAAAGTAGAAATGTGGTGGATTTAATCTTCGGGAGTTTTTATGGTAAAACAGAGAGTTTATGAAAAGCATCACTACTTGCTCAGAAAAGAAAAGCTTGAGTGAATCAAAATCTATGTCAGGGACCCTGATTTGGTGATAATAATGATGCCTCATAGTCTTAAAAACTAAGACTACAATTTATCCTCATGTTTGATATTTCAGCTGTTTAAATAGCACAATTTTTCCTCTGAATGAAGTTCATTTATTAAGTTCTATGAGCAAAGAAAGTGGAAATATTAACATTTATTATAGAATAGCATGCATCTTTGTAATACAGAGCCATTCTTTGGGAACAAGCAGATCATAGCTGTAACTCTCAGTCAATGCAGAAGAGACCGGATGGCTTAGTGGGAATAAGGTATATGACAGGCACTAAGCTCTCTCACTGCAGAGTCAAGAAGAATGGTCTTAATCCGTTACATACAGCCCAAACCTGAAATACTTATTTTCACAGTGCTAAAGGCTACAGACTTTGATTTCAAAAGGAAATATTAAATCATATGACCTTTGGTGACACCAGCTGAGAAAAATACTTTTCTTGAATAACTTTGCTATTTCAATGCACTACTATAATTCAGCACTTAAATTCAAAATACTTTAAAAGGCAAAGGTTTAGAGCTAACTCCTCATATTGAGCACAGCTATGTTATCAAAGCTAAATGATGATGCCAAAGTTATTAACAACTGAGGAAAAATTAGTTTTCCAGACACATGGTCAGAAGTTTTTACATTAGTCCCAGACTACACTAGAAAGCAATCATGATAAGCCTTTATGATTGCAAATATTAAACATAAAAGGGGTTTGTGTCAGGCAGCATGGTGTCTGGCACAGCATAGGACATAAATTTGCAATTTACAGTTCCTTCAGTGAATGCAAGGGCCTGTGGTTGCACAGATGTCCTACAGGGAGATGCTTAGTCTCAGCATACTTCACTATTTTCATGCTTAGGCCATCCTTCCTGTTTTTGAAAAAACAAAAAAAAAAAAAGCCATTTCTGCCTCTAAGATGATACAAAGCATGTTCAGATCCAGTTGATTATCACAATTAAAAGCTGAAATGTTGGTTACTGGTGACTTACATGTATGGAAATAAAATTCTAGTAAAACTTCTATGATTTGATGCTTTGTTTCATCCTTTTAGCATCATCCAGAGAAGACAAATTAATGCCTCTAAAGTTTGAATATTTGTATATCATGTATTGTGCCATCCAAAAGGAAACTGCAATTTTCTTTTCAGATTTTATTATCATCATCCATTGCACTGTGACCAGAAGTACCCTACTGTGGGAACATGAGTTTCGTATGAAAGTCTCATGACTAAAGCCAGTGAGTGTAAAATCATGTTTCATTTCAAATTTTCCTACTGGCTTCTTAACAGACACATGCTTTAAAATAAAGGATCAGAAACAGACAAGTATTTAGGCCTTTCATTTTTATACTTCAGTTACAGATTCTCATCCTAGTGGTGCTGCTTTAAGACAATGCCCTATGCCTTACTGACATAAGCATTGTAATTCATACATGTCTTGGTCATCAGCAAAAATAAGACTTTCAAAAATGATGTAGTGTCTTAAAAGCAAAAACCTGCTAAGCCTCAGTGAGACTTGTGCACAGAAATCACTCCAGCATATTTAACCACAGATCACAAACAACAGTGAACAAAAATATATCAGGTTCCCACTTTTGAAGGTGTGAGTACCAAACGTGCACATCTTTAGCCTGCATTATTTAAGCAATTGCAAAATTCAAGAACCAAATGAAATTACTAGAACTTCTATTTAATTTTCATTCTTTGCAGGAAACAGTTCCTCAATTAGTTATCAAACCAAAATGAAGAGTTTTATGTGTGAAAACTAGTATTGCTTTAGCTTTCTTAAAATACTGTTGAAATGTTACAGATTTCAGGTTAGCAATAGCTGGTAGAAGCTTTACATTGAATTAATTCCAGGAAAACAGAAGCAGAGACAGTGACTAGAAAATATTTTAGAGTTAAGCATCAAAGAGAGCCTACCTTTAATCAAGGATGTGAATACGAATGCCCACACACAGAAAGCAGGGTAACACCAACATAGCCCCATCTCAGGATGCATTGTTAGCAGTAGAATAGAGCTTCCTTTTGAGAAGAGAGGCTTGGGGAAAGAAACAAGAAGGCAAGAAGACATACAAACCCCCTGGACGGTAAGTAGGCAGTACAAGGATGGATTTCAGTTTTGCCTTTGCAGCAAACTCTGCAGCATGCTGAGCAGAGCAAAGCCTTGCAGAGATGCTTCCACTATAACCAGGCAAGGAGAGCTTACGCTGTGCAGAGAGAACGGAGACGGGCAGCATCCTATCAGGTGACTTTTCACATTTCCAGTCACCCGCACCCTTGCCTCTGGGGTAATGTATAAGAGTTCAGGAGAGAGAGGGAAGGCAAGACACAGGGCAGCCAGTGTGGAGCCGGGGGAGAAATTCACAATTCACTCAGTCTTCCACTCACTGGTTAAAGAACACTCATCCAAAAGCAGATGCTTTAGCTATTGCCTGGTGCTCACCTGAGTGAGTCCATCAGAATATGCAGAGAGAAAACAACTTCAGTTTCTTGGCTGAGGACTAATTCTGCAGCAGGAGAAATGGATGCTCCATGGTTTTAACATCCTTACCAGAAACCATCTGAACCTTGAAATAAGCATAGCATTGGGTGATAGAATTGCTTGTCAGTGTTCTGAATGAATAAATGTAAGGCAAGTAAATTTATTATTGCCATCTGACAGGAACAACTAAGCATGCTAAGCTCTTTCCTGACAGACAAGTCAGCTTACAACATCAATTTTTATACTTTTTTTGGTGTGTGTAGTGATTCCTGTGCCAGTGTCCTGCTAGTGTGGAAATGGAGCAGTAGAATAAAGGAAAAATATCAGGTGCTGTTACAGAAGTACCTAACAGGCAAGTTCACTGGGATAGAGCGTTACTCTTAATCACAGAAGTTAAAAAACTGGAGATTATGATCCTAGAGAGATTAATGCGTGTTCACTTATTGAGCATTCAGTATTTACGCCCTTGCAACAGGAATGCCTGAAAAGAACCTGTAGGCAAAGGGTCTGAGAAACCAAGTGCCCTGTTTAACTGCAGAGGGGTGAAAGGCACCACAGGTTATTTGGTGCTGTCCAGCCCCCCAGAAGCAGCTATGACAGGGAATCTCCTTCATGTGTGCTCAATCCATCATGAACAAGTCTGAGTGACTGGATGATCTCATGACTTGATTTGATCAAAACAGAAATGCTGCTGATTTCCAGGCAGTTACATTGTGTAAGTCTGGAGAGAAGGGAAAAGCCATGAACAGAAAAAGGATGACCTTCATACTGTAGAGCACAGAGGCAATGCTGCAGCTCAGCATGAGAAAGCAATTTATCTTCTACACAAATTGTTAAAATATGGGTAGAAGGGAAGACTTAGTAATGAGTTGCCTGCATAGAGAAGATACCTGAAGTGGAAAAAGTTGCCCATGGCAAATTTTGAGGGAAGAAAAGGCAGTCTTGGAGGATTACTAACAGAAGCCCTAATCCAGAGCTCACTGGAGTCAGGGAGCATTGAGCAAAGAGATGAGAAAACAAAAATTCAAACCACAAGAGTGGGGGGCTGGGAGTCATCTTGTGCTCTCAAAAGCAGCACTAAATATGGTTGTAAGTGTAGACCAAAAGGCATAGCTATGAGGCATCTCCAAGGTGATGTTAGATATAAATTCTCCTTACAAATTATTTTAAGATGAAAATGTAGGCTTCGGCATAGTGATTTTTCGTGTAAATTCCCATTTTGCCAATATTTTCCGTGGAAAAAAAAGTGAAAACCACAAAAAACCTTTGTGTCTGGTGTCTGGTTTTCCCAAGTTGCAATGTTTGTTAGAATGATGTTAACAGTCCAGGTCCATAACCTTGCAGTTCCCTCACCTTATCCAAGGAGGCTCATACTTCCTCCTTGAATATATGCTGCCCATGGTGCACTGTGGCTAATAGAATTACGCAGCCATGCAGCATCACAGGATGCCTCTGGCTGGCTGTAGTCATGGCATATGCACTCCTGTTAAAGTCCAATGCTTGTAGAAAGATGACATGGTGTGGAGTAAGTGAATGCGGCCTCCTGTGACAGCACCGGAGATCCCATCGCCCTTGTTGGATGCAAGCTGCGGGATAGAAAAACAACCCACAAAAACACAGAACTGAGGCCGTGATATGCGGGACAGAAGGTCAGGGCACAGCTGGAGCACTGAAGCAGGACAGCGTGCTTATCTATGTTTATACCATACGTGGAGCTAGTGCGATAGAACACATTCAGAGGCGGAGAGAAGGGAAAAATACTAGCTCAGGAGGCAGACTATATTAAGGCTGCTCTTTTGTTAATAAACAGCTTCGGCTTTGCTTGTGCATGAATATGGAGTCCCTGTCGTGAATCATCACAATGTGGTAACATAGTCAGATGCAATTTGAAAACAAAACAACCCCAAATTAAAATGTTTTGACACCTTCAAAGTTTTTATTCTTCAAAAAATCTGACAGGCCAAGGAATTCGTTGTGAGAAGTTAACGTACCTGCAAGCATGTACTGGGTAAAACTGAAAGGTGAGACAGAGGTGAGGGTAATGAATGCATTTCCCCTCCAGAGAGAAGGAGAGCAACAGCAGGCCAGCTGGCAAGGTGATCCTTACTGCCACACTTGAGGTAAAGAGCTGGTTTCTTCTGGGAAGGAAGGTACTGGGGAAGCGGGCTGAGTTAGGAGGCAATACCAATCATGCAGTGAGTAGGTGGCAGGGGGGGCTAAGCCACACCTGCCCTGCTGGTAGGACCCTGATGGAGCAGGTGTTGCATTTGGGAAAGGCCGAAGAGGAAGGCAGAGTTCAAACTGAGCCATGACAAGTGGCTGATGAGGCATCCAGGTGGACAATCCAGAGAGACCAGCTGAGGTACTGCCTCAGTGACAAGGAAGTCAGCTAGAAGTGGAGCAAAACGTTTGTGAATCACTGCCACTAGGCAAGGTACCTAACTGAATCTAACATGAACTGGCCAAGGAAGGTTCAAACAGCAAGCATGTACTGACAGGATTCCACTCCTCCTTTGCCCTCCATGTGTGGAAGAAGAGGCTGATTTAGTCCTTTTGCATTTGCCTTTACTCTCCAAGAACATACTGACTCAGACCAAAACGCCCCACCTCCTTTCTTCAGGTGAGGTGGCTCAGGCAACAGAGGACAAGCAGCTTGCAGGGATGCACAAAATCTGCCCGTTATGAAGGTTTCTAGCACATGGATGCACTTCACCACTGGAGCTTGACATTGTAAAAGCTGCATGATGTTGACCATGGAAAAAACATCAGGACCCATTTAGAGGGTTGCCTTTGCGCCCTGTAACCCTGGCTGAAAGCACTTGCCCTGGTGCTACTGGAAATGCTAATGACAGATCCTGACTTTCGGAGTTAGGCTTAGGTTAGAATGGCTGATTTTTCCCTCTAGAGCCAAGTAGTCCACTGATGGAGAACCATATCTGAATTGTTTGTAGGCTTTGACAAAGCAATGGGTTCATCTGTAGTGGGGCTGTGCAAACACCTTTTCCACGGTGAGCCACTCGTGCCCTGACTGCCTGCTGAAAAGCCACTGAACCCAGCATGGGAGTTCATTTCCCAGCCCTGTTGACTGTTTGCTAACTAGCGCTAGGTAAGTGAGTTTGCACCTGGGGGCACCTGTTCCCCTTTCCATTGCTGGTCTAGAAGCACTGTGGGGGGGATGAGCTGCTTCGCACTGTTTTCTTCCTCAAGGCTACCTGTACATGTGCTTGTTATGGCTGAGCTGAAATAGCTGTGAAGATGGCTGGGAACTCCCACTCCTATCTGGGTATTCACACACTGCTTCCCTGGGCACAGGACACCTACTACTAATGAAAATTATGCCAGAG
Source organism: Phalacrocorax carbo (assembly GCF_963921805.1). Taxonomy (NCBI): domain Eukaryota; kingdom Metazoa; phylum Chordata; class Aves; order Suliformes; family Phalacrocoracidae; genus Phalacrocorax; species Phalacrocorax carbo. Next base: position 54,734,820 of record NC_087548.1, read on the forward strand.
GAAGGAAACTGTAATGGGATAATGAAAGTGTCAGTCAAATCTCACCATCTTATTGACAGTTCTGTAGTCAACCTTGGATTGTATCAGCTAAGTTAAGGTAAAGAGGGAACTTGATAAAGCTCACAGACAGAGGGGAGATTTCTGAGAGTGGGAGATGCTTTAATTGAGCAGGCAAATGAAGGACAAGATCTAAAGGCTGGGATGTGAAGCTGCAGTGCAGGCTCTGAGTGATGAAGGAATAGTTTAGCTTGCAGAGGTCGTTGGGACTAGTGCTTTTTCTGTGCCTATGCTGCATGGACAGCTCAGCTGTTTGTGAACACTGACATTTTAATGTCAGTTCTGATTCACTGCTGTTGGACACTGTCACCTTCCAGGTCTTTCAAGCTAAGCTGCCATCCCTTGTCAAGCATAACTCCAGCTGAGTAGAAATAAAGTAGGCTTTTTAACCATTCAAGGCACTGCAAACCTTTGGCAGGGAGGCAGAGGCCATCTCTGGGACTACCCTCTGAGAGCAGTGCTCTACCTCAGCAAGCACTGAGCTTAAAGTGGAAATCACAGAGACATTTTTCACATAAGTAGTTGAGTAAGTGGTCACAAAGTTTTATACCTTTTGGAGGCAAAACTTCAGAATCTATTAATTGTGTTGTCAGAGTTATCTTTCACTAACGAGTTTTCATCTGTTACTAAGGTAGAGTGAATCATTGCTCCCTACCTTATCCCTTCTAAGATCATCCAGGGGGTGTTTCATCTCAGCTGTTTTTCTTGGTTATTCCTGCTCTTTGTTTCTGAGCTGCATTCCCCCAGCCCTAATCCCTTTCCTCCAATTTAGTAGGTAAATGCTTGTCTGACGGGCTTTAGGTCTCTGTTCCACATCTCACCTTCCCCAGCTTGAAGTCCTTTTAGTGGTCTTCTTCTCATGCTATCCTTCTGTCGCTTCATCATGCCACTGTCCTAATCTCCTATGTCACCCCTCAGTGACCGAGCCTCTGCCTGCCCCCTTGCACCCACTTTTCTTCACTCTCTCCTTCCCCTTGCATCTGCCCATGTTGAAAACACTCCAGTTACCACGGAGCCTTCCACTCCCAACCTGCTGCTCTCCTCCAAACCTGTTTCCTTCTGTCTTTTTTTCTCCACTCTCATTTTTTTTCTCCTTGCTTCTCTACCTCCCCATCTTCCTGCCTCTTTTCCTCTGGTGGATGAAACATCAAGAGATGATGAGAAAGACAGGGAAGGGAGAGAAGAGTGGTAAATTTTCTCCCCCTCCTCTTATTGTTTTTTGTTCTTGTTACATGTTCTCACTCTTTTTCCTGCCTTTATGCCTGCTACAACCTCTGTCTTTCTAGTCCTCCCTCCTTTTCCTCTTTACCCCAATATCTGAGGTCCCTTTGTCGCTCTCTTTCTGTGCTCCCCCTTCTTTTCCTCCATTAACGTTTTGTCCTCTGAATCCTGCTCCGCCTCATAGCTTAGTGTTCCAACACTGAAACGCACATCACAATGCACAAACATGTATTGCCTTCCGCACATGCCAAAGCAGTGCCTCCCATGTTCACACTGAGAGGTGCACAAACACCCTCACTCAGACAACACTGAGTATGCTATGTTGTACTCTCTCCTGTATGTGCATACATGTGCAGAGCCATGCACTTCCACCTGTGTGAAATCTGGCGTATCTCCTCCATAAATGCTTGACTTGGAAATCCAGCTGGCAACACCAGCCTCCCAAACCCTGAATTCTTTAGAGACCCAGTATAAGTTCCTGCATCTGCATAGGAGCAATACCAACAGCAGCACCTCTCCATTCCGTTTTTTATTCTTCTTCTGTAGAGCGACAGCCATAGGGAAGCGGAGAAACACAACTCTTCCCGGGGCACAGAAGGACAAAGCATTATCTCACTGTTCACTCTGACCTTTCACATGCTGTACCTGCCCTGGCTGTGCCAATTACGGTCTCATCAGTGCAGAAGTTTTCTACTAACCTCTGTTAGCACTGAGTGCAGTAGGGACCCCCTGTTTTGTTCAACTCCTGTCCTGGATATCACTACAATAAACAAGGCTAATAAAGCATTTATAAGAATATTAGGAATCCAGTTTCCACTGCCTTGTTGGCAAACATTCAGCTATCATAGAAGCACTTCCAGGTCATTACCCTTTGCTTAAGTGTTAGTACAATCCAGCTTGTCAAGTCTCACACCCTGAGCAGTACATTCACTCAGCTGGTTCATCTCCTGCACTCCCTGCAGCAAAGCCTGGATCTCACCCATGTGTAAGCCCTCTCTCCTGCTCTGGGACTCCATGTGCCAACAGTGTTTTCTCTCTGATCCACTAGGCACTGACCAGTGGCTTCTAGTGTGAAGGAGATATGAAGCGTGAGTGAAGATGGAACTTCAACGGCTACTGTGTACAGCTGTGCACAGTAATGTGGTCATGCTTCAGGATCATTTATATTAAAGCATTTTTTTGTTAGTCAGATTTTAAATGATGGGTGGGAAGAGGCCTTGTAGCTTGCATTGATTAGGGCATTTTCACATACTGAACATAGAATTTTTTTCAGTTCAGTAGCTTCCTCTGTAATACAGTCCTTTCTTCCTTTTTCTTTTGGTTTAATGAGCTTGAACCACAATAGCCCTCTCAGACTCACCCTGCTGCCCCAGCCAGGAAAGTCTGGTAAGTCAGGCAGTCATTACACACTGAGTAGCCCAGTACATTAATGGGGATGCCTGTTCCCATGATGCTGCCTGCTAAACAGCTGCAGTACCCAGAGTAAAACACAAAGATCCATCTTTTATAACCTAAAGCATCAACGATGGCAACATCCTCAAAGCATTTTCCATTGTACATATGGGGTCAAATAGCATCACTTTTTTTAGTTTCATTGATCTTGGACTTGGCTTGGACCAACTTTCTTGTAACTTGATAGAGACTTGCATACACTGATAAAACCTGATCCATTTCAAGGAACTAAAACCTAAACCAGTCATCTCTGGCTTTTTCAGCATTCTTACTAATGGAACAAGCTCCAGGAGTATGTTTTCAACATGCAAAATACATGTTTCCACACTTCACTAATGTAAATACCTTTCTTTGGTGCAAACATACTTTTATACTGTAGGAAGGGATGGATTGGATGTTTCTGTACCTTCTTTTGACCTCTTTGCCGTAGATGCCATTTCTCCTTAATTCCAAAATTAAAATCAAGACATATTTTGAAGCAACTCTGAAGGGGTACAGAGGGTGAGGGTGACAGAGCAGTGGAACAGGCTGCCCAGAGAGGTTGTGGAAGGTCGCTCCCTGGAGACATTCAAAACCCACCTGGACAGGGTCCTGTGCCCCCTGCTCGAGGTGTACTTGCTCAAGCAGGGGGGTTGGACAAGATGATCTCAAGAGGTGCCTTCCCACCCCTACCATTCTGTGAGTCTGTGATATAATGGAGGCAGACCAGCAGGCAAACTCTTTGTTTATGCACAAAGTTGTGGTAAGATAAATAATGGAAAGACCACGATAGCTTGACTTAAGATCTCTTGGAAGCCACGTAATTCTACATTGGCATCTGCAGTGCCTCCAGGGATGCTAGTATAGCCACCATTTTACTTCTAAGAAATTTAACATCTTGGAAGTAGGGAGAAAACCAAATCAAGCATGAGTGTAAACAGAAATGCTTAAAGGGATGCTATGACATAATATTCTGAAATGAGGGACGGTTGGATTCAGTGAGTGCAGGGGGCTCTCCTACTTCCCGTATTGAGGATAATGGGAATAGTAGTTATATAGTTAGGGAAAAAATGATAGCAATGAGTATGATGACTGGAAAGGGTAGACAACTTGGAATGAAAGGTACAGGGTCAGAGTGAGCAAGAGAGTGATGGGAGTAGGACTGCAGTAAAGAGTCCTAGACTGAAGGTCTGAAATTTCCTAGCCTAAAAGGATGAAGGAAAAGAAGAATATGAGAAGATTTAGCGCAACAGGGAATGTTGTTTGGAAATGGGGTGGAGTATGATGGCCCTAGAAAAGAATTATTGGGGGGACAATGTGGCTTTGTATAGGCATCAAGCCATATCTCCTCTTTGTTGGAAGAATGAACTGAAGTTTAGGCTGCTAAAAATGACAATGCAAATACCCAGTTTTAGCCCTTACAACTTATTAAATAATAGAGCATTGCAAAAAGCAGGTAACTCAAGAACCATGTGAACAGAGTCATGCAGACAAGGCACACTAAACAGTGCTCTTGCCGATCTGACAATTTATAAATACACTCCTATGCTGGCTCAATAACTTCTCTGAGGCCATATTCTCATGGAATTGAAAAAAGATTTCAAGCTTAACAAGTGTTTTTGCAAATTCATGGGTGTGTTATAAAGAAATAATAAAATCCATGGGGAACTTCGTGGCTGGAAACTGGAAAATAAAAGGTCCTTAAACTAATTAGTGTGGAAAAGAATACCAGTAATTAAAAAAAAAAAAAAAAGATCATAGTTATCATGAAGGAAAATGGGTAGTCAGTGAGCTGGAGCACTAATGAAATCTTATTTCTTGCGCATGCATCTTTTGTCTCTAAAATTCCCATATCTCAACAGCTTTAACCATTCCTCCTGGTCCCTTTTAGATCCCTAAGGGGTACAAAGCAGCATGTGTAGAAGCTAGGCAGGAGCTGTGTGTATGCTGATTAGTGGACTAATGTATATGTGCTGACTGGCCACGTGGCTCATTCCAAATGAGATATAGTCTGTCTGTTGCTCCTTCAGATTGGGCAAAGTGGAAATCTCATTTGGATTCTTCCCTTTGTGCAGTTTTTGATTCACACCAAATTTACAGAAACTTAATTATTTTTAAAACGTATTATAAATTGGCCTTTGGATGGGTCAATGAGTAGACAGAAAAAAAATACATGATGACATAAATATTGTTTGAACAGGATGCTGTGCTGAAATAAAGAACAATTTTTCTATTCCTGCTTTAATTATTAGCAACATATATAGAAAACAAAACCCTTGGACAGGCAATAAGTAAAATACAGTCCCTCTCCCAATTTTTTTATCCCCAAATCTGGAGTAGGGAGAACATCACACACTCAGACAACCAGAAGAGAGAGATGCAGGATAAATCTTCTCAACATAGGTATATGTCCTGGAGTTTCTTGCCCACCGTATGTCCAAGTGCAACACAGGTAACAAACACTTGACTACATAGCGATAAACACTGTATCCATTCACGTCTCATTAAATGTCAGATTCCACCTGGAATAGAAATGCACCACATCTAGAGTGGGCAGCCTGACATTCCTCTGTCACTAATTTTCTGTCAGAGGACAGAAACTGAAGAGAAGCTAAGTGAGGGAAAAGCTTTTGTCAGGTTGAACATCTAAGTGAACCCTTCCCTTGCACCTTGCTGATGTTGGAGGAAAGCCAGAACAACGCACTGGGTACTCAAAGGCTGGCTCCCAGCTGGCACCCCAGCCAATACCAAAAAAAAAGCCATTTGAGAGAACATGTAAATGCACGAGTTGAAAAATCCATTTCAGCAGGAATTCTGACATTCAATTCTCAGATTTCCCCTCTAATAAAACTAAACCAATGACCCTTTAAAAATACCTATGGTGTCTCTGCCTGAAATATGAAACACTTTCCCAGGTGATGAAAATTTTGAAGGACACAGCTTCTCCATGGATCATAAAGAGGCCATAAACTTTGTGTGAAAACTGTCAAGACCTCAGTCCTTACTCCTTATTCTAGAACGCTGGAATGATTTATAAATGTTTCTCTTACAGATTCTTCATTCTAGCCCCCCAGCATCTCCCAGGGCATTACAACATTGTTATAGACACTGCCAGGGTGTTTGCACATGGTAAAGGGGACTCTTGAAGACAGAGGAGGATAACCTTCTGGAAGCAAGATAGGCGCTACAGTATTTTGTAAGGGCTCAATATATTTAAGACATGCCTCTAAAAGTTTGTGTGGCAATTTGCCATATTCAGTGCAAATGAATGGAAAACAGCTGAGTAAAAGTATATAAAAATTATGAACTACATTCTCTCATCTTTGTTAAAACCAGCCAGGGAGCTGGGAAGGTTAAGTAATCCTGTTTGTTCCAGAGTCTGTGAGATGCTCTCATCCTTAGTGTCCTGTGGCTTTTGAAGAAACTATCTGGTTTGGGATTATATTTGTTTGATTTGTGAGTAGTTGTGATCCCTTCTGATTACTAAGTATTAATGCTATTTTTTTAACCTGGCTTATTCCCTTTCTGCTCCTAAAGACCATATTCTCACTCTGAAGTAACAAAAGTAGTTATAAAAATGTTTGGGTCTGAGATAACCCAGTATTTTTCTCTCCAACCATTTTCCCAACTTATCACTAAACATTGCTGGAGTTTCTCAAAGCCAGCGCGCACTGAAGATGCAGTCCTGTAATGCAGGGGCAGCCAAACAGTCCAGTGTCAAAAATATTTACTTTGCATGAGCTCTGCACAAACACACTGAGAGACAGCCCATCTTCAAAGGATGGGCTTAATATCTAAACTGGCATAGGAGACAAGGCATGGAGGAAAAAAAATCTCAGTGGTCACATGAAGACCTGGAACAGCCAAAGCACTGAGCAGTCATGGGAGTCAACAAAAATGAACAGGAAAATGTAGACTTCAGGGCACTAGTTGCAACGGGATACTTCCCGGACAATCAGGCTTATTCACAATCATAATTTCATCTGAAACTAAGCACCTATTTCTGCTTTTCAACAGATTTCCCTGGAAATTGGTCAGCAGGAGCCCTTCTGGTAAAAACTAATTACAGAAAATCTTGAGAAATTTTGGAGCAAAATTAATGATGAAAACAGGCAGGAATTTAGTCAGTCAGACCTCAATAGCCCTGTTAAAATTCCATGTGGAACTGAGAAATTGTGTGAATGTTTTTCTTTTGACTCCATAAAAACCTATCAAAGTATGCAGGTTTAGAGCAGCACTGATGTCAGATCCTAAATATGCAATAAAACACACTGAGTGCACTTGGATTTCCCACCAGCTGAGAACTTTGGTAATTCTTCTTCTCAGGGGGCATTTTTAGTTCTCCAGAAGGAACTGGTGCAAGTCTCTAGAGTATTTTGTCCTCTTTGAAAGACAAAATTGCTATCTCAGTGCTAAAACTGAGATATGTATGTGCCACAGAACTTGTACTCAGATTGTGCCAACATGTCTTAGCAGTGTTGTTTCAAATAGCCCAAGGCAATTTTTCTGAGCCACTTCTACAGTTTGTCAGAAAATCATGCACATTTTCACAAGGCATTTTATCTTCCTTTTAGGTAGAAGATTAAAAATGAGGAAAAGAAGTATTTGGCCAAACCTAAACTCCCTGAGAGAGCTCCTGGTGAGGAGAGGAGCATGCTATGACTGTAGTGATGTACGGCAGCCTCAGAAGAGCAAGCAGCCAAGTGACATCTCCCATGAAATCTCATCACAATATGCCTCCTACATGAAGTATTTCCATTTTCAGTTGATTTATATGAAGGGCAAGGAGAAGACTCTTTTACCCTTAGAAAATGGCGCCATCCTTCTGCAAACAGAACGAACCACCTAGCCAAAAATCCAGACTTCAGCTGAAAATAATTTTAATCCACTTTATTCATCACTTAATTGCTGCCTCTCAGGCAAAGTTTACTGAGAAAGAGAGCTGTGGGACTGACAGAATTTAAATCAATAACCATCTGCAGAGGTGCAAAGAACAAAGACACTGAAGCGTAAGTGACCAAAGCTCCAGTGGTCCTGAAACATGTTACTTTGGCATGCCTAAGTTATGATTTTTTAACCTTTTGGGGCTGGCCTAAGTTTGCATCTGGAAGGTCAGCACCTCAAGGCTGGCAAAGAAGACTAGCTCCATTTAAATGGATGACAAATTAAGATCCAAATCTTCTCATAATTTAGAAAGAAATTTTAAAAAAAATCTATCCTCTGCTAGGTAAGGAGCAATCCCACTAAGAAAACAGTAACACTGTAACTGAAAGCACAAATGGGTGCATTGAGGTTAACAAGAGCCAAGTGGCAGGATCTTTTGGTAGGTTGGTGGATTTGTTCGTCTCTCCTATGGACACCTTCGTATTAGTGAGGGAAGCATGGAGGCCATCAGCAAAGCTGACTGACTTTCTTCTTTACGAGGCTATGCTTTATTTCTGTTAAATGACTGTCTGACAGCTACAGAGATCTGTACACTTCATTTAATGCACGGTTTTGTGAACCTTACGAGTTCAGACATTTCTAGGACAGCCTGAGCCATCAATATATCTTGTGCCTCTGGCCAAAAAGTGTAAGGAGAAAGCCTGACGTCATTATGGTCAGAAATCATCTTTTCTGTTGTGCTCTGAAAGAGCATTTGGAAGGAAGAAAGGAGAATAACAGCAACCTCATAATGGGCATTGTGTTTGGGAGAGGGAGGAAGTGGAAAAATTAATGAAAAACAGCATCTGCTTTAGTTACACAATATTGCGACTGACTATTAATTATGAGCAAGGCAATGTCTGAGCAGTACAGGCTTCAAGTTTTATGCATAGGTTTGGGATTAGACAGGAGTGTTTGGTGATCAGTTGCCATCCCACAGTCTTTGTGATGCAGTCTTAGGTTTAGGCAGAGCTGAGATATTCCTATCTTTGCTTCAGGCAGAAGTAGATAATCTGCTTAATGAGGGATTAATTCCATCTAATTCTAGCTATCCAGAAATGAGGTGTCCATTTCAAAGCTCTCTCTATTATCAGTGGAAGAAGATTTGCTGCTGCAGAGCTTGACGTAGATCAGGGGCACCTCAGAGCCTGTTCTGCAGGGACTAGCTAACTCTCTTTTCTGGGTAGTTTAGGTTAGGCCAAACAGACCCCACCCTTTTTCCTCCACTGGTTTGATTTGGCACAACAGGATAACAATGCCTCACCTCTTAGGTCTGCTCTAGACTATGAGACTGGCATAGGCTCTCCATTTGCTGTATACTTGCACCACCTGACACCCCATACAATTTGAAAAGTAGGCAGTAACAAGGAAGATATTCAGATGGGTAATAATTAGGGCAGACTTACACGAACAATGAGAAGAATTTTCTTCTTTAAGGAGAAAAATAGGTGACAGAAGTGAGGAAAAACCTGACAATTCCTTTGCAGGCTTCCAGAGGCTGCGCAGCAGGTCCTATATTAGCTTTCTGTGCTACATGCCTTAAGGCATTGTAACTATAATATTGTACATATATTGTATTTGAGCTCATGATTCATCTATATGAATATCTAATGAAACAAAAATTGGTGCAAAACATATGATAGTAATCAGCAATACAGTTGGGGAGCAGAGTGCTGTAACTAGCTATTGGGATTTGCTTTTTGACAAAGCATCCATGAGCTCATTATTAAAAGCATCTTAAATCAGCCTGCATTACCTGCATAAGGAGGAATGTAAATATGCCGTCACAATCAAAGCTGAAGCACGCGTTGAGCTGGAATGTGCAGAGTGGGCCAGGCAGATTTCAACTGTCATTCATACATACTACAAAAGATGCAGCAGTTTTGAATCAAGAATGGTGAAGAAGGTAGATATAAATTGGTAGGACACCTCTTGGCTGCAGGGGTGCAAATTCAGCTGTAAAGTTCCAGGGCCACAAATGCAAACATTAAGGGAAAACATGATGAAGAGCAAGGAGTGACATAAAGTGGCAACTGTGATCCGCTGGACATCACAGCAAGTTGGTGCCATGTCAAACATCAGCACTAAGACAGGCAAGAGCATGTCAGTGCTTGTCTAACATATTTACATTGTCAATGAGCTGTGGCTTGACAAGGAAGAGCAAAGGGTGAAATTCTCTGAGTAGACCCATGAAGAGTGAGCAGCAGTGACAGCTAACATCTGCTGGAACTAAAACGTTGCTGGCTTAGCCAACAGGACCCCTAGTTTAGAGATGGCTAGAAGCCTTGAAATTCAGACATTAAAGTTTGAAAGAAGGAAAAAATGGAAAAAAGAGACACATATTTTGCAAAGACACTCAATTTTCCTTGGCCACCTCTATGGCCACCAGAAATCTTTCAAGTACCCTAATTTGTGTTTTTCAAGGTGATTTCTCTTGAAAGAAAAATGATTAATTTTGGGAGGGGAGAACAATTAAAATTTAAAGCCAGTTGAACAAACATCTCTAGATTTTACTGCCTTGGTAGCCTGTACCTACAGTATACTTTGTTACTATACTACTAATAGCTATTACATAATAAGCTATCAAAGATATTACTGAGTCCTATTTTGTTTCTATCATTTCTATAGTATGTTTCACCTTTCTCCAATGGCTCTGAAGAAATTCTTACCAGTATAGCTGAAGTTTGCAAAATACAAGCCAAACAAGAAGATACGGTTTGGAAAGTAGAGATTTCAGTGCTATTCCTTTGCACCTTGTTTTCCCCCCAAAAATCATCCTTTCTCACTCATTTGGTCAGATAGAAAGTGTGTGGAGTAACATGGAAATCTGGGAGCAGCAAAATATGCCCCATGAAGGAAAATGAAGCCACCATGTAGAAAAATGATAGTAGACGATGTCATCACTCCAAGGAGACCTGTTTGCAAACAGCAACCTCTGATTGACAAGAAATTGAGAGTTAACTCCCCTGATAAGGAGAACATGTGTGTATATGTCTGTGTGTGTGCACGCATATAAATTTTACCTACCAGATTGATAGGTTGGGAAGGCCCTAAGAATACAAGGCATACTTCAAACTGATGCACTGTGCTAATCTAAACCCTCTGATGATACTGTCCTGTCCAGATTAGGCTGCATCACAGTGTCTAATGGTACAGAAGCATATGTGCCTTAAATCCCAAATGAGCTTGCAGCACTCATGTGTGTTGAGCTGCTAAAGCCGCTTTAGGCTTTGGAGGAAAGCAGTTGCACTCTGGTTCAAGGAGTTTACTTTATTTTCAGAAAGTGGTAAAACTGAGAAGTCCATCTGTGCAAAAGAATTTACAAGGTCTATTTAGGAAGCATCTGCAAACCCCTGAAGTTGGATGACCTTGCATTATGTTTTAATATATTGTTTGAACATCAAAAATTGCCAGTTTTAACATGTATTATTTTAAGAGCTGTGCTCCTTCGAAACGAGTACGCAGTTAGCAGCACTATGCAAATGGGAAAAACCTTGCCTGAGAAGTTTTGCCATGAAATATCTACCCACAAGAATAACCTACACCTTCTCCTTGGACTGAAACCTGTGGGAAAGCATAGCAACAATCTTTGAAGCAACCCACAAAGTCCATCTTTCTTTGGCCTGGGTACCACTATGAGCACATAATTTTTTGGCTTGCTTCTCTCACGCTGTATCAGGCTAAGCATGAATACAAGTCTGAGGTGCAAACCCCAAGATCTTCTTTTCACATGAGTGCACCTTCTATTTTAGCAGGCTCCTCCTGCCATTACCAAAAGCCTCTAGAAAGCAATTTATAAAATGGTGGAGCAGCTGGCAAGAGGCTGTTGCCCTGGGACTGGTCATTGCTCTTTTAGAAGAAGGATGGGCTTCCTTGGGAAGCTGGATGAAATGCTGGCATGAATATCCCGCACTATCCTTTGGAATGGCAATGAAATGGGAAGGTTATCACAAACAAGCTGTCACCATTTATTTATGACTTGTGTATAACTGGACCACAGGTAAAGATACAAGGTGTGTTATGAGTCTGAGTCAGGTAGTGCAGGGGAGGGGATATGGCTTAGAATTGTATGCAAGTACCTAAAGAGACCTTTGTGGAGCACAGAGGAGAGGCACAGCCATTTCACAGACAGCTAGATATTGTCCCACTCTGGAGGGGTAAGGGCACAGACTTATTCCGCTTTTGCGAGGCAATGTGCCTGCAGACCTGCCCAACAGCTGAAGTTGTTGACATCTCTTCCCTTCTCTCCTGCTGTTCCCCTACCAGATGATGCCCAAACACCTGGAGAGTGGAAAACGCTTTTACCAGCCTTCCACAGTGCACTGTCAAGCCTGGGCTAAGACAGCACAGGTGTTTGTCATCCCCTATGCAGCTCCAGAGGAGTGACAGTTAGTGGTAGTACTTGATGGGGAGAACCATGTAAACCCATGACACAAAAATATTGCAAGTCCTGCACTGCTGAGGAGATGCCTCTGAAGCACAGCTCCTCTTCTAATGCACTAGCATTAAGCCTTTGCAAAAAGAAGTAAAACAAATTAATAAACCATTACACAAAGTATTTCCAGTGGCTTTTCTGAACTTTATTCCTTCCGTTTCCAAGTACCACTTAGTGGCCTGTTACTCTGCTCTGTTCTGCAGTTCGTGACTAAAATAGAACGGCTGCAAAGCTGAGGGGAAGATACTGATGGACAGCTCTGCAAATTGTTCCAACTGAACCATAAAACTGTCAAACAAATGATACATGTTAGTTGTGATGGCCCTATGCCTCCCAGAAATAAAGTGAATCCCTAATGGAAGGCTCTGGTAAGGAATTAAACATTAATTAGGGCTTATACAAGCTGGATATAAAAGGGATTAGAGACAAACCATAGGTTTGCTCTAGCAATGGTAGAATGAAACCAGAGACTTTATTTCTTAACTTTCGTTTCTTGACTGATTATGAGCAATACAGACCTACAGCTGAGAAGACCATATGGCAGAGGAAAACATCTTTATTCCTTGTTTTGGAAGGGGTAGTGGCCCAATGCCCTTAGTTTTCTTTACCTGCTTCACAAGCACAGTACTGGGAGAGTACTTACATTCTCAATTACTGACATGGTTCCTAACTGGAAGAGCTTCTAATGGGTTGCCTCATGAGCCCATGTGATGGCCACAGGAGGTCTAATATGTATATTGAGGCCACACTTGATGTTAGAGTGGCAAATAATTTTGTAACAGAGATACAGTTTTAATGAGTATGGTTGGGTTGACTTGTTTAGACAAAATGAGCCAATGAAAGCTTTTCAAAGACTCAGAGAGCCACCATTCTGACTTTTCTAGAGGACTTAATGATTTGTTGTTATTTTTGCCTCTGCCTCTCCACAGGCCCCACAAAACATCAGTTACAATCCATGTTCTGTGGAACAACCAAGTAAGAATGTGTAAATCCTGTGCCTTTCCATTGTTGGGGGAGGCTTCCAAACCAGTATTAATTAATATGTTGACAGGCATCTAAACTGAACTTAAAGTTCAAACCATGAGCCATCATTGATATCAACGCAGCCAGCATCACAGATTTCCAAAACCTGCTGTCAGACCAAATACAGACAATTTTAATTCTAATTCACACACACACAAAAATTGTCTGTTGGATTCTGTTTACCAAGCATTATGATGAATTGTAAGTTAACTGACCCATTAAGAACAGGTATATGAATAATAAATATTTCCTCCTGGATCAACTGCAAAACTGAAGTTGACATAAGTCTTGTAGCAAGTGGGAGCACCTGGAATCTGTGACCACAGCTCAGGGATTTGCTCTTGCCCAGCTACAAGTGACTGGACCCAACCCCCATTTGTTCAGCAACGTGAGTGCTAAATCACCAGCCCAAGGGTGATTAAAATAGACTTCAGGGCCTTGGGACGGTCAGTGAGGGGATCTGGGGCACAGGTTATCTTTTCCTCCCTCCTTCCAGTTCTGGGCAGTGATGTTGAAAGGAACAGATGGACCCAATCTATCAGCACATGGCTCCATGGCTGGTGTCACCAATATAACTTTGGGTTTTTTGACAGTAGGATGGCCTACATGGCACCAGGATTGCTGGTATCAAATGGGAGTCACCCTTCTCAAAGGTGAAAGAGGGTCTTTGCTCAGGAGCTTGCAGGCCTCGTTGACAGGGCTTTAAACTAGAGGAGAAGTGGGAGGGGGAACATAGCAGGCATGCCTGTGACAAGCTGTGGGGCGATACACAATGGTTAGAGGGAAGGGCTGCTAGTATGAGCCATCAACCTGTTGCCCAGAGGTGTGCTGGGAACACTGCAGCACAGCTGAAGTCTTGTGGAGATTAGCTGGGGGCTCCTGAGGTAGTAGGAGTCAGCAAGGAAACTCCTGTGAAACACCTCAAGGGAATCAGGGGGTGTTCCACTAAGAAGGAGACACAGCCCACAGCCTGGATGAAATGCCTCCACACTAAGGCATGCAGCATGGGAAACAAACAGGAGGAGCTGGAAACCACCGTGCTGCTAGAAAGCTATGATCTGATTGCCATTACTGAAGCTGGTGGGACAAATTCCATGACTGGAGTGTGACTATCAATGGCTACAGGCTGTTTAGAAAGGGCAGGCAAGGAAGGAGGGGCGGAGGCGTTGCTCTCTACATCAAGAAATCAATACAGTGTGAAGAGCTGTCCTGAAAAATAACCACAAGCAGGTTGAAAGCTTATGGGTAAGAACCAGAGACAGAGCCAAAACAAGGGGAACCTTGTGGTTGGTGTCTACTACAGGCCGCCTGATCAAGGGGAGAATACTGAGAAAGCCTTCTTCCTCCAGCTCCAGGAGCCCCTCCCACTGTAAGGGAAGATCAGGTTCGTGACCACCCGAGGAACCTGGATACACACAAGTCTATGGGTCTTGACGAGATGCATCCGAGAGTCCTGAGGGAATTGGCCGATGTAGTTGCTAAGCCACTCTCCATGATATTTGAAGAGTCATGGCAGTCAGGTGAAGCCCCTGGGGACTAGAAGAAGGGAAACATTGTGCCCATCTTTAAAAAGGGTGGAAAGGAGGACCCGGGGAACTACCAGCCTCACCTCTGTGCCTGGGAATATCATGGAACAGATCCTCCTAGAAGCTATGCTAAGGCACATGGAGCGCAGGGAGGTCATCTGAGGCAGCCAGTGTGGCTGCACCAAGGGCAAGTCCTCCCTGACCAACCTGGTGGCCTTCTATGATGGGGTGACTACTACATCAGTGGACAATGGAAGAGCAATGGATGTCGTCTATCTGGGCTTCTGTAAGACCTTTGACATGGTTCCCCATAGCATCCTTCTCTCTAAACTGGGGAGATATGGATTTGGTGGGTGGATTGTTCAGTGGATAAGGAATTGGTTGGATGGTCACATCCAGAGAGTAGTGGTCAATGGCTCGATGTCCAGATGGAGACTGGTGACAAGTGGCATCCTCAAGGGTCCGTACTGGGACCAGTACTGTTTAACATCTTCATCAGTGACACAGACAGTGGGATTGAGTGCACCCTCAGCAAGTTTGCAGATGACACCAAGCTGAGTGGTGCAGCTGACATGCCAGAAGGACGGGATGTCATCCAAAGAGACCTGGACAAGCTGGAGAGGTGGGCCTGTGAGAATCTCATGAGGTTCAATAAGACCAAGCGCAGGGTTCTGCACCTGGGTCAGGGCAGCCCCTGATACCAATACAGACTGGGGGATGAAGGCACTGAGAGCAGCCCTGCAGAGAAGGATTTGGGGGTGCTGGTGGATGATAAACTGGACATGAGCCAACAATGTGCACTTGTGATCCAGAAAGCCAACTGTACCCTGGGCTGCATCAAAAGAGGCATAGCTGGCAGGTCGAGGGAGGTGATTCTGCCCCTCTACTCTGCTCTGGTGAGACCCCACTGCATCCAGCTCTGAAGCCCTCAACAAAAGAAGGATATGGACCTGTTGGACTGGGTCCAGAGGAGGGCCACAAAAATGATTCAAGGACTGGGGCACCTTTCCTATGAGGACAGGCTGAGACAGTTGGGGTTGTACAGCCTGGAGAAGAGAAGGCTGTGAGGGGCCTTATTGCATCCTTCTAGTACTTAAAGGGGGACGATAGGAAGATGGGGCAATCTGTTTAGCAAGGCCTGTTGTGACAAGACAAGGGGTAATGGTTTTAAACTAAAGAAGGGTAGACTTAGACTGGATACAAGGAAAAACTCTTTTACAACGAGTGTGGTGAAACAACTGGAACAGGTTACCCACAGAGGTTGTGGAGGTCCATCCCTGGAAACATTCAAGGTCAGGTTGGACAGGGCTCTGAGCAACCTGATCTAGTTGAAGATGTCCCTGCTCACTGCAGGACGGTTGAACTAGATGACCTCTAAAGGTCCCTTCCATCCTAAACCATTCTACGATTCTATGATTCTATGAAGTGCAATTCAATGCTGTGAAAAGTCCACTGGTTAATGTTCTTTCAACGGTAGCACATAGTACTACCTCTGTTGGACCATAGAATTTGAAAGCTTCTCTTCTGGTCTCTAGTTATTCCCACTCATGCAGAAAAGGTGCTGACAGAGGATAAAATGGATTCACCACCCTTTCCTGTTCCACCCCAGTCCACATAGGGAATGAGAGAGTTGCAGATAGTGTGGTTTCATGCCATCACTAGACCCAAAACTTATGATGGGCACTTCTGCATGGCACTTCTGAGGTCGTGCAGCTTCTGCTCCTGCTGCACTGTTACCAAAATTACCTTGTTTTAGCACAAGGTCTCCAATGAAATCTAACTCACCAGGGTTCTGCCTGGTCCTTACATAGGCATGAATCCTTTCTCTTCCATCAGTGGGCACATTTTCCTCCCCATATTCAGAATTCAGCTCCTGACAGTTGTGCTCTTCTGAAGCCATATGGCCCTCTATCTTCTTTTAGACATCCACATTTTTGTCCAACCAAAGGCATGGGTGATGGCAAGAAAGAGTTGTGTTTTTCCCCTTCTAACTTCAAGGTTACTCTGCCTGAACAGTACAAAGGCTTTTTTGATATGTACAGAGTAAGCTTTGCTAGGCAGAGCAGAAAAGTGAAGTAGAAAGCATAGGCCAGAGCCCTGCTTTCAGCTGCATCTTTGAGACACCCAGCAGAGACAGTTTCAAAAAAGACCATGCTGCCCAGAAGGCTTCACAGGAAATTGTCATGTCTGACATGGGAGGGAACCATCTACACATGTTCACAAGCTGCCTGAGATGTGATAGACCATCAAAAACTTGAGGAAAAGGCTTGTAGCTGGTCCCAGTCAAGGAGAACATGAGTAAGAAACAGGAGCTGACATTGAATGTGCTCTTCTAAGGAAGCCCTGTATATAGAGATTGTGACAAAAGGTAAATTGTTTACCTCTGCACAAGACTTGGAGAAGTTCACTAAATACTCCTCCAACCTTTCAACTCTTTTGGTATGGTCTTGGCAGAACAAGCTGTGGAAATCAGCTCCCCACCCCCTGTCCACCCTGTGGGCTGATGCCAGTTCTAGGAGCAATGATAGTACCAAAGATGGTCTGAGGCTGAGGGATAAATCTGTTCTTTCCTCCACACTCAGCCTCTCTTCCTCAAAGCAAGAGGTGGAACATGGTCTGATCATAGGTAAATACACGCAAACCCTCATTCCACCAGAGGACCTAAAGGAGTTGAAAGAGAACTGACCATGTCGGGTGCCACACAAATAAATGATAATTTTTGCCCTGAGGAGCTGAGGCAGCCAAAGAGGAAACTGAGGAGATAAGGCGGCTTGTGAGAAGGATGCAAGGCGGTGTATTGTCCTCAGCTAGCCAACATACTGCTGTCTCTCTTATACATGACCACAGTCATAATAGATGTATAGAAAGTGTCTCCTATGTTACATCAATGCAATCTTTCTAGTACCTGTACAACACTCTCCCTACATTATAGACCAAATTTTACTATGGGCAAAAGCGAACACAGATTATGCGCAGAGCTCAGAATTTATCGTTAGTCTAATTAAGGTCTTCGCAGTCTAACTAAAATAGAGGAGATTGCTATTATTAGTTCAGTTACAGCAATACAAACATCCTGAAAATAAGATTAAGACTAATACACATTAAATTCCTAGTATCTATCCCTTTCCTCTACCCTTAGGTTTAGCCTGCCATTGTCCTTCTGACTCCTAAGAATCAGGGAGGATGTAAGCTCTCCCTAAGCAGAAAGTGGATATTACACTGAGTCCTTGGCATGCCGGTTTCTTCACCAAAGGTAAGCTAGTGGTGGTTGTAGGGTGGTTGCCTGAGCCCTGTTTGGGGCTATTTTTGTATGTTTTTTTAATAAAGTCTGCTTTGTTTTCATTAGTTCCTAGGTAAACTTTGACACTTGGACTCAGGTGTCGTGGTTTAACCCCAGCCAGTGGAATGGGGGAGAGAATCAGAAAAGTAGAAGTGAGAAAATTTGTGGATTAAGACAGTTTAATAAGGAAAGCAAAAGCCGCACATGCAAGTGAATGAAAATGAGGAATTCATTCACTACTTCTCATCAGCAGGTGTTCAGCCACCTCCAGGAAAACAGGGCCCCATCATGTATAACAGTTACTTCAGAAGACAAATACCATCACTTCTAATGTCACCCCTTCCTTCATCTTCCCCCAGCTTTATATGCTGAGCATGGTGTCATATGGTATGGAATATCCCTTTGGTCATGTAGGGTCAGCTGTCCCAGTCATGTCCCATCCCAGCTCCTGCGCATCCCTCACCTTGACTCTGTGTAAGCACTACTCCACAGTAACTAAAACATCCCTGTATTATCAACACTGTTTCTGGCACAAATCCAAAGCACAGTCCCATACTAGCTAATACAAAGAAAATTAAACTCTATCCCTCCCAAGTTAAGTGCAGAGGGAGCATACTCTAGCATCAAACCAAGCACCACAATACTCCTGAGGAAGAAGCACATAACCCAGCATAGGGGGAATATTGCACCTTCACAGTAGTCCTCTCCATCAACAAAACATAAGTGTTGCTACTGTTTGCAACACAACCTTCCCCAGCTTCAGTTAACACAAGGAACTATGCAATGACTGTCTGTATCGACACATGTTTATTCAGGGCCTGAGTGCACTACCAGGCCTCAATGGCCCTGACCAGCTGACCTGAGGCCCCCACCTACAGGCTCTGCCCATGGGCCAGGAGCCCCATTTCAGCTCAGCCTGGGGTCTTCAACCCCTACCCCAACTATCTTGTAGAAGTGCTGATCTCAGCACTGTCTACATCTGGCGAGGGACCTTGTTATCTGGACCCCAATCTGCAGGCTGACTTCCCAGCTTTACCTCAGATCTGTCCTGTCACCATGAATTGCCTGGTCCAGATTTGATGACCTGGACTCTGGACTGACCACATCTGCCACTTCAGTGCCAGCCATGCTCCTTGATTCAGAGGCAGTTGATAGGGCTGCTGAGGTCCCTGCCAGCCCTGTTAGCCCCCTTGGCTCCCTCTGCCTCAGGAGCAGCTGGCCCTTGCTGCACCCTGAAACATTTTACCCTCAATGGTATTCACTGAGCTAAGCTGAAAAAATCTAAATGTCACCTGACCACCAAACAATAATTACCACAACTAAAACAAGCACAGGCCAAGACAAGCCTTGAGACAACACACTGATGTAAAGCCCTTGGCCTAATGCACCAGGTTATATCTGAAGACAAAAATAGTACACAGTGCTGAATTGCAACAAAGCAACCCCCTTGAGTCATGTTGAATCTAGGTGGGTTAGGAGGTGACATCTGGATGATAAGGTCCATGTCCCTGGAAAAAAGGGAAAGCATTTACTGAGCAACCCTAGGCTATACGCACTGGGGTGAAAGACAGGGTAGAACGACAGGTATCACCAGTGCAGGGAGATGTCAAATCCTGTCCTTGAATGTATTCAGCTTTGGTATATTAGAGATATGCACATGGATGGTGTCTAGAATTGCAAGCATCCTCATAATACTTGTTAAATTTATATTCTGCAGAGGTGATAACAAGACCTCCTGATCACATCTTAGGTAAACTAAGTAATGAGAAGAAAAACACTTGTGAAGGGCTGAGAAGTATTTTCATCACTCTGACTCTGGCTGTTTGCATCTACTCAGACTATGTTATATACCAGCAATTGACCTCCTCAGAGTGCAGAGGACCTGCACCATAGCTATGAAGTCCAGAAAGTCCACTGCAAAAGCCATAAAATGCTTCTAAAACTTAACAGAATTGTATCCCTAGACCAAAAGTGGGAGTTTGAAAAAAAAATTATGGTGTGGCACCAGCAAAGAAGCAGACACTGAAAAATCTGAAACCCCTGGGAGGAAACGGCACATCCCACCCTTCATAGGTCTGTAAAGCACCCTGTTTTCTCCTACCCAGCTGATCAACCCTTGCTGATCCCAAAGCAGTGTCTTTGCAACTTTAGGATGATATATCCCGGGCATCTTCAAGCTTTTAAGTGCCTCTTAGGAGAGCAACAGTGTACCTGTACCACATCCCACTTCTAGCTGGGGTGGATCACTGCTGATTTGGAGAAAAGGAAGGACCAGCAAAGGCAATCACCACCAGGAAGCAGATATTAAGTCTGTCTTCAATCTGCACAGCCTGTTGGCAGAAACCTAGTGCTAGAGGTACTGCAGGTCTTGAAGCAGCATAAGACTGTCCCATTGAGGGGAAAGGCAACAGAGAGCTGCAGGCCACCTCAGTTCAAGTACTTATCCCAAGCGCTGGGGACGGATCAATGCAGAGGAGGAAGGGAATCCCAGGGCTCATAAAGCCCACCAGGTCCTGGGGAAAAAGCTGAGCTTTAAAACCAAGTCCTCCATAAGAAGTGCAGCACTAAGATCCATGCTGCATTGCTGATAAGACTCCCAATGTGAGATATATATGCCTGATCAACAGATACATTAGCATGTTGCAGGCAATTATGAGCACAGCAGAAAGTAGGTGGTGGAGATGGGCGTATACAGCTTGCTGGGCTCCTGTAAGCAACAGGATCACATCAGAATTAGTTTTTTACAGTTTTTTAGCTTTTTTTTACAAGGGCTGCCCATGCTATGGAAGCTATAGAGATACAAAAGTCAGAGCATGATTTTATACTGTGCCTTCTCCAGCCTAACAGCTGGCAGTTGAGTCAAGGCTGGTCTTATTCTCTCCCACCCCTGTCCTTGTGTGTCCCCCACCTCAGCTGTGGACTACAAGGTGTCAGAGCCACTTGGTGCTATGTCTCTGCAGCCTAATGGTCCACAGAAAACAAACTGCCCCAAAAAAGGAGTTGCTTCCCACCCAGTCAGCCAGCTGAATTATCCTCCCTTCAGCTGCCTTGCTCTCAGACCTGACACATGGAAAACAGCAGAAGCAGGCAAGCAGTGGCAGGGAAGAAGAGCAGGACCAGCCCTTTTGGTGAAAGCCCTGGTTAGACTGGATTAGATGTGACACAAAACTCAAGACTGTTCAGCTGAGTCCATCTGCCCAAAGATCAGCTGCTACTATGTCGCAATGTGAAGTTATCCAAGAAGCAAGGCTCTCTTAAGCCCTGGGATGCCTCACCATTACTAGTGCTTAGTTATTGCAAAAAAACCCACATACCTGTCCATCATTTTCTCCCAAGGCCAAGAGCAGAACTCATGTTCTGGATGATTTTCTAGGCTTTAGATTCCATATGTTATAGCAAAATTTTTGTTCCTGCCATGTAGCATCAGTAGATGGCTATGTGACAAAGAAACCTTGGCATTTTCAGGGGTGCTCTTTGAGGCTAAGTTTATAATTCTTTAAGTGCTGAAGGAACTGGAGGCATCTCAATGGAAAAGTCCCCTCTCTGAAATTTGCTGTGCACTGGTTTTCTCCGTATTGTGCAGGTACCTCCTGACAGTGAAAGAAAACGCAGCAGGAAGAGCTACCTGCTCCCTGATATACCTGAAGGAGTCTGATACACCTCTGTTCCCAAAACATCTGCAAGGATGCTGCTGGCAGAGCAGCTGGGGACAAATGCTTTGCACAGCCTTTCTGTGAGGAGTGACTCAATTCAGAAGTAATAGGTTTTACATCTCTCATCTGCCCAGCTTGAGACACTGGAGGATTTTAAGTTGGCCAGGTAACCGGGAAGGGTCAGCCTCAGCATATTGGAATGGATCAGTGCACAGTGTTGCTTTCCTGCTACTTTCCTTCCACTCTCTCACCATTTCCTGTGCCCATGTGCCTCCTCAGGAATGCCTCAGGACACGAAGAGCCCTGGGTCTGTGCAGGGAGACAGGAGGAGGCTGATGTAAAACGCCATGTCCTTTGGCAGGGAGTGCCAGCTGTGGGAAACCTCCCTCGTAAAACGCTCCACAGAAAATCCCCTACTGGCCACTTCCCAGCCCTTGGATGAGCAGAAAGTCAAAGGCAATAGGGGAGCTTCCCCTTGGCTCGGGTCTTTATCAGGGCTCTGCCTGACTGTCTCTAGAACTATGCTAAAAGCAAGCTGGACATAGGTGCTTAGCTCTGAATCAAAATTTTTACACCTGGGAAACTGCTTGCTGGAGGTCATCTGTGGTAACCCTGGCATTTGCCATGCCCCTGGGAGAAAAGGCTTGGGAAAGTTGCAGAACAGGCCACTGCATTTCACGAGTGTAGCCTAGCATTTGGCCTGCATATGCTTCCAGGAACATGTTGGTCCAGTTAGCTACCTTGGTTGGGAAACAACAAAGCATTTGGCCCCAGCTGATCTCCCTGCAGCATCCCTGCAGATATTTTGGAAACAGAGGCATATCAGGCTCCTTCACCCTGTGAAGAGAAGAGAAGGTAGCTCTTTCTGCTGCATTTTCTTTCTCTGGCAGGAGGCACCAGGGCAGCTGTGGTGAGCAGGAAAGATCTTCTGCTGGGAATTGCAGTTCCTCAGAAGTACCACCTTGAAAAATCTAGTTAGCTGCTTTCTCAGACATGGGAAGAGAAACCTGGGGGTGATTCAGAGATGCCTCCAGTTCTCTGTCTATCCTCTAGCAGGGGTTTTGTCTTACCTTCTGTCTTCCAGCTTCTGGTCTAATGTGGTTGATGTGCTAGATGTAGCACTTCCCCATGCCTTGGGGGAAGTTGTAGGTAACAAGGGAGACATTCTCTTTAGCCACTACCCCAACCTCTGAGAAGGACCTTCATGGAAATGTTCTGGAGGTCATGCTCTTGCCAGACTCCTGGGGAAGACTCTTTCCCTGAGCTCTGACAGACACTTCTTTAAAATGCCAACACAGTGCTTTCTGCATCCATGGCTGTGTTGTGTTTCAGGACTTTCTACAACATGCCTGATATCAAGCCTGAGAAGGGCCAAGGCTTCCCGGCCAAATGAACGTAGTTTTGGTTTGACACTTTGTCTTCCAGATATGACTTTAAAATCAGCCAAGCTGAAATGCAACAGCTCTGTGTTCTGGCAGTCTCTGAGGGAAAGTCAGGGCAGTCTCCAGGGCTGATGGCTTCCTGATACCAACAGGGACTGTCTGTAGGAGAAAACCATGGGCTTCATGGGGTTTCTCCCTTGTAAGTATCTTTTTGCTGAAGTTTTCTGGTAGGTCTTTGGTTGGGGGCATGGCTTTTGGCTTATCTGCAGGGGATACCTTCCACGCTCATTGCAGCTAAGTGCTGGAGGTGTTGGTATCTGTGCCTGCACTGCAATGAACCCTCCACATTTAAACACAGCAAGGCACAGTGCTGCTGTTAATAAGCTACAAACAACAGTATGACATTTGGTAGTCAGGTGTTCATCCCCTCCAGCCTATCCCTCTGGAGGGGAAGCCAACAAAAGAGGCAATGTATGTGAGGTCCTTTCCCCCATGCACCATCCTTTCCAGCTGGCAAAATGCCTGCAGCCCTCACTGAAGCCCAGGCAGCAGCACTCACCCCAAAGGCAGTGGTTGCCGCAGCTCAGGGTGCTGCTAGCAGCGAAGGGCTGACTTCCCTGCCTATTGGCCCCCAGGTCATCAGATTCTACTTGAGTTCATACTTCCACTGCCTGTTTAACCCCTTCCTCGGGTCTACTCAGAAAACAGAGAGTTTGGAGGAAACAAGTATCCCCTTGCAGAAGCCATGGCTGCCAAACTGGCATTTCCTGTAAGGATAAAGGCAATTTCTTAAGTATCCTGGACGGAAACCTCACTAAACCTCAGCTTGGGCCTTGCCACTCTTCTGAGGCATTGGAGAACTGGAGCTGAGCCACAGCATGAGCAGCCCTGGGGAATTTAGTGAAATCCCCCTTGCCAGAGTCAAGTTGTGATAATTAACTTAGCCTTAAACGGAATTTCAATTAAAGTTTACAATTTATTGAATAGAGACAAGCAAGCAGCGCTGGATGCACGGGGGATTCTTCCGCCTAACGTGCATCCCGTCATACAAAATTACAGGGTTTATATTCAGTTACTTAATTAATAACAATTAGTAAAAAACACGCCTAAGTTTACACTCATTGGTCAGTGATAGGCATCCCACTTGCCGTTGGTCAGCCGTAGTTAAAGTAGCCACGCTTGCCATGTAGATTAGCCCGCATGCTCTTTACGGGGGGGGGGGGGGCAAGTCTTTTTGGTCCTGAATTGGGTCGGCGGTCGCAATCTCCCCCTGACGGAATTACCTTTTCCCTAGTTTCCATGCTTCAGCGCCTTCTGAGCCAAGAAGTTCCCTGTTATCACTGCTGGCTGATTTGTGGCCTTCCCTTATCTTGGCACTCTCCTTTGTAGCAGGATGTTTCCACTGTTAGTCCTTGACGCTCTACTGAATTGTATCCTTTTAGGAGGCTTCTTGTCAATGAAGCATTCATTGCTAACGCCCTCTTGTCTGGCCTAAGCGTTATTTATTATCTTGTTAAAATTCTCAGGTGTTAGTTTCTACTCCTAACTAAAATTCTTTCTTAACAATTAACTTAACAAATCGCCAATCAACATCCCAACCATTACGACAGTTAACAAGTCAATCGAGCGGCCCTCGGTTACACAAGCACAAACAGAACGGTCAAATGTTAGAGGGTCACACTTCACCGTGTGGCCCTAGCATTGTTCCATACTGACACGAATCAGATGAACACGTTTTACAAAGTCACAATGCCAGATCATCATTTCTATCTAAGCCTCTGGGATGTAATGCTGTTGCCTGAATTTTGGCTGTTAGCCTTGTAAGCCCAAAAGCCTCACAGGGGCTGAAGGTGTCAAGAGGCAGATGAAGCTGCAAACAGAGGAATAACATATCAGCAATCAGAGCGAAGCCGCTTTGCAATTTCTTAGAGATGGGTCCCAGTTTGCTAGTCCTTTGGGACAGGGAGCCTCCTAGCTCAAGCAGGATTACACATTACATAAACTTACTTGTGCAGAACCTTTTCCCACTTGCAATATTCTTGAGCTGAGGAGTAAATGTCTGTCTGACTCCCCTTCTGGCACAACTGCTTCAGGGAGAGCTTTGGTGAAAGGGGCGGAAATACCAGAGCTTTTGAGGTGGCAAATTTTGGTTGCTCCAGTGGGACTGATCGCCTTATTTCCATGAACACAGGTGTCACTCTTCTTTCTTTGGAGATTATCTGCAGCCCAGTTCTTTGCCTGGAGGCTCTCTGCAGTTTCCCCGGTGTGGGCACTGTTAAATGCAAAGCTTCTATTGGGAATCAGACTGGAGTACCCCATCCACCCAATTAATCAGAACTAATGAACACAAAATGAGCTGCTACCACGGTACCGCACGCACTACTTCGTAACACGCCTTCCTACAGAGCACGGGGACGTAACAATAGCATAAGCGCATACTTCCCTCATGTGGTATGTCAGAGAAATGCAACAGCAATAAGAGCACACCGTGCGGCAACTTCGGGGAAGCAACTCCCGGTCACTAGAGCGCCAGAACAACCATCACCACCACAACAACAAAAGAACGAGTCGACTGGGCTTCAGGCGGAAACGTTAGTACCCGAATTAGCTAAGCTGCGCTTCTTGAAGCGAGGTACATACGCTCACCCGGTGCCGGCGGGAGCCCTCGGGGGCGGGAGCCGGCCCCCCCGCCGCCCCGTGGGCGGGCGCCTGGCGTCGCGTCCCTGCTGCGTCGGTAGCGGGCGCCGGCGCGACTCGGCTGGGCTGGGTTCCTCCTGCCGCCATGGGGCTGCTGCTGTGGCTGGCGCTGCAACTGGGCGCCGGCTCCGCGGCGTGCGTGGTGTCCGTGGATGTCCGCCGCGCCGAGCGGCCCCTGGAGCACTTTTGGAGGAGCACTGGCTTCTGGTAAGCGGCCGCAGCGGCGCGGCCGGCAGCAGGCCGCGCACGGCAGGCGGGAGGCAGCCGGGGCGGGAGGCGGCCGCCCCTCGCCCTGCTCGAGCTCGGGATCGGGAGCCTTTCCGGCCTCTCCGGGCCTGCTGCCGCGGGATCAGAGCGCCCCGGCGCAGCCTTCGCTGCGACCCGCTGCTTAGCCCGGTGCGTGCTGCCTGCCTGGGGGTGGTCGTGGGACGTGGCCGGTTAATGTAAACAAAGCGGATCACACGGCAAGGCCAGCTTCTTTTCTGTGTGCCAGTTGCAGGCAGCTGGGCAAATGCATAGCTGTGGATCAGCAGTTGGGAGACTGCAAGGCTGGGTGTTCTCTTGGACGGGCACTTTGAACAGGGAAGGACAGATACTGATATTACCACTGACAAAACCCACTGTTCTGCCAGCTTTCTTTTGTATCTCGTCATGGTTTCTGCTGGATTTCTTTCTATCAGAGCATGAATTTCGGAGTGTTTATTCAGCAAGGACTAAGCAAAAATTACGTGAGTGCTTTATGCCTTGACTTCCATCTTTGCCGCTGCTTGAACTGAAGCGTGTTTGAATCTCAGAGTCGTAGTAAAGCACTCCTTCAAAAACCCATAGTTAACATTGTCCTATTCCACTGGAACAATTAAAAAGACCCAAATGGCCAATATGTGTTTAGAAAGAGTGGAATCTGTAACTTCTCAGTCTCATTTGTTTGACTTGAAGCAATCTCAGGGAGGTGATTTTTAAGTGCCCTTGTATGCTGGTGGAGTTGCACAGAGGAGCTCACATGTGCTAGATGATTCGGATGAAGTATTACAGGTTTGTAATCTGTGTCAAGACTTGCACTTCCAGATAAGGATGCAGGAGGTCACTAATAGATAGGCAAGTGTCTTAGGACAAAGTTGTGTCAAGTTCTTGTCCGGGTGGGGTCAGGCTTTTCCTGCTTTGTGCACAGATGGTTATATAGTAGCAGGTTCATTCAGTGGGGTCCTCGGAGGTGAGATGAATATGTGGAGGGGGACAGAGGAAGACAGCGTGACAGTGTGACTCTTCCAGTCAGCACAGAGCTGATCCACCCATCAGAGGAGACAGAATACAGTAGGCAAAGCAGAAACTAGATTAGTTTTTCACTTACACAGTTATTGTACAGTCTGTAGTTAGAGAACAAGTCATCTCTCTTTGCAATGTGAATTCACTTGGAAATATTTTACCGAACTTTGGGAACAATGTTGTTTTATCTTTCTTGTAATACAAATGCTTTAACACTTAGAATTTGCGCATTACCAAGAGGCTTAATGTGCAGGATGTTAAACTCAGTGAACTGGGCAGTGTTCTAAGTTTCTGACTTGTGGAGGGTGGGCATGAGATGTCCCTCCATCTTGCAGCTATTTATCTGTGGAGACAGAGGCAGCAGAAATTTGCCAGTGTTACGTTGATTTCAGTGGAATAGGTAGACACCGAAGTCATGTTAACATGATCATTGCTCTGTAGCCGTGAGCAGGTTAAACTGCTTGCATCAAGCATAGAAACCTCAAGCTGCGTACTCCTGTCCTTCCTTATGCTTAGAGGTGAGTTGAACACTGCTGAAGAATGTGGAGGCTCTGAGCATCTAATTCTGCCCCTAACAAGTGTAGCTTCCACAGCAAAGCAAGAGTGGATGTCATTGCATGGACTTCAGCAGGAAGATCAAGCCCATATTTGTCTTACTACAGACCTCAGCAAGTGTGACTTCCACTCCAAAGCCTAAAAGACACTGAGCTCCCTTAGCATTATTTACTCAGAGGCAAGATGACTGCCATTGTACGGCTTCTCCAGGGCACCGCTGCCTGAGGTTGCTATCTGTGCAGCAATGATTGCTTGTAATGCTTCGCTTTGAGTGTGGCAGTGAGATGCACCCGAACCGTGTTCTGCTTTGCTAGACTACATGTGTAGTCAGCCCCAAATAACTTGCAACTCCATTTTGCTTTCATCTCATGTTAGACCATGCTTCTCATGTCGGGAAGGATCTTGCAGGTGGTATAGGGACTTGGCATAGGGATCTTTTGATACCCACTGGAGCTGCTAGTTAATGTCATTTCTTTTCTGTCCCTCCTTTCCTGAAGCCCTCCTTTACCTCACAGCCGTGCTGACCTGTTTGACCTGAGCAAAGACCAAGAGATGAACCTTGCCTACATTTCTTCTGTTCCACATGGCGGCATTGAACAAGTTCGAATTCACTGGTTACTGGAATTAGTTGCTCTTAGGTAAGCAGACACCTAAAGTCAAAATCTGGGAAGATGTGACACATTAAAATGTCTAACAGTTGTTCGCTTTGATATTTGTCTGAGTATAATTGCAAGCTGGGCATATCTTTGCTTCCCTGGAAGTCAGGTAAGTGCCAATGGAGGGGAGTCAGTTTGGGGGTGTATGACACTAAGAAAGAGAGAGCTTGTATTGAGAAAGATGGGGCCAACCTGTATGCATTACATCCTAACAACAGGTTAAGGAGCAGTTTAATGTTTCCTTTCGTCTGAAGAGTCTTGTGGGTGTGCTCGTCAAGTTTTACCAAGATCGTCTCAGGTCATATGCTACAGTTATTCCACATCTCCTCTGCTGCCATGTCCAGGCCTCAGCTTCTTGATTCCCAGTTGTACCATGACCTCCAGAGAGGCCTCAGGCTAGCAGAAATGGGTTTCGTGGACAATTGCATTACAAGGTTCTAGTGCAGCCATTTTTAACTGGGTACATCCTTTCTAAAGTACTGCTTGGCACAACCTTGAGAAGAGAGATCTAGAGGAATCTCCAATGGTTCCTTAAGCAAGGAATAGCGGTGCTTTGCTGACAGGGTATCTATGCCCAGCTTTATGGAGAAAGCTCTCAGCTGGATTCCAGGCAACAGTCACTCCGACTGTTTTCAAGTCTCACTGAGTGTTATTGCTGCCATTCCTTCAAGTTCAGCAAAGTTTGGTCTTAGTGCAGTAACACTAGCAACTACTCTGTACTGAGAAGAACTGCAGGGAGAAGCCAGACTTTGAGTTCAGTTGCTGTCCCCATCCTGGCTGTACACATGTGTACTTAGAGCTCCCCCTGGTGTAGGTCTGCTTTTAATATTCAGGTCGCAGTGGTTTGCTTCCTTTCCAGGTTAGATGAGTCTTTGGCAAAAGCTAGGAATGGGTTCAAATAGGATGATAGGTGTAAATTCAGTTCATTCCTTACCAAAGCATTTCAGGTGTCAATACTGTCCAAAGCAAAGACTTCTTATCCATCCTGTTATGTGCTTTGTTAACCATTAGCCATTCTAAGAACAATGCTGAAGAACTAGAAAGATGGCTTACTTTTGTATCCTTTAATTTAGGAGACATGATCCAGCAAAAAAAGCCCCTTGAAGGTGAAAACAAGCCTGACTTATTGAGAGGTCCCAAAGAAAGCTGCCTCTATTTTATTACTACTTTCATCTTCCTTCCATTTAGCTTGGGAGTTTCTTTTTGCATCCTGAACCCACCAGTGTGCTGCATCAAGTGACAGACAGCGACAACTAAAACAGGGTGACTTTAGTTAATACCAGTTAATACATTCTTCCAAATGGATTCATATACATAATAGCATTTCTAGTTCTAGGGAAATACATGTCAAACTTTAGGAGGATGTTGTTGGAATTCCTTGCCTTTTAAGTCCCATTTAACTCAGCTTAAGCATTCATACCAATATGCCCAGCAGAAAGAACCAAATATAGATGCCTAGAACTGGAGTGATTGGTCTGGGAAGAGAGACAAACCATAAGAACCCCATCAAAAATCAGAATAGCTCTTAAAGTTCTGCCTGGCTCAGGCTGTTGCTGAGCTGAGCGTATTTAGAATCCACATCATTACTGCATCTGCTGTCCCAGACACTGGAGGATGGGAATTTACCAGTTTTAAGTGTGGGGAAGCAACAAGGGGAAGGAGAGCTCAGACTCTGGAAATGGGATATAAGCAGAGGAGTAGTGAGTTTCAGAGGGTACATTAGGAACAGGAGAAGTTTTCTTGCTAGGTATTAGGGTGTGCTTGTGTAGGTGGCTTTGTTTAGGAAGATGTTCAGAGGTCCTGCACACAGGTTAATACTGCATCTGTACCCCAGAGCTGCCTCTATAAGTTAGTCCATCTGTGAATATAGCAGGTAACACAGCTCCTCCCTCCCATCTTTCCCTCTGGAAGTTTCCCAGTAAACACCCTCTCCTGTGCTGTGTCTCCCTCTTTTACTGGGCAGTGGGTTTTGTACTCCCTCTTGCAGTGACCCAGTTTCGGCAGGGGCAAGGACAACTGTCACTGCTCACCACCGCTGGAGTCCTTGTCTTGGATCTCGGAGGTTTCTCTTGAGAGATGGCTTGGATCTTTCAGGTTTCTGTAACCAACCGACTTACAGAAAAATCAGTGAGTACCTTTGAAAAGAAAGTAGACACTTTTTAGAGGCCAGAATCCCGCCCTGGCAGCCTGTCTCAGCTGTGCCATGTGTTGGATTGGGCCTTCCAAATGATTGAAGGAAAGGAATGTGTCTGTTGTGGATTCTGTTCAGCGTTTGTAGGGAGTGAGGCACTGAGTTCTTCGAAGTGTGACACAGTCCTTGACACAATCAAAATTCTAGGACCATGGGAACTTATCAGTCAAGCAAGAAGCCCCACAAAAGCTGTAGTGCCTCAAGGATAGGACTGTAACCCACTAGCCTCAATATTTAGCCCAGCTTTGACATGTAGAAATTAGAAATTTCGCCACTGGTTAGAGCCAAGCTAAAACTGCTCATTTTGCAAAAATGTGCATTTGTCAAAGACAAGAAGACATTTAAGTTGTGGAAGGACAACCAGTGGACTGAGTGGTTTGGAAAGGGAAAGAGCGTGGAGCCTGCAGACAGCCACTGGGATTGAAAGAAGCAACAGGGGCAAGAATGCAAGCTGAAACAGGACGATTTCAGTGCTGATGCTGAATTCTGTGCATGTGTGATTCTCTTCCTGAACCAGTGATTTCCAGAAGGAAGTAAAGAGGTTTTGAGTGAAAACCTGTAACAGCAAAACTGTTTTTTGTCATGGGACTGGTGAGTAGAGAAGACTTCTAAGAAGGTGATGGTAGGTACTTGGCTGAAGAAGGGCACTTACAGAAAACAGAGGACTAGGAGATACCACCACTGTGGAAGACTAACAGATGCAGGCATTGCTTTTCCTCACACTTGTGCCATAAATCTTTCTCCCAAGAAGCAGATGTGCTCAAATAAAAGACTGCCACTTTCCCCTTCTCACTTCTGTAATGGTTTTGCTCATTTTGTTTTCTAATCCCCCAATGCCAAGTGCATCCCTGCATTTTAACCCTTTTTCTAGGACAGCAAACCCGCCTTTTATCTTTTTCTCTATTCCAAGTCATCCTGTTATTTCATCACTGGTGAAAGGATACCACAAGGCAAACTGTTTTAAAAGAACTGCTAGTTTTATTTTCCAACCAAAAAGCACACGTTTTTCTCTGGGTATGACACAGGAATATTCATGGATACAGGGGAATCCAAGGTGTCTTTCATGGACTGGACAGTTCTCTGGTTGTTAGTTACCAGTGCCAATAAATACAGACATTTTGACACATAGACCACACAGGAGAGTTTGAGGTGAAGATTCCCAACTCTTTGCCCAGCTCCATGGGACCCACACAATCCACAAGTCAAGAACCCTTTCCTGTTCTTATGTAGCAGTACTAAAGTTTGTTGGATACATGATTTATACAAAGCACCACAGTGAACAAAAATATAGTCAATCTACATGATGGATATAACACTTCTTAAAAGGCATATAATAATTTTATTTTAACATTAACCTAGTTGGAATTACAAGCCCATCCCCAGCCACTCTCCAAGTCACAGTACCTAATTCCTGGTAGAACAGGAGAGAAGAGAATCAGCCGTTTTTAACACTTCCAATCTTCATACCCTTAATCTTGGTATAATGCAGTATTGCAAATATAAACATGCCAGAAAAAAGGCTTGTCTTTTCAGTTACCTTTTATGTACTCCTTAGAAATAATTTACAGTCTCCCAGTATCCCCTACATCATAGCACTGAAAGCTGCTTCCCTGCTGTGTTTGACCTTGTCCAGCACCACAACTTCATCGTGAGCCAGCTCTGCCAGTGAAACTGAAACAGAAAATTGTTCTCGTGGTTTCTTCTAGTCAATAGTTTCTTCCTAGTAAAAATCTTAAAGCTTATTCCCACTCTCAACGCATAGCCAAGTTTCTTTGTTTAGGTGCGCTTTGATGCCATTCTTACATTAAATATAATGAAAAAGACACTTCTGACTCTTAATTTCTCGGCCTGCTGGATAAGCGAAGGGCATCATCTCTTAATTTTTCTCCAGAGACTGGTGCAAGGATACATTTCTCATTGTAATCTCTTTTTTTTTTTTTCCCTTTTAAAATGAGATTCATCTAGAGTTAGAGGTATTTTTTGCATTTTTTTCTTTTATGTTCTAGGCTGGTAGCTTGACCAATAAAAGCAAAAGAAGTCTAGATTGTTAGGATATGTGTCCTTTTGTACTGAAACAATTTTATTTGACTTCCAATGGCAGCTTGCTTCGGCACAACAGCCTAAGAGTGTCTATATTGATATTGTCTGGCAGTAACTCCTGTAAACCCACTTCCTCATGGTAAGCCATGGTGGGACCTTAAAAGAGATATTCCCTGATCAAAGAATGGTTACAAACAAAAGCAGACAAAAAGCAATACTTTATCCTTGGGCTCTGCCCATTTGCTTTTATGACAGAAAGAAGCTAGTCATACCAAATCAGCAATTTAAAGAATATTGTAATTAAATTTTTTTATGCAGGAGAATGCTGCCAATGGTCAATCCTTTAATCTCTTGACAGACATTTCTGTCTGGTTTTACTGCTCTGACAGTACTAAGAGCGTGCAGCTGATATGCTTTTTTGAAATTAGTGCATGAAAATGTCAGTGTTATATTACTTACCTAATATTGTCCTACTCTCAATCCCTGTGAAGACATTTATTATTTTGTCTTTTGGGAATGCACTGCTTTTCCTTTAAAAAAGTATTTGTTCTTGAGAGCCAGACAGGCTCTGGGGTACCTGGAGAACCTCAGTTTGAGTGTTCTTTCATTCAATGACCTGAAAAGTTGAAATAGGCAAGTCATATAATGTGTTGATCTGACTTTTTTTTTTTTTGAAATGGCACAGCAGAGAAATGGCTTCTGCATACATGGAACGTATTTCCAGAGTCTGCTAATTGTAAGAGGCACAGCTGTGATAGGATTTCCTTCCGTGCTTGGTGCTGTGTGTGAAACAGCCATGAACAAGGAGAGAAAGATAAGGCAGCTGTCCTACCTTTTGTGCAGGTAATTATAAGCTTGAGTATGAAAGATGATATTCTGCCAATTCCATGGGCCAGAACACTGAGTACTGAATGTGTTACAATCAAAATTTAAATCTGTGCTTATTTTTAAAGAACATGCATATATAACAACACAACTGTCTCTGTGGGTGTTGTCTGACGCAAAGCAGAATGAGCAGCAGTTAACGCAGATTATTACAGAAAGTAACCCAGGCCTGGAGAATATGGTTTAGTGGACCTCAAATCAAAGAATAATACAACAGGAGAAAAAAATACCCCAAAATGTCGGTAGTATGTACGAACAGTGGTGGAATTTTTCCAGCATATGGGGATATATAGCTCACAAAGCTGTGGTCCCTTTACTTGGCCTGGGTATGCTACTGTAAAGTTTCATTAGCATTGCATCAGAGAAGACCAGCCAGGCAGTTCTGACTGACCCATCACTCCCCCTCTAGGCAGATCACACATTTGCCTTCCCACCCTACCCTCTTTTCTCCTGTTTCTCTTTGCACCCAGGCAGACAGCTGTAGGAAGAATATGCTGTGCTGCTTCACAGTTCTGAGGTTTTATGTTTGATGGTCCTTATGTGTCCCTGAATTGGAATTGCATCTGCCCACCACGGGGTAGTAAAACTACCCATATATCTGTGTCACTGCCGGTTAAAGCCATTAATTTTTCTTAATCCTGTTTATCCTCTTACTAGTTACAAAATTATGCGTCGGAGTCATATTTCTTCCAGCATCATATCACAACCTTCAGTAACTAATTGCCACAGTTTGAAGCCAATAACACAGGTGACTCTAGCAGTAATTTTTGGAAATGATGGTTTTGAGAGGAACCTGTGATGGACCTGTTTCTTCTCCTGTGGCAGGTTGTGTCATTAAGGCTATGTAACCACGGTGGAGAGACATGCTACATTCTACAATATTTTATACATTTTATTTGTATGCAGACAGGGGAATATATGATTTGTATGCAAACCTAGAATGATGGAAGGAGCAGGGCTTGCAAGCCACAGTTTAAATCATTATGTGTCCAAGATGCTAGATTGATTGCATTTTCATGGTGATGGCTTAGCCCTGTTAACACAAACCAGCCATTAAGCCGCTGGCAGGGTCATCTGACACAGGACAGACCTTCCAGCACAAGGGTCTCGTGATGTATATGTTGGGTCACACATGATCATGGCACAAGGGGGAATTCAATCCCAAACTACCCTTTTGCATATCACCTGCATTTTAAAGTGAAGATGCAGGTAATAATCCAACCTGTTTTATCCTGGTCCTGGACTTCATCCCCAGTGGCTCTTCTATGTGGCATCTGACAAACAGCAGAGCTCTTCATGGGAGAATGACTTGTAGGTCCATTGCTGTACACAGCCAACAGTGCGTCTGATAATTTAATTATTGCAAACTGCCCCCCCTGCATGTCACTTCAGTGAATCATCAAGGAAGACACAGGATTAAACCGAGCAATCTGCTGGAAGCTTTTGGTCTTTTGCAAACTGCACAGCATTATGTATGCTGTAGAACAGCATTTCCTGCATATTTCCAAAATCTTTCCCAAAGTAACCTCCTCTTTTCAGAGAGTCTATCACTGAGGGATTGCAGCAAGCCAGGAGTACAGAAATGTTTAAGTCCTTGTAGTCTTTCAGGATTTCCTTTAGAGTATTAACTCCAGTGGTGTCCAAAAATGAGATGGAAGAGCAATCTACAACAAGGGCTTGGAAATCAATTTGCTTAGGAACTAGTTGCAGAGTGGTTTCTCTGATGCCCAGTCCATTAGTTGTGTGATCCCCCTTTTTCAGATGCTGCTTTTCCTTCTTCTCATATTTCTTCCTTCTAGCAGCTTCTAGGTTCGGATCTAAGTTAGTCAATCTGTACAGAGACTTTAGGAAGTAGTTTCTATTTGCATAGTAAAGTGGGGCCTCAAAACGGAATATTTTGACCCTTGGAACCAAAGAGAGATTTTCATATTCTAAGTCATCCTCATAAAAGCTGGTGTCTTGGATCTGACCAAGCAGGGCTGTCCGTGGCCGCTGTGTCCGAACAATGATGCATAACATGGAGAAAACAATGCCAACCAATAGCCCTATCTCTGTGCTGATTAAGGCAGAGGCAGACATGGTAACAACCCAAACAAGCGTGTCCACCTTATTCACATGGTACCGTGCTGGCACATCTCGGAACTTCCTCAGGGCTCCTCGGAGGCTGACAATGATGATACAAGCCAAAACACACTTCTGCAAGGAGTAGAAGAGAGGTGCCAAGAAAAGCAGCACCAGCAGAACCACCATTGCACTAATTACTCCAGAGACTTGAGTCTGGCAGCCTGTAGATGTTTTGACGAGTGTTTTTGCCAGAGCTGCACTGGTTGCAAAAGAGTGGAAGAAAGAAGGAATGATGTTGCAGAACCCCACAGCAAACATTTCCTGATTGGCTCGGATGGTGTAAGCATATTTCTTTGCACACATCTCAGAAAGGGATACAGTGAAGACAAAGCTGACTATGGCAAGAGGCAAAGCATCTACAGCGACTTGGAGCATTAAGTTGAAATGTGGTACCTTGGGGGGAATAAATCCTGTTGGAATAGCTCCAGAAACACTGGATGCATACACTTCATTTAACTTCCCGTAGTGTGACACCAGTGTTGCCACAACAATAACTACAAGCTCTGTAGGAAGAGGAAATTTCAGCTTATGCTTATACCGATCTCCCAGTTCCTTAGCAGTGACCAGCACCACGATACAAATGGCACTTGTGATGACATCACAAAGGTTAGCCTGAGAAATGTTCCGGAAAATATTAATCCAGGTAATAACAAGCATCCCATGCCCTTGACTACGTGGGATTTTTATCCCAATCAGATACTTCACTTGAGCTGTTAAAATTGTTAAGGAAGCACCAGTTGCAAAGCCATCTAGTACAGACTCAGATAGGTACATAGATACGAAACCCAGACGAAAGATTCCCATTAGAACCTGAGGAGACACAAAAAAAAAAAAAAAGATGAGCCTTAAATGGTGCTGCAAATGATTAAGTACAGATGGGAGAGAACTAGGTGGAGGCAGATAGCATTTGACTATTTGAATCTTAAAATAGGAACTATCCTTTGATATTTCCAGTCTGCTTTAAAACATATGATTCCTTTTACTGTGTGGGTTAGTACAAACCCAAGATGTGAATGAGGAGTTTGAGACAGGCCAATCAAATATTGGTCTGAAGTGACTCCACTGAAGTGGCTTGTCTGAATTTTACTTCCCATGCAAAAGAGCAGTGGATCGAAAACTGCTTCTGTTATACCAAAGCCCATTTTCTTTTTTTCTGTCTTAAAGTGAATAGAGTTAAAACTTAAGGCTATTGCTTTGTAAACAGAACTCGAATGACAGCAGCTAAGATCCCTACTATAGTGGCACTGTTATATTAAACAGCTTTTAATTTTAGCCCTCTGAACAGAAGGGAAAGTGGAGCACAGACAGTCTTTGTGGCATGCCTAAGATCAGAAGTCGCAGAAGAGCACATAAACTTTCCCAGATCCCAGGATACTGTCTTTAACTAGTTACTTCTCCTTCCATTGATGGCTTTGGAAAATATAGCTTCACAAGGGCATTTTGTTATTCATAAATGGGACCTGAAATTTCTTAGTTAAGAGGAAGATAGCTAGCGCTTTCTTTATATATATAATAAATGTATATATATGTACACACACACACACACATTAATAGGTAAGTATGTTCATTGTGCTTCCTTCTGTGTTCTCTTGATATCCTTGTGATGGGCAGCATATTGGTAAGTTTCAAAGAGTCCAGCACGGCCGTTGTGTAAAAAGTAGCTCAGTTGATCTGTTTCCCCTCTTTTCCTTTCTGTTTCTGAACTATCTTTGAACAGCAGTTTGGTAGAACATAGTACCCTCTAGCAAAACACCGAGCAGCGCATTCTGAACTATTCTACTTCTATTCCGAGCTGTATACTGAACTGTTCTGAGTAGAATTAACAGAATACGGGGATCTGTACTGGATCCAGTCCTGTTCAATATATTCATCAATGACCTGGATGAAGGGACAGAGTGCACCCTCAGCAAGTTCGCTGATGATACCAAGCTGGGAGGAGTGGCTGATACACCAGAAGGCTGTGCTGCGATTCAGGAAGACGTGGACAGGCTGGAGAGCTGGGCTGAGGGGAACCTGATGAAATTCAACAAGAGCAAGTGCAAGATCCTGCACCTGGGGAGGAACAACCCCATGCACCAGGACAGGCTGGGGGCTGACATGCTGGAAAGCAGCTCTGTTGAGAAGGATCTGGGAGTGCTGGTGGACAACAAGTTGACCATGAGCCAAGAAGGCCAACAGTAGCCTGGGATGCATTAAAGGAGTATGGCCAACAGGTCAAGGGAGGTTATCCTCCCCCTCTACTCTGCCCTAGTGAGGCCACATCTGGAGTACTGTGTCCAGTTCAGGGCTCCCCAGTTTAAGAACGACAGGGAACTACTGGAGAGAGTCTAGTGGAGACCTACAAAGATCGTCAGGGGACTGGAGCATCTTTCTGATGAGGAGAGGCTGAGAGACCTGGGTTTGTTTAGTTTGGAGAAGACTGAGGGGGGATCTTATCAATACTTATAAATATTTGAACGGTGGGTGTCAAGAGGATGTGAAAAGACTCTTTTCATTAGTGCCCAATGACAGGCCAAGGGGCAATGGGCACAACTTGGAATACGGGAAGTTCCGCTTAAATGTGAGAAAAAAATTATTTCCTGTGAGGGTGACAGAGCGGTGGAACAGGCTGCCCAGGGAGGTTGTGGAGTCTCCTTTCCTGGAGACATTCAAAACCCGCCTGGACGTGGTCCTGTGCCCCCTGCTGTAGCTGTGTAGGGGGGTTGGATGAGATGATCTCCAGAGGTCCCTTCCAACCCCTACCCTCTGTGATCCTGTGAACTATTTCTTCATTGTTCAAGTACACAGCTACCTGGGCATTTCCCTCATGGTAAGATCTGTATTGGATTCATGGTCCCCTGAAAGCAGCAAGGCCAAGAGGCAGTAGAGTATCACAGCAATGTTAATGGTCTTGCAGAATTCTTGTTTTACCTATACATGCCTCTAGCTAAGAAAACTGCCGACCTCATGCTTCCTCTGAGTTGCCTGCAGTTAGGCTTCCTGGAGAAAACAGTCCAAAGCCATTCAAGTGAACTGATGCTGTATCTCTCATTGAAACTGAGTCAAACCAAAGCTTAGGTCATGCAAAGAAGCTTTAGGAACTTCATACCTTGCCTCTGGATGTCAGCAACCACTTACCTGATACACTCCGGCCACAAATGTCAAGGCTGTAGCAACGCCAATAGCATAGCATTCTTTCCCACACTCAGCATTCATCCCTGCAATTGTAAGGTTGAAGGCAGTTGTGTTGGACTGACTGTCATTCTGCAGAGAGCCATCACCCAAGGCTGGTGGGGCATCATCATTCAAGTCAAACCCAGCCAAGAGAAGTTCTCGGTCCACAACTTGTCCTACCATTAAGCTTATCAAGCTGAAAATACCAACTGAGACATGACGGGATGTGCCCATTAAGAAATAGATGATGTTGGCAAAGAATGATGTGTAAAGACTATAAATGGGCTTCAGACCTGCCAGCAGTGAGTATGCAATTGCTTGAGGCACCAAAATGATCCCAATTACTAACCCAGACATAACATCCCCCC
The DNA here is from genome assembly GCF_963921805.1 of Phalacrocorax carbo. NCBI lineage: Eukaryota > Metazoa > Chordata > Aves > Suliformes > Phalacrocoracidae > Phalacrocorax > Phalacrocorax carbo. The sequence continues at coordinate 54,773,683 of NC_087548.1, forward strand.
AAATGTACTCTTTACACTGGTACTTGGGAAGCCATCGTAAAACAGGAAGGAAGTCCATGACAAAGTTCTTGAGCTTCTTTGGGGTGCAGGAGCAGCTCTTCCTCAGCTTAGCTAGCATGATTTCTTTCCTATTAATCTTGACACGAGTCTTTCTTTCCATAAGAAAGCAGGAAGAGGTGCTGTTTTCCATCCTGGTCGCTTCAAGTGGTCTTTCCATCATCGTAGTGTTTACTTCATGTATGTGTTCCTGCAATATGAAGAAAATGGCTGTTAAGCTGCAGTTCATGAAGTTTTTCTTAGCACAAATGCTTAACACTAGAAGTTTGTCACCTGATTGTGCTTTTAAGGAGGCATTGTCCCAACCATAACACCACCACAGGGCTCCAGTGACACATAACACTATGAAATAAATCTGTAGGTTGAGCTCTTTCTTACAGACATTTAAGAGTACATTTGATTGAATCCAGTTCATTTTACTAAGGAAGAATGGAGTTAAATTGGTCATTTCTTTGTACAACATGTATTTCCATCAGCTCTTCCACATGCTCCACCACAGAGGTCTCTCTGATCAGAGGCAGCCCATGATGGTGTGAAATACATGTATACTAGTCAGGTAGGCTATAGTCTTTCTAATAGTGCATCTTGTAGTCACTGATGTGGAACTCGCATGTAGTATAGTGATCTGTCACTGCAGGTGTCCCAAATGCACAGGAGAAAAATTTTGCTAGTAGAATCTGTAAAGCACAGTTTTCTGGAGAGCAACAATTTAGTCTTATGCAAAAATTTGTACACAAACCATTGGTGGACTCTTAGAAGCTGCTACATAACACAAACCTGTTGAATTGTAGATTGTTTTGATGTGCAGCTTCCATTAATTAATAAACATCTCCTCACAAATATCACTTTGGCAACATATGGACCATGCACCATGATGGAATTTGTTACCATCTCAAAACAGTGCTACATGTTAGTATTTTCAGGTTTGAAACAATAGTTACCCTAGTTTTGTTCTTCAGCGAATAAGATACAAGAAATAATGGTGGGCAGCAGAACAAACACAGCTGTGTTTTCTATGGTTTTCATGCATGTCAGTTTTCTGATACATAAAGACTGGGAAAATTTGTATTCTCCAGACAGAGGTGCTTTTAGTGTCTCTTGCCTCTGTGAACACAACTGTTTTCACCAAATTCAATCTCTGCATTTTTTCTCAATTGTCGAATTAAGTTGACATTTAGTTTAATGCATTCATAAATCCTTTGGGGGTAGGTGGGGACATGACTGGGAGGCAAAGTAGTATAGCATGCAAGTGCCCTACCTTAAACAGTTTAAAAATAAAAATAGGAACAGAAGGGTGGAAAATGTCAAACAGACTATGCCAACTGGCGAATCTTGTGTTCTGATTTGCGGTGGAAAGAAAGAAGAGATTTCCAAGAGTGGATGCCTGTATATAAGTAGAAGATAAGGGAGATAAGGAATGGCTCATATTGACCTAGAAGAAGAGAGTATGTGCTCGTACAACAGTATGCAGAATCTCTAGGAAAGAAGAGCTTCTCAAGCCCAACTTCTCCCAGTGCCATAAACAGCCAAGATCAACAAAGCATTTTGATGCCAGGTGTGACATTGCAATATAATGTCAAAGTTGTCTTCACTTAAAAGTAAAAGCTGTTTCTTTCCTCTTTCAGTATCTAGAGACAGAAGCCATACCCATCAGTTTCCTAAAACTTCAAGTACACTCACTGGCACAGTATTCTGTTGATATATCTTAATTATTTTAACAGTTAATATTGAGTTTAGACTCTAGTGACAGAAGTCATTATTCTCTCTGTAAGTTTTTTTTTTGTAAAGAAGAGTATTAGAGTATTTTGATTTGTTAATCTTTGGTGACACCTAGTTAAAATGTAGAATTACAAGCTGGGGAAAAAAATGGGTGTATGGGTCCAACTGGAAGAATAACTGATAAGCAAATGAACAGCCTGTGAACTTTCTATTGTAGGACTTCAAATAGAGAGTGGCTATCCTGCTTGGAAATTTTTTTCAAGGTTTTAACAAATACCTTTTGCCAGGAAATTGGAAACAATGAGAAGATACGTATCTGTAGTTCGTACAAAAGTCCTAAACAAGTTCCCAGGTATTATTTTAAATGACACAGTGTGATTTCTAAGGCCATGCAAAGTTCAACCACAACTTGAAACAGGATGTTTAAGTGTTACAGGTATGTAATTCACAATTTGGTAGAAGGCAGAAAAGAAATTCATATTAGACATGTGTGGACTGATTGTCCAAGTTGAAAATGACCTGCATAGTAGTCTAAATAGGTTTTAGCTCCCTCTGTATAAGTTTCTTTATGTTTGTAAGTAAAGTTTATTTCCATCATAAGGGAAAACTAATTACAATTTAATGTAATTATTGAGAAAGATTGATGGCTTTTTTTTATCAGTAATGCCAAAATTATTTTAGACTCTAACGTACTGCATGGTTATGCTAGGCAAGATCCGCTAGGACAGGAAATTGGTTGGACCTAGTCTTTGTTAGAATGCAGAGGTGAGAGAAAAGATAAAAGAAGTTGCAACACCAAGAGAATTACTTAAGAGCATATGATTAAAGTTTACCAACACAGAATGCTAGCAACTGTAATAAACTCTTTTTTAAGATGCAAAAATACAACACTTCCTGTCTTACCTAAATTAGCTTGAAGAATGAGAGGCTTGTGCATGAGGACAGCAAGTTCTGTTCAAATGCCACCCACTTCTTACAGCCAAGTGAATTCAGACAGCCAAGAAATAAATACGGTGTCCTTGTTCTAAATACTTAAAAGCTAGTGGGCAGTTCCGTATCCAGCGACTGATTTTGATAGGCTACATAAAAAAGATTGCATCGGCTTCTGTACACTAGGCCAATATATTTAAGTGTACAGTTGCTGTCTGCCTCTCTCTATACTCACACAATTTAGTTGCAAGTAATTTGTATTTGCAAAAAACCCCTCCATTAAAATTCACACATATGCATTGTTTTTGCAGCTTCCTGAGGGATGATACATAGGATTATTGGAATATAATTTCTCTGGAAATCTGTTAAGAGATCTTATGTACAAATTATAATTTAGTAATATATCCCAGCTGCACTGCCTTACTGGATAATCGGAACAGTAGCTTTTTGTAAAAGCCAACAACAACAACAACAACAAAAAAGCTGACATGATGTGGCATATATCTTTTCAGAAGTTTTGAAGCATTTTAGACAAAGGTCAAAAAAACCTTCCTGGTGGAATAAATACATTCAAGCTAAAACACAGCCAGATGCTGATAGGAGATATTTTCTTCAGTTCTTTTTCCTCTTGAAAATAAGAGTTTCCTTTCTGTAAATAACAATTTATTCTGCTAAATGTATTTTCAGAATCCATGTCAAATGAACATGCTAGCTGTAAAACACTCAGCTCTGAAATGAGATGTTATTGGTTTCCAAAAACTGTTAATGTTTAATGTTTAGAGTTTAAATGTTACTTTTAGAACATAGTAAAGCCACATGAAATAATGGAGGGGATGTTGATGCCAGCAAAACACTTTTCAGCTGTGTAACCCAAGAATTCTCAGGCTGTGATGCCTGTAGCTCAGTAATAACTGAGCTGCCTCACCTGAAGAAAATGAGATTCTGCCATGGCTGGGTGCTATGCCACGCACATTTGTGCAGCTTAGCAGAGAGATGGGAGCTTCCAAAGCTCTTGCCATCTCCAAAGACAGGAGGCTGGAGAGCAGATCTATCTACCCTTGTGCACATGAGATGACTCCAGCCTTCTCGTTCTGGCACTGAGATACAATACCATCCTTCCATGCTGGTAGTATTCGAGGAATATTCAGAAGCCCTAGGGGTGTCAGTAAATAGATTCCTCTACTGGTTTTCTGAACTGGATCATTTTCAGCTCAGCCCATACTAAGTGGTTTATAAGAAAAGGGACAACCTCTATTTCAGGCTCCCCCTCACTCCCCAGAGCTTCACAGAACATAACGTTTACATTTTATTGATGTGAAGGCTTCCCGTCACTTGCTGAAAGAGCTTTCTTAGCAGGGATGCACAGGTGAAGCAGCGTATAGCATAGGACATGTCTATCCACTGCACTGGACTTTGGTATTGGAACATTCTCAACTGTTCAACACAAGTGAAAGTTACTTGTGTGCACATTCATATAGGTATGTATAATCCATATCATTACAACAAAAAGTGGACTTGGTTATTTTTAATTGTATTTTGGTGTTTGGGATCTTCACAGTTAAGTTTTTTCAGGTTGCCCATGACCATATGAGCAGAAGCGAAAAGCTTCATTTTTCTTTTTTTCCCCTGCTTAAGCAGAAACACTGTCTGAACGACTCATTCTTTCAGATTAAATGCAGTGACTCAGTTTATCTTGTGAAAAAGAGAAACAAAGCAAAGAATTACTCAAGCCAAACAAGCTGCTGACTTTCCAACTGGCCTTAGTCCCACCTTTCTGCCTGTCTTTTTACCGTGCCACTGACCTGACAAATTCTCTCTGCAGGGGAGGAAACATTCATCACAACATGTTCAGTGGCATTTCTTTGTGCAGATTCCTTGGCAAGGAGCTTCTGCTGGTACATGTATAACCATTCTGGATTGATGAGTTGTTCTTTGTAAAACAGCACAACCCAAAAAACTCTGATGCTTCCTTTTGTCTCCCCATCCTGATCGTCCACCAGAAAAGCTGAAGCTGTATCTCTAGAAAGCCCGAGAGGGGGTAGGCAGGGTGAGCCTTGAGCCTACCTTTCTATGCTAAGGAGATCTCTTAAATGCTGTATTTGGGACAGAAGTCAGACAGTGTACCACAACTATATACTAAAATCACTTTTGCTGAAATAGTGGTTGCAAGCGTAAGTTAGGATAGAGCCCTTTGTATGGTTTGAGCCAGGTGATGCTTGCAGTTTTCTCTATGTTTAAATGGTGAAAAATCAGCTAAAAACTAATGAGGGTAAAGCAGGTTTTGTATTTATCTTCTGAAGTTTCATTATATTTTTGTTGCATAAATCACAGAAAAACATGAGAGACATCAGCTTAACTAAGCATTTGATTTAAAACACTTGGAGTTAAACTGTTCATGTTACTCATCTTTCATATCAGCAACCTTTTCTGCCTGTAAGAAACCTCTCTTGTTCTCTAATGACTGTAACTACATTACTATTCTGGTTTTGAGTATTAACATGGTTTTGAAAAAAAATCCCTGGTTAGCCTCATTCATGGTGCATAGAGGCATGTTATGCTTGCAAACCGGACTTTTTTCAGAGGAAAGCACCCAGAAGCTCTGTCCCAGTGCATTCTGACCCTTTATGGTGGCATAAAAACCCTAGCCAGGAACTGGTTCTTTCTTCATGTGAAACTTGATGGGCTATTAGTTTTTTACTATATCTAGGCAAAATGTTGTGGCTTCAAAACATTTTCAGTTTGAGTTTCAATGTTAAGCTAATCCAAATGTGAATGAGGAAAAAATATTACAGTTCATTGGTCTCTACCAGGAAAGTCAACACATTAATCTAAGTCCTTTACAGATTAACACTGCTATATTAAGGAGTCAAGCAATCTTTTAGATTTGTGTATTTCTAATTAAAACCTCCAACCCAGAACTTCTACTTCCAGCTATAAATTGATCTAGGATTTCCAAGGCAAGTTAGGCTCTTTCTCAAGAATGCCTGCATTCACCAGCAGCTGAGATTCAATTCATATTTTCCCAAGGATTCTCAGTCCAGTGTCACAGTGAGTAAGATGACAGCCACTGTCATGCAACAATCCTGGAGGTGATGAGCAGGCTATAATAGAACTCACACAGTCAGCCAGCAGCTGTGGTTAAGGCTGGCCCATCAGATCACCTTTGGGAATGATCAGACCTTGGAAATAAATGATAAAATAGTTTCACTGGTTCTCTGGGGACTGGTTTTGTTCAGGGGTTCCAGAACGTGCTGGTCAAAATATTGGAATGCAGTTAAAGGCTGTTATTATTCTGGAGAGTCCTAGCACATGACCACTAAAAAGACATTTTCTCTGGGGTCAAAGAATATTCATAAAAATCAGACTTCTTGCTTTTGGAAAGGTACCTGATCCAAGTGAAAGTCTGTTTTTTAAAAAAATCTTTCAAGACAGCTTTCCAAGACCTTAGTCATGAGTCACAAAGCTAAACGCTAAGCTCTGTTTTCTGCTGTGTGGTTTTGCTGGACTTTGTTTAGTCACATTAAGCTGTTGTAGAGCAAAACAAATTGATAACACATTCTAATGTGTTTTGCTCTTGTCTTCCCTGGTATCTTGATTTTACTACATGCAATAAGGACAATATTTTGGAGAATTTTGGAAATTTTTCATATTTAATCACTAACAAAATGCTCAGTTTTAATAATAATTTAATAATTTGAGAACCAGATAAGCTTCATATAGGCAACTTTTCTTAGTTACAAACAAAAACTAGCCAAATGGCCAGTCTTGAACTCTAATGACCAGGGTTTGCAGGAAAGATTGCTTCCATACCAATTGCAGCTAACTGCATGTTTTATAAACCTTTGCACAGTATCTACAATATTTATGAAGAACAGAAGAGTGACAAGACTTAAAAAGCAACACCACTGTGAAAAATAATGGAAAAGAGGCGGTTTTGCACCTTTGAAAACAGGCAAAGAAGAAACAAAACCTGAGTTCAGAGGTGTAGGAGGGGAAGCATATCTCTTACCTGGATAGATTTTTGACAGGAATGTTCAGCTCTGTTTCTGCGCGTTGGAATGAATGAAAAGTCTTCAGTCAGGCATTGCTCTGTTTGCATAAAGGATAATTATTAGCTAAATATTCCTCAAGGGAAGAACGGGTAGTTACGGAATCTTGAGCTTGCTGCTTGGTAGTGTGTTGTCACTTGTACTGCTCTGAAACTTGGATATATATGCAGCACTCGCTGAGGATTTGAGTTTAAATAATGCATAAGATTATTAATTAACTAATGCTGATCCAAAAATTATGCTGAGTTCAGGCTAGCACATTTCTGACCTTTGAAGCTGTTTCTCGTCCGAGAATTGATCTGGTTTATGCGTCCTCATATAGCATTAGCTTTTGATTTTACATACTCGAACTGTAAGAACAGAACTGCAGTCTTGCCTGAGATCTGTGCACTTTGCAGGCTGGAATAAGTACTGTTCTGCTCAATGCATAGGATGGGACTGCTGGAGGTCAGAGTTCCATTCCTACACGTCAGGACATTCAGATCACAAGATCTCTCTTGCTTCTGTGTAAACCAAAGACTGTAAAATGTAGGCAGATCAGCAGGACAAAGACTGACTTTCTGTTCATTCTTTGTGAAGTATATAAATGACCAAGTCCCCTCTCTATTACCTTAGCTCTTTGGATAGGAGCAGACCTATCCAAATGACAAATAGTCATCCATCTCCTCCTCTCAGCAAAGGTGATAGGTAATGTTTAATGGATACTAAGCAGTGTAGATTAACAGATTGGGCACACGGCCAGGACTCACAGGAATTGCATTCAGTTGGCCTACAAGCTAAGGGATGAAGGGATGTGTATGTTTCTCAACCAAGGTAGAACATGAACAGAGGTGCAATAAGAATCTGAGAGTGGGAGGTGTGAGGCCTGAAAAACTGCCTGTGTTGCCAGATAGACAAAGATGGCTCCTCCTTCCCTGCCAGCAGGAGAGTTTGCAGGGGGGTTCAGTGCACAAGCATGTCTACAGGGGGCCAGGTTCCAGCACTGCCTTTTATCCCAGCGCAAAAAGTTGTTTGCTGCTCATTAAAAATAAAAAGGAAACATTAAAATTATGGAAATGAAAAGTCAAAACAGCATGAGGAAAGAACAGAAAGGGAAACACATCTCACCTGTGTGATGCTAAACTAGTCATGGATTCTTAAAACTACTGGCTGTTTCCAAGAACTCAAACTTGGTGACAGTAGTTGTGACATTCTAATCCCAAAAGCTTAAGAAGGTCATTTAAGTCTTAGTAAAATCCTCCTTCTTGACCCTTTTCTGTACAAAGTCTTGTCAAGCATTCCTGTCCCTTTGCCATTCCCAAGGTAGCTCTTAGAATAAAAGGGAAGCAGTAGTGCATTAATCTCCATAATGAAATTTGCACACTGGTGGCAGTGAGATAGTGTCTGTTTGGTCTTGTGCACCACAGAATAGAAGATGGCTTTATTGCTTCTGTTAATTTCTTTTCAGGCCTGAGGTGTTTCTTTCTTAAAGATAAAGTGACTTAAACTCAGTCTATCAAATTTGTCCTTTTACCCATTTTGCTACCTAATTCTTAGAACAAAGAGTCATCTTCTCTAATGACCTCTTAAAATGTGTATGTCTTCTGCTTTAGGACCAAAGTAAGCTTGCCTACTCTGTTATCCCTTACAACATGTTTCCAGTATTTGGAAACTGTAGCTTCAGGTATTTGCAATCCTGGAACTTGCAGAATAATTGGGTTTTGCCCCACACAACATTTTTTTGAAAGAGACCTCTCTGCATTTCTCTCCAAAAGCACTTTTCCCTATACCAGGCTCCTAAGACTATTAAAGGATGTTCAGGTTATCCCTTGACCCCTACGACATAGAATTGGTCTAACTTTGTTTTGCCTCAAGCTAGCCTTAAAATAACACTTCCTGAAATTTTAAAAGAAAGAAATTTCAAATTGTGATTTTTAGATATGTGAGCACTATCTAGGCACGGCACCATTCAAGTAAGGCTAAATATCTCTGGACAGGACAATTCCATGTGGGGAAAACCAGTGACAAAATGAAGCAGTCTCTTATTCTGTCTCTAGCAGTTGTGAAAATAATCTAGTTTTGATGAAACTACATTTTGTGATGAACAAGCTTTAGTCAATGTGCAGAAGTTCCGACAGCAGAAGGTTCATCAGTGCTTTAATTATGGAGATGCTAGTTTACACTCCTTAGCATGAAACCATTCATCAAGGCTTCAGTCCAAAATAATTTCTGAGTGCACAGCTCCTGGCCTCCTGGTTGAGTTCCACCGACACTAACAAAGCAGGACTAAGTTCTAAAAAGATTGTCTTTCCATGTCAAATGCTCAAGTGTGTATTTAAGAAACACTGGCCGAAATAACTGAAAGACATGCTACAATGGAACACCTATCTTTAAGAATAGAAACTACATTAAAAAAAGATGACCATTGACCAGTAATGGAGAGTTTACATATGATTTTCCTTTGTGTGACTTACTATTTATCCTTATGAACAGATGCCTAACATTAACCGGATTAAGAACTGCAAAAGGTTAAAAGCAAATCTGTCTGAGGGTGTTTATAAAGTAAATGCTGTAAAGAGATAAAACGTATTTGACTTTGTTGACACATTTACTTGAGGATTTCAGAAGATTTCAGAACAATTCATGGCACTACTACATACAATTCATATCTGTTAACTTAATTATAAACTTAAAAAATAATGCTAAATTAGTCATACAGGGTAGGTTAAAAGTATTTGTTTACTGGACTACAATCAATAACAAAATCTTCAAAAGTACATAGTACAAATGTAATAGCCTTGTTCTTCCTTCTGTGCAGGTGTTCATAAATTCTTCTGTGCAAGTTCATAAATTCAGTGAATTATAAAAAAGACTTAAGACTAATGTCTTCATTATTTAAAATGCCCTGAAACCTCAATTAGCCCTACAATTTACCTTTATACCATAGTGACCAGGTGATGTGCCTAAAAAGCACGCATTTGGTTGCTCTTAAATGGGAAAGATGGGAGCACTAAAAATAAACATCCACTGTTTTAAAAGCCCCTGTGTGCCACACCTAACATTCCTTCTCTCGCTATGGCAAGTGCCCAGTGCAGCTAAAAATGTTGTGTATATGGGAGGGGAAAGACAAGTTATTGATTAGCTTTTTTTTTTCTTTTAAAAATATCTTCTGTAGTCCCTGCTGCAGGAGAAATTCAGTTCTTCAAAGTTCAGTGCAAATATATGTATTCAAAACTGAGTAAGACCATCCTTTACTATGCATCCCTCCTTCTGTTTCCCACTACAAACACAGAACCAATTGATTAGCACTTACCGAAGGCACAGTGTCGCTGCAGTAGTTCCACAACAGATTTCTTATCAGCACACAGTAGCACAGTTCCTCAGGAGCACAGCTTTCTACAAGGGTAGATTAGAAATTCTGTTGTGATATGGGTTGGGTCTGTCCAATGGTATTACTCCAATGGTGTTTACAGTCAGATAACATAAATAAATAGTAGCACTGGAAAAAATCTTTGTCCTGTAAAGTGTAATCACAGGTAGAAGATAAGCTTAAAATCATTACATTACAGGTGCTGGTAATCTCTGCCTTCTTACTCACCCCTGCTATTTTGTTTTAATAGAGCCAGTTGCACTATGTGGAGATCAAACAGAAATGCAGTCCTGACTTAGCTTCAGGGGTTTTGTGTACTTACTTCAATTAGACAAAAAATATGTTAAGTGGGATTAGGATAGGCAGTGTGTGGACCTGTCCTTACCCACAGTGTTGAGCTGTCTGTGGTCATTAATGGACCTGTGTCTTTTGAAAAAGGATTTATATTAACGTACATCATGGAGGGGTCTTGGCTAATAAATCTTAAGTCTAGGAAGACTTTACATACCTTCAGCTTGTATTGAGTGTAAAATGTCTGATCTTGTCTGCCAAGTAAACAAAACTGTCTGTTGTTTCATCCCTAAACAGCCAGAACTGTGGAACCAAAGCCTGTTTATTGATTGGTTTAGGATGAACGTTACTACTGACATCTGTAAATCTGAGAGGGAAATTTACTGTAGGAAGGATAGTCTCTCAGGAATACTGAAGCTTCTTCACCCATTCCTTGCATTCATGTGTAATCTTAACTGGATATTCAAAACCCATTTCTGTGTGCAAAGGAAACAGAGGATTTCTTACTGCATTGTGAGGTGAATTTTCAGGTTTCATAAGCACAGCATATAACATACCTTTATACTGAAAAGGGAGGTATTTTTCATATTAGTGGAAGTTGTTTGGGATGGGGGAAGAAAGAAGTAAAAAGGGATATAAATGAACATAAAGACCATGTTTAGTGATGGCAGAGCTATCGCTGCCATATTTAATACATCGCTAACCTAAATTGTAATGCCAAAACCAGGTTCAGAATAGAATTATCAGCTCTCAGTTTGGAGAGGTGCGTAGGTTTGCATCTCACTGAAAACTGTCTATAAATGCAATTGGTTAGTTTTACCTCCTCAATTGTAAGAGGGTTTGATATATTTTACGTTCAAGAGCCAAAAGCTGACACTGAGATGCCATTTAAAGAGCTGCTCTTTCAGATTGGGTTACAGCGCTCATTTTTCAGTTCTAAAGTTTCAGAAACCCTTGTCATGAAAATTCTGCGAGATGAAAAGCAAGACAGTGGATGACATATTCATTGTGCCTTTTCACCATCATAAGCTATTAAACATCAGTAAATTAGGAAAATAACTCAGCATCATTTAGTGAAGACCTCTTCCATTTTTCATTTTGCAAATAAGTGATATATTCAAGTCAGACATAGACTTGCCTGTGGGCAGGCAAGGACTGGTATAGAAAGACACACCTGCCATGCAAATAGATCCAGCAGCAGCTGGACTTTGTTGACACCGTGTGCTATGTGTACCTTAGGCATTAGAGAAGTACATCATCTGAGAAGTCTAGCTGTAAATCTTCACACCTTCAGTATTTATGTTTTTCTTTTCTTAGGCTGTTTGTTAGTTGTCCCATTACATGCTCCTCAAAATGGATCTCACCAAGTGGAAACGGATTTTGAGAACCATAAGTTGGAAAAAGTTAAACATCTGATAAAAGTAGCACACTCTGCATTAATGTAAAATTTCAGGTCCAGTTACAGCATCTGAGTGGAACTATGAGCAACCTGAGTGCTTGCAAGATGTACAGAGCAGACTAAGTAGAGCATTGTTGAAGTCGGTTCTTTTTGCATATTTGGCAGCAGGGAGGGCAATCATTCCAGCTCCTTATTGTGATATTACACAACAGTAAATAATCTGTCCTGTGCTAGAGTTGGATTCACATACTTTTAGACTATATTTCCACATACAGCTAACAGGCAAAAGAATAGAAGGAGCATAAACAGAAAATGATGTGAAAATGAAGGAGTGACACTAACAGTACTGTGAAATGAAACCAGTAAGTGAAATATGTACCATGGAGACTCATTACTGAAGGTGTAGTATTAGGCTGGGTGCTTGAATTAGAATGCTGGATGCATACAGAGAACAGTTCTGCTGCTGCTTGGGAAGAAAAGCTCAGTGACAGCTTTCCCAGGCAGTGCCAAAAGGAGTTATGTCCTTGAAGCAAGCTAGTTTTAGCACTTGGTCATCATTCCTCTTCCTTGTGCATCTGAAAAGTAACCCTTTAATCTTCATTATGGATTTAGTCTGCCTATCCCTTTTCCAAAACTTTACTTACAGATTTTATTATTTGGAGTTCCGTAATCAAGAGCAGCATAAAACCACAACGAATATTTTACTTGTAGCCGTGTCTCATGCAGGAGGAAATTACTCCCATACATCAAACTCAATCAGAAAGAAAGGTGTCCTCTAGCAGCCCAGCTTACATATAGTGGCTGAGCCTACCTTTCCGTCACTGACTGAGCCTTTAAATTGGTAGTGAAGAATCAGACAAAAAGCGTTTCCTGCTACTGGATTCACCTTATCATTATTTGATTACTTCCCTTCATAAATAAATGTAGACACAACTGATCTCAACAAGGGATCACAACAAGATCTCACAACAGTCTAAATTATCCATGCCTAGATGATCTGATTGAAGATGTTTGCATGTCTGAAGAGACCAGATACAAAAATACCTTATGCCTTTGCCTAAATTGCTATGCTTTCATAGCCTGTTTCCCTTTTTACATCTTGAATTTGTTTTAAAAGGGGAGGAAGTGGGGGGTAAAGAGACACAACAGTCGAACAATATTTTCCTAGCAAGCTAACTCACCTCGGCACAGGAAGCTGTTGATGCTTTGTCTGCCTCTCTCTCTCTTCCCCCCACACACAGCACGCTCATTGCTGAAAGAAGGACTGAGGCTGTGCTCACAAAAGCAGGCTGAGTAAGAAATAGAAAATCATAGGCCGTGGTTTGCATCAGCTTGAAAGCGTTCATTGTTTGCTTGCACTTCTGTGCGTGTAAGTTTTAGCCAGATCACAACAAGAATTTTCTGAGTTGCTTTGCAAGGTAAAGGTCAAATAAAGCCAATTTCAAAGCGGAAAGAAGCTAATTATGATGCTGTATAAATCAAAGACAATTCTATTTTTATGTATTTTTAAAAAGATTCAGCTCAATGCACAGCCTCCTGGCTGGCTTATAGAAGAGACAGTGATGTCCAATAAATAACAGATACTGTATTTTGCATTTTTGAAGCCAGTTTCTTCCTAAACCACAAAGATTTGTCTTTTTTGCGCATGTATCATGCTGGTTGGTTGTGTGGATGGATTAACTGTGACAAGCTGTGACATCAGCAAAGGCTGGATGCTGCCTGGCTCTGTCGTTTTGTAATGCATCCTCCCATTATTGCTGGGCTGACTCATTCACACTGTAGGGTGAGTGAATTATGCATATTCTGAGCCCAGCACGGACTGGAGTCTTCGGCATTGTGCCTCTGCAGAAGCTGTGTCATAATTATAAAGCAAGCAGATTTTCAGTCCCCACTTACACAAATGATATAGCTGAGAATCAAAAGCAGACGATTATTCATGCTAATAAATAAACCCGGAAGCAATAAAATATGCCAGCTCTTAGTGTGGGTGTAGCAGCCTTTGGCCTTGCAACTTTGAAAAAGCCTCTGAATGAGGTTTTTGGTCTGCAGATCATGTGTGAAAAGCACAGGCTGTGTTTTGCCTGAGGATTGTCAGGGAGAAAGAATCAGTGTTCATGAACCTGCAAAAGGTCAAGTGATCGTGGGTATTTTGGGATATGGCAATTTCATGGAAGAGAGACGATTTACTGTACCTGTAATGACCATACATGTAATGATCTCCATTTGCAAGAGCAAGTGGAGCAAGAACATGGTAGAATTAGCTCTGGTGTGAATGAGTACTCTATTGTCATCTCGCACCGAATTCAGAAGGGGGAAATGTTGTTTATTAATAACGCAGGAGCCGGCTGATTTCGTAGTTATTCATTAATGATCTTGTGCTTAAACCTGAAATACCAATCTAGTAGGGTTTTTTTTGGTTGACATTGAGGAAACCTGCAGCAATAACTGTTGCAAAGGCAGCCTCTGGAAAGATGAATGCTAATGAAGGCCATTCTGCCCTTCATATAATCTGAGGTGTCATTTCCAGAGTGCTTACAGTCCCTTAGGACCTGCTTTTAAGGTCTGGAGTATTTTAAAATACTCAGCAGGACAGGAAGCTTATGTAGACGATGGTTTTCGAGCAAACAAGGTCTTCATAACAGCCTGAACTTTAAACTGGCTTCATTTCCTCATAGCTGCAAAAGTAAGTAAAAAACAAGGAGGTAGGATCCTTTTTTGTTGCAAGAGGGACTTGGAGGGCAGCAAGTTGCAGTCTTGGAAAAGATAAACTTGCTGACATTTGCTATCCAGAGCTTTTGACCTTCATCTTGAAGATGCTGTGCTCACAACTTACATGCTTCAATGTTACCTCAACAGCCTGCTTTCCTGGCTAAAGAAATTAAACAGTTACTTCTGAAGACAGTTGCTTCTGGAGGACCTAGTAGCAGCAAGAGTTTGAACTGGCATAGCTTATCAGTGTTTGTTCCTACATCTTTCAAGGGAACATCTTGGCTTGGACGCTGAGCTGCTCTGCAGATTAGACAGGCACTTGTATCTGTTCTAGAGTTTTATGATCCCTAAAATGGCATCACAGACTCTGGAAAGGTGGTAGGCAATTCCTTGGGACACTATCTAAGGATGCTCCTGATAGTAGTCACCTACTGGAACAACTGTTTACTCTTGATTTACTCGAGAGGGGGAATTTTAATTATCATGCATATTTACACTCATCAGAACTACTGTGACTGTGTTACCATTGGTCCACAATCTGGCACCATGGCCAAGGGATTTTATGTTTGCAGGAAACTGATTACCAGGCTGGACAAAGACGGTCTGGCACACAGCTAAGCATCTCTATCGAATGTATAGCAGTATGTAATATGATCGTTATCTCACCAGACACCATAGCAGGCTGGTATCTTAAACCACACTTTCGCTTCTCTCTAAGGCTGTAACACAGGAAGCCTCCTGTGGAGCAGGGTCTTTTTAGGTGGCTCCTTCATGGAGTGCACCTTTGAAGTCTGAGGGCAACCAATACCCTGCTGAAAAGTTTTGTTTAGTGTTAAAATGTCGTTTGCATCTCTCCCTAGGCCAGACAATGTTCTCTTCAGTAGAAAAGCTCTGTTACCTTTGAGTCCCTAAACGGGTTGTAACCTTCTGACAGGGGTCAGCCACAAGGCTTCCTATCCCAGGAATTTTTTTTGTACATTACAATAAAGTTTGAAAAAGTTAGCTTGATGTGTTATCAGACATTCAATACTTGACTGAAGATTACCTGGAATGGAAACACTCCCTGCCTGTGTTTTTCTTGCTCTCCTCTC